>NW_012267236.1:20312625-20405410 GCF_000151885.1 Dipodomys ordii
CCTCGCACTGCCCATGGCGGCCTTCGTGGGGCAGAGGCACGAGCCGCGGGCCCACGGCGGGGAGCCCGAGCCCGCCTCGCGCGTCTGCACCGTGCTGGTGAGCCGCGCCGCGCTCCGGGTGTACGTCCAGGTAAAGGAGAGGGCTGGTGGGGAGGAAACGGCCCGGCCTCCCCTCCCAGGGGTCCCCGGGGGGAAAGGCGGCCTCCACTCCAACATTTGTGACCTCCAGGAAACGGCTCGTTATTCCTCTTAGGAAGACTAATAGAGACAGACAGACAGACAAGATGGATGGATGGATGGATGGATGGATGGATGGATGGATGGATGGATGGATGGATGGATGGATTGGTTGGGTGGGTGGGTAGGTGGTTGTTCTGCTCCTGAGTCTTGAACTCAGGGCCTGGGCACTGTCCCCGAGCTTTTGTGCTCAAGGCTAACGCTGTCCCACTTGAGCCACAGCTCTGCTTGTGGCGTTTTGCTGGTTAATGGGTGATAAGAGTCAAAAGGACTTTCCTGACAGAGCGGACTTGGAACCGGGATCCTTAGATCTCAGCCTCCTGAGTAGCTAGGATAGCAGGCGTGAGCCACTGGGGCCGGCTTACAAAGATGTTTAGAAAGGAGTTAAGCATGGAGGAAGCGTGGAGAGGAGCCCAGCTCTGAATTCAGAATGAACTCGGACTCTGTGTTCTTCCCCTCTCTTCGGGACTGGCGCTCAGATGTTCCTGGGTTTGTGTACCAATTGGCTGGCGGGCCTGTGAGAAAGCAGCTGCTCGGTCCCACCCGGCTGTGGCAACAGCAGCCCCCTCCCCCTGCCCGGTAGGCCACTCCTAGCAGGGGACTCAAGAGCAGCCCAAGGAGGGGGGAGGGGGAGGGGGAGGACTATGCCCTGGCTCCGCTTCCTAGATCCCTCCTCCAGCCTCACCTCGGCACAGATGTGTGGCAACAGCCTGTCCGGCATCCTGCTACTTTCCCAGACTGGATCTCACACGGCTCACACCCTGCCTTGCTTTTCACAGGCCATGAGTTCACATTTCCAGCACGTTTGGTGGAGCCTGGCCATCCTGGCTCAATGCAAGTGGGGAACTCCCTCCTCGGGAGCCCCAATGCCTGATGGGAAGTTTTTTTTTAAGTTTGAACCTTTGTTTATAATTAATTTATTCTCAAAAGAACTGGGTATTTAAACCTTCAGACCCCATTTCTGACACTAAGGAACGCAGCCATGGTGGAGGTGGGGAGAGGCGGGAGGGTTTGAGTCAGGGCTCCCAACTTTGCAAGGAATTAAAAACACAACTAAGACAGAGGAAAAAGAAGGGTTTAGGGCAAGGGTGTTGGGGCAGGCCTGGGATCTCTGGTCACTGTCAGAGGCTCCCTGGCTTCCAGGAGATCATCCACTTCCCCTCCCTGACTCAGGAAAAGGTGTCTGCTCACTCAGGTTTGTCTTCACAGCAAGAACTTGGTACAGCAACCCTTTGGAAAATCATGTGTTCATGGGATGGTGCCCAGGGCACAGAAAAGCCTGTCCCACAAGCATCCTGCTTTCCTCCACGTCTCCCCACTCTCCCCTGAGAGTTTATCCCTAGCTTTTCTCCCCAGCCAAGAACAGTGCCTTGCTCACAGGAGCACTGAACCAGGACGTATGGCTGTGCTGAACCAGGATGGCTGCCTCTGAACCCTCCTCTCTGCCTTCCCTCCTGCCGCTTCCTCTTCCTACTCTCTCCCATCAGCCTCATGTTCCCTCCTTCTCCTCTCCCTGTGTCACTCCCGAAAACCTCAAACTCCATTTTGTAAGAAAAGAAAAAGAAGGGCTGGGAAGGTGGCTCAGTGGTAGAGTGCTTGCCTTGCATGCATGAGGCTCTGGGTTCGATTCCTCAGCACTACATAAGTAGAAAAAGCCAGAAGTGACGCTATAGCTCAGTGATAGAGCACTCGCCTTGAGCTGAAGAGCTGAGGGACAGCACCCAGGCTCAGAGTTCAAGACCCATGACTGACAAAAAAAGAATAAAGAAAAAGAACAGACAGACTCTACCACTCTACCGACCAACAGGTTTTATTCAGTAGGAAAGCTTGTGATGAGTAACCAAGTATCCTTCAGCCTGGCTGGAGGGGAAATGGCATGCCTCCCTTACAACTAGGGTGCCTTTAAATATGAAGCAGAAGTGAAGTCAGGAAGGGCAAGTGGAAGTGAAGCAGCTGCAATGGAGGCAAGGTGGGAGAGCAAGCTTCCCTTGAGTTGGAAGGGTTTCAAGGCCTCAACTGCATCTGTATCCTGCCAGGGGTGTCAGCCTCAGATCTGGCCTTGGTCAGAACTGCAGGGCGCAGTTGTTCAGGGGGAAGGGGAGGGGAGATGATTCAGCCGGGTCGACAGCAAGGACAGTTCTAAGCTATGGCTGTCAGAGGGGAAAGGTGAGTGCTTTCAGTTTAACTTCTTCCATCATATTCGCTTTCCCCAGAGTTACTTTATAACCAAAGCTGTACCTGTCGTGTGTGTCTGTGTGTGTGTGTGTGTGTGTGTGTGTGTGTGTGTGTGTGCATGTGTGCACGTGCACATGCATGCCAGTCCTGGGGCTTGAACTAAAGGCCTGGGCACCGCCTTTTAGCTTTTGTGCACAAGGCTAGTGCTCTACCACTTGATTCACAACTCCACTTCTGACTTTTTACTGGTTAATTGGAAATAAGAGTCCCACAGACCTTTCTGCCCAAGCTGGCCACAATTTTCAGATCTCAGTCTCCTGGGTAGCTAGCATTACAGGTGTGAGCCACCATCACCTGGTGAATAGGAAGTATCTTAACTATGGTAAAGTTAACGTCCTGAGAAAGAAGGGTCCGATTTTCTGATCTTGGCTTTGCTCAGGTTTTTTTTTTTTCACTTGTATTTGAAACCTTTGGTAGATTTGCATCTGGCAGTTATAATATTCTGATGGTGCTGAGCTCCAGAAACACCTATTGGAAGAAAAAAATTTCTGAAAGCTGCTGGTACAAGGACAGTAGGGTATATTACTACAAAACTACCAACGTCAAGTGCAGTGTTTATTATCATTAAAAGCTAGTCATTTTTGTTGCTGTACAAAGCTAGACAGAACATCCAGCTTCATGGGTTTTAATGGGATTCTGCATAGACCTAAACATCCAATATCAGGGAGGATTTTAGAGGAAATTCACATGTGACCTGTAGCCTGAACAAGTACATGGAATGAGAGAGAGGGAGAGAGAGAGAGAGAGAGAGAAAGAGAGAGAGGAGAGAGAGAGCACTCCAGTCCTGGGGCTTGAACTCATGGCTTGGTGTGTCCCTAAGTTTTTCTTTCTCAATGCTAGCAGTCTGCCACTTGAGCCACAGCTTCATTGCTGGCTTCATGATAGTTATCTGGAGATAAGATTTTCATACACTTTCCTGTCCAGACTGGCTTCAAACCATGATCCTCAGATCTCAGCCTCCTGAGTAGCTAGGATTACAGGCATGAGCCATTGGCACCCAGCAAAATCACATGTTTTGAAATCCTTTCGTGTGTTGTGTTAGTATTGAGGCTTGAACTCATGGCCTCATGCTCTTGCTTAGCTTCTTGGCTCAAGGTTGGAAGTCTACCACACCTCCACTAGTTAATTGGACATGAGAGTTAGTTGCTGGTTAGTTGAAGGAGATTTCACTGCCTAGGCTAGCTTCAAACTGGGGTCTCAGATCTCAACCTCCTGAATAACTGAGATTACAGGTGTGAGCCACCAGCACATGACCACATTTTAGAATTTTTAAACTGAACATTTTAAAACATAGGACATTCTTTAATAAAGTTGTTTTGCCTAAATTAAAAAAATATCAAAAGCTGGGGGTGTCCCACAGAGGTATAGAATTACTTAGTATATAGGAAGGCTTGGGTTCAATTTCTGGAAACACACACACACACACACCAGAAAGCCAAGGCCTGTGATGTCTAGTAACAAATCCTGCCTGCCCCTCCAGCCTCTACATCATTCTCCACCACAGAGAAGTGGCATATCCACCATCCTGGCTTTGTTTTCAGATGAGAGTCTTCTTAGCTTTTTGCCTAAGCTGTTCTCAAACCAAGATCCTCCTGTCTCCACTTCCTGAGTAGCAGGGATTATAGCCATGTGCCACTATGTGTGACCTAGGAAATATATTCTTGTAGCCTCCTGAGACCTAACAAAAAATCCACCAAAAAAAAATAAAATAAAAGGAATTTTCAGGTCAGAAATTATTTAGTCTTCATGTTGGCCTACTATGGCTGGGTATAAAATTCTAAGATAGTTGTTTTTCCCACAAAACCGTGTAGCATTACTCATTATTTCATACCTTCAGCTATTGGTTTAAGAAGGCAATGTTATTCTAGTTCCATTTAGAAAGCATCCAATTGTTTCTTGAAGATTGTCAGGCTGCTGAATGTTGAGCCTTGGTGTGGATTTGTCTAGCCACTGTTCCAGGCACTCAGGCAGCCTTTCTTTGATCTAGCAGCCCTGATCTTTTAGAAAAACTTTCTTTAGTGTGGGTGTTCCCACGTATCATTCCCTCCCCTTTGTCTTTTCTGTTTATTTCCATTCTGAAACCTTTATGATTTAATGATGATGTGCTTACTAACCAATCCCAAATATGCTTCACTTGTCTTATCCCCTCCTTTCCAAGATCCTCCACAGCCTTATCTTCTGGCACTTCTGTCTCTAAATTCTGGGCCTGGGGAGCAGCCTAATGACCAGACCATGACCTTTGGACTTGCCTCCACAGGTGAGCGTGCTGGTATCCTTCGTGCTCCCTCTGGCACTAACTGCTTTCCTGAATGGGGTCACCATAAGCCACCTGATGGCCCTCTACGCTCAGGTGCCCTCACCTTCAGCCCCCGGCAACACCATCCCCAGCCGCCTGGAGCTTCTGAGTGAGGAGGGTCTGCTGGGCTTCCTCACGTGGAGGAGGACCCTGGGGGGCCAGGCCGGCCTGGTGAGACACAAGGATGCCAGCCAGATCCACCGCCTCCAGCACAGCATCCGGGGTCTCAGTTAAGTCCTCTGTCATAACCACTGCCTCCCTTGCCCCTAGCCAGGCACTGTTAGCAAGTTATGACCCCTCTCTAGGCCTCCTTTTCACTATGCCCCTGGAGAGCTATCTGCCCACCAACAGACTTCCTGCACAGGTGGTGAGATAGTTAAAACAAGAAGAGGAATTCCTTGAGTGGTGGCTCACACCTGTCATCCTATCTACCCAGGAGGCAGAGATCTGAGGATCATGCTTCAAAGCCAGACCGGGCAGGAAAGTCCATGAGACTCTTATCCCCAATTAACCACCTAAAAACCAGAAGTGGAGCTGTGGCTCCAAGTAGTAGAGTGCTAGCCTTGAGCAAAAAATGCTCATGGACAGCACCCAGGCCCTGACTTCAAACCTCACAATCGACAAAAAAATGGCAGGGGTAGAATTCTGTTCACCAAGGTCCAATATGCCTCAGGGAGCAGTACACACAGAGACCTGGCCCCATCTCAGGAAGCTGAAGTGTGGGGATAGAAACCAGGAGCAGCTACAGTGAAGAACTGCCACCCTGAACTGAGGACCCAGGGGAGCTGGGTCCCTGCAGCTAGCTCCCCTCAAGTCCCCCTTCCCATCCTATATCATACATCTGTTTGCTTACTTGGTTTGTAAGGAGCTGGGACAATTTAGCCTTGTAAGAGTATCTGCAAAAAACACAGGAAGTTGGCTCTCTCCCTGCACCTGCTATGCCCCTAGCTTGTGGGAGTATTGGCTTAGAGACAGAGCTGTGCTCTCAGCCATGTCAGGTCCTGAGCATGGGCAGAGATGTACGATCTAAGTGCAGTGTGACTGACAGGGACACCACCAGCACAGGAAGGTGTCCAGCTTCACTGCAAGAGCCAGTGTCCTGGAGTAACAGGAGATTTGTCCTCTTTGAAGGATGGGCCAAATAGTGTTTCCAGACTTTGATGTTCGTAACATCTCAACACAGAGTCAGACTCAGTAGATCTGGAGTGGGCACGAAATTCTGCAGTTCTACCAAGTTACTTCTGGAACATCAGCGAGTTAGATGTTGCTGCAGGAGCCACACTGGCCTAGAGAATGGAACGGCATGTTGAGGCAGGGGAGGGGGCAGCTGTTAGAGTTTGGTGGAGGGGAGACCCCCATCCTTGTGGAGTAGTAGCAGTAGGGATGGGGCAGAAATGGAGAGGAGAAACACGAGGAGGATAAAAGAGGGAATAGAAAATTAAGAAGACTCTGCTTTGTGACTTGTGTGCTGGGTGGATGGTGCTGCCTTTAATCATCAGAAGAGGTGCAGCAGGAGAAGCTGTCCAAAGCAGGGCAGACATTTACATCCTGCTGGATAGGAGGTTAGTCATCCCGGTGGAAGTATTGTTCCCCCAAACTATGAATAGACCTCAGTAGCTGGCTGATGATTCTGAAAATACATTGTGTCCAGGACCTGGTTGAAATGGACTTTCCCCTAGAAGACTGAGTAGTGAAAGGTTCAAGAACAAGCTTAGGGAAGTAGAGCTGTGGCTCAAGTGGTGGAGTGCTAGCCTTGGGCAAAAAGCTTAGGGAGGGATAGGGCCCAGGCCCAGAGTTTTAGCCCCACAACCTGCACTAAAACAAGTGAATAAATAAAAAGAAGCCCAGACAGGGATCTGTGAGATAACCAAGTTCCCTGCCCTGACCTCCTTTGGCTCCAGGAATAAGTCCCAGGGATATGCTGTTGCCATGTGCGGCATCTCCCTTGGAGAGGAAGGAAGGAATATGTCTGCTCTGTCATCATGCCCTTCCTCTCCCATTGTCTCTCAGGAGCCATCGTGGCCGTGTATGTTATCTGCTGGATGCCGTACCATGCCCGCAGGCTCATGTACTGCTATGTCTCTGATGATGGATGGAGTGAGTAAGTGTGCTGAGGAGCCCTGGTCACAGGTAGGGGCCCATTGGGATGGGCCTGGGGTCTCCACTGCTTCCCAGAACTGTTCCTGGTTGCTAGGTCCTCTGGAGCTCTGGCCTGCTGTCCAGCTAGTCCTGTGCATTCTGCACTCTCAGAATCTCCCCATGGAAGGTGGGGAGCAGAGTATGGTCAGAAAGCGCCCTACATGGTAAGGCCATATGAGTGAGAACCTTCTGGAAAGTCAGTCAAGCAGGGGTACGAGTGTCCTGATGTCCAGAAGGAGAAAAGCCTCCAGGCTAGGCAATGAGGCAAGGACCATGGTATTAGGAGAGAAAAAGAAAGTCACAAGACATAGCTCTGTGAGCAAATAAAAAGTCCCCTAAACAGAGACCAAAACATACACCCACTTTTCTGAAATAGAGGAGAGAAAATCCACTCTCTGCAGTTTGGAAACCACTGGGCCTGGGATTATAAGAAGAAGCCAAGCATGCAACCAAGGAGAGCCCCACGTGGCCTCTGAGGACATCATCTCAGAAGCTAGCTGGTACCTCTTCCACACCCATGCACTCTCGTGTGCATGCACATTCCAAGCCCTTACCACCACAGCAACTCTCAACAAGGTGCAGGGCTTCTCAGGAAGACTTCCCTGTGTACATGTATGTGTGTGCAAGAGAGAGAGAGAGAGTGAGAGAGAGAGAGCAAGAGAGAGAGACAGAGTGAGAGAGCGAGAGAGAGAGAGACTGGGGTTTGAACTCAGGGTCTGGACTCACAAGGTTTGATCCACAACCCCAGCCCTTTTGCTTTGCTTTGTTTTTCAGATAGGGTCTCACTTTTGCCCAGTCCAGCCTTAGATGATGATTCTCCTCCCTCCACTTCCCAAGGATAGCCAGATTGCCAGCATGAACCACAGGCCCAGCCCCTAAGACTTTGACCTTCTCTTTGGCCCAGCAGCATGTCAGAGGCATGGATGGAAGTCCTGGTTGTCCCGTTCATTATGCTGGCCCCACGCCAGGGGTGGCGCCGCCCAGGCGAGCACAGCAGGGGGTGGAGGAGCGTGTGCTCAGTTCCCCCCTGCTTCCTTCCCTGCGGAAGGGGCTGGCACTGGAAGGAGGCCTCTGTCCCCTAACCAGGCCTCTGGGTTTCTCTTCCAGCGCACTCTACGATTTCTATCACTACTTCTACATGGTGACCAACGCCCTCTTCTATGTGAGCCCAGCGGTGACCCCCCTCCTGTACAACGCCATGTCCCCTTCCTTCAGGAAGCTCTTCCTGGAAGACCTCAGGTCCCTGTGTGGCAAACACCCCACCATAACGCCATTATCCCCACAAGCCCAGAGCCTCACCCTGATGGATGCAGCGTCAGGTGGTGGGCAGACCCCCAAGGCGCTGATGGGGATGAAATACAAGAACAAGCAAGCCAGCAGGAGGACTGGCTATTCCATAGCTGATGGCTCAGCCAAGCCGCGCAGCCAGCGGGACCACAGCAAGGCAGGGCCGCACTTAACAGCCAGCACCTGCAGGCGAGCCACATAACTCCCTGAGGCCTCAGTTTCTCATCTGCATAATGAGCTAAATACTAGAACCCAGTTCTCAGTATAGCTGAAGGTCAAAGTGATTCACACTGTGCCTGGAGCAGAGCCAGTATTCAATAAATCCTTAGCCGGTGCTGCTTTGCTGCGGTTGTTGTTTTGGTGTTATTACCGCTGCCGTTTCCCTGCTTCTCTGGAAGCCTTCCTCACTCTTCTGGAGTTTTCTGTTCACAGGATTTAGATTTTAAGAATTAAATGACAGCCCAAATATGGGGGAGGGGGTGTTTAGTGCGATACCTAGCGTCCCCAGGAGCTTTCTGTAGAGTAGCTGTCAAAATTAGAGAAATGCGGCATAGTGACTGCTGGGCCCCCAGGGTATGGGGAAATAGGAGGGAGAGAGAGAGGGAGGACTGGTTGGAAAACCATGATCTGAAAGATTCATGCAGTGATGGAACAGTACTGTATCTAAAACCGACAATGTCAAAACCCCAAAGAGTGCACAGAATCTCCTCTCTTTTTTTTTTTTTTCTTGTGCCAGTACTGGGGCTTGAACTCAGGGCATGAGCACTGTCCCTTAGCCTTTTTGTTCAAGATTGGCACACTTGAACCACAGCTCTACTTCTGGCCTTTGGTGGCTGATTGGAGATAGAAGTCTTACCGATTTTTCTGCCCAGGCTGGCTTCAAAACATAAGCCTGCCGGGTGCAGGTACTCAGGAGGCTGAGATCTAAGGATCACAGTCCAAAGCCAGCCCAGGCAGGAAAATCCGTGAGACTCATCTCCAATAAACCACTAGAAAACCAGAAGTGGCGCTGTGGCTCAAGTGATGGAGCCGCTCACCTTGAGCTGAAGAGTGCAGGGACAGTGCCCAGGTCCAGAGTTCAAGACTCATGACGGAGAGAAAAAAAAAAAAAAAGCCTTTCAGGCCTTAGCAGAAACTCCTTAAAAAAGAAAAAAAAAAAAAAAACCCTGTAAGTGAATCTGAAATCATTTTAAATTTTTACAAAAGATGAATGAAGGGCTGGGAAGGTGGCTCAGTGGTAGAGTACTTGCCTTGCATGCCTGAGGCCCTGGGTTCAATTCCTCAGCACCACATAAGCAAAAAGAAAAAAACCGGAAGTGGCGCTGTGGTTCAAGTGGTAGAGTGTTAGCCTTGAGCTGAAGAGCTGAGGGACAGCGCCCAGGCCCAGAGTTCAGGCCCCATGACCAGACCCCCCCCCAAAAAAAAAAAGATGAATGAAAAAAAATCTCATGCTATTAGATTTTGGTGTATGTGTTCTGAAAAAAATTAGGTTCTGGACAGGCACACAGAGGGTCTGGGTACTGTTTGTGAACTTCTTTTTTTTTTTTTTGGTCGGTTGTGGGGCTTGAACTCTGGGCTTGGGCGCTGTCCCTCAGCTCTTCAGCTCAAAGTGAGCACTCTACTGCTTTAGCCACAGTGCCACTTCTGGTTTTCTAGTGGTTTATTGGAGATAAGAGTCTCACAGACTTTCCTGCCCAGGCTGGCTTTGAACTGTGAAACTCAGATCTCAGCCTCCTGAGTAGATAGGATTACAGGTGTGAGCTACTGGTGCCCGGCTGTCTGTGAGCTTCTTTAGATTAGGTCTAGCACTCCACCACAGCTCCGCCCCACGTGTGTGTGTGTGTGTGTGTGTGTGTGTGTGTGTGTGTGTGTGTGTGTGTGTGTGTGTGTGTGTGTGTGTGTGTGTGTGTGTGTGTGTGTGTGTGTGTGTGTGTGTGTGTGTGTGTGTGTGTGTGTGTGTGTGTGTGTGTGGCGCTTACTGGAGATAAAAGTCTCATGGACTTTCCTGCCTGGACGGCTTTGAACTGCAATCAGATCTCAGCCTCCTGAGTAGCTAGTATTACCAGCCTAGATATCATTATTTTAAAGGGCAATCGTAGGCTCCTTAGTGCTGAGTATAATTCTGTCTCAGCTGTCTATGTAGTTGGGTGGTAGTTGGCCTGACTGCTTGTTTGGATAAGACCAAAAGCAGTGGAAGTGTCCACTGACTGCACCAGCATTGTCTCAGGGCCCTGACGTCATCAGTGTGCGTTTCCACTCCAGGAAAGCTCTGGCCAGACTCTGAAAGACAGAGCAAATGCTGCTCACCTGGGTCAGGTTCCTGTGGCTGCTTCCACTAAGCCACATGCACTGCACTGCTTAAAACAACACCAGTTACTCTCACAATTCCAGAGGCTCCGAATCTGACTCTGAGGGTGATGGCTCGTGTAGGGGCTCAAAGATCCTTCCTCTTCCAACTTGTCTCCTCGGTAAGCCTTTCCCTCACTCCAGTCTCTGCTCCATTGTGCCATGGTGGAGTGCATTTATGTTTCTCCTCTTCGTTTTTATGAGTTTCCTTCATTGCAGTGTCTTATCCTAGCTAACAGCCTTCATTTCAGGATGACTTCATCTAGTAACAACTCTATTTCCAAATAAAGTCACATTCTGAGGTACAGGAGTAGGGAATAATCTATCTTCTGGGGGTTCAGCTCAGCCCTTGAACTCTCTCTTCTGAGTAAGCCGGGTTGCTTTTCCTGGGAGACACCGCTTTATGGGGTAAGAACCAGCATTCGAGAGGCCCAAGGTCTCAGTTAAGAAAATGGGTGTCCTCCAGTTTCAGAAAGAAAGGAAGAAACTGGGGCGTTGTACTCGGTGAATGACAAATGCAGTCACACAATTCTAGCTTCTGCGCTGTGCGCCAAAGACTTTAAAAGTCTGCACCAAACTTCCCAACTGTTTTGTTCATTAAAATGCTAATCCCCTTGGAGCTGAGAAGTTGGCCCAAGCCAGTAGACTGAGAAAGAAAACCAAGGAGCACCCTTGGTTTGCAATCCTCCCACAAATAAAAGCTGTCTGTAAGACTGAAGCCAGAGCTAGCAAGCAATTTTCTTTATTAACAGATCTTTCTAAATGCCAGTGTTGGGTTGTCCAGACTCCTCCAATGCTATGTAGACTATGGGGTGTGTACTCAGAGCCAGCACCTCTAATAAGCAACCTGATAGCTGGGCTCCTATAAAGTGCCTTCCCTTTCCAGGTGCTAGCGGCTCACACCCATGATCCTAGCTACTCAGGAGGCTGAGATCTGAGGATCGCAGTTTGAAGCCAGCCCAGGCAGAAAAGTGTGTGAGACTCTTATCTCCAATTAACTACCCAGCCAGAGATGGGGCTGTGGCTCAAGTGGCAGAGCACTAACCTTGAGCACAAAAGCTCAGGAACAATGTTCAAGCCCTGAGTTCAAACTCCAGAACCAGCACACACACACACACACACACACACACACACACACACACACACACACACAAGAAAAAGCTCTTAAGATGGCCTTCAGTGGAAATAAACTGCTCACAATAGGAAGAAGCTGTAATGTTTGTGGCAAGGCGATTATACCTGCAGGCGTGACTAGCTGGTACAGAGTTGCTAAGCTGTGTGATCTTAGACAAGTTACTTAATCTCTCTGAGCCCTGGTTTCTTCTTCAGGAGGTTGAACCCGGTGATAGCTGCTTCTGAGTGTTCCTGTGTTCATGACATGAAATAAGAGCTATTTAGTCACCTAGGAAGTGCCTGGCAACATCACTGGAGCTCAGAAGCGTTTGCTACACTCTGATGTGTGCTTGGTGACTGACCCAATCTCTGAGGAGCTGGGAGGGAGGAATGAACCCCAGACTACTGCTTTCCAGCTCCCTGCCCCTCCCCTGACACAGCCTCCTTGAGAACTCAGAGCCTGGTGAAGAACAAATGTCGCCTGTTCCCAGTATTTCCATCTTTCATCATGGCCTTCCGTAAAATGCTGGAAGGGTTCCGGGTTGTTCTTAGGGAACTACCTCTGCTGACCAGAGAAGCATCGGTGAGCCAGGATGGTAAGGAAGCGGCTCTAAAGTCAGCGCGGAAGGGACCACAGGAAGGACTGCCCGAGCCTCCCAGAGCCGCCCCGCCCACTGGGAGCCCCGGAGCTTTGCTGTTGGCTTTGGGCCACTGTTCTTGGGTTTGAGGACTTTCTGGTTGCTCACATTTGAACATGAAACCATGTGGTTATGAGGTACAGACTTGGGGAACGTGAGGGTCTCGACAATGGCGTGTTCTGGCTGTGTTTGGGCTGCCAGAGGTGCATGAACAGGGTTTCTGTTCAAAACTGTAGAGACTACATGAGAGGGCCAGCCTTCATCAGGGTTGAGAAGAAATAAGCATGAAGCTAGACGCTTCCTTCCCCAGAAAGGAGTCAGGTTCTACAGCACCAAGCAATAGCACAGTTAAAATTCTACCTTAGCCAGGAACCAGTGACTCACTCCGGTAATCTTAGCTACTCAGGAGGCCAAGATGTGAGGATCACAGCTTGAAGCCAGCCCAGGCAGGAAAGTTCATGAAACTCTTAGCTCCAATTAACCACCAGAAAGCCAGAGGTGGAGCTGGGGTTCAAGTGGTAGAGCACCAACCTCAAGTGAAAAAACTAAGGGACAGTGCCCAGCTCCTTAGTTCAAGCCCCAGTCCTCCCCTCCCTCCCTCCTTCCCACATAACATATAGACAAAATCAAAAGAAACATGCCGTTTTCTCCTCCAGCTGAGGGCTTGCAGAATTACATTTGCTTTCTAACTGATGCTAAGGGCCGGCTCCATGACTAAGCATCATGCTCACCTTCTGGAAGCTACTATGTTTCCACAGTGAATCTGGCAAGCCAATCTCAACAAGGCACCTAATATATTTGCTTTGTGGGTACCACCCAGCTCACAGGCTGGACTGCCAGGTAGAACTTGCTCCCTGCGCACCCGAGCCTCAAACACCCCTGGCAGCCTGAGTGTTCCGTCACCAGAAGGGTCCCCAAAAGATGGACCCCGCAAGGGCAGGCTTTGGCAGGCCTGACTACATGATGGACACCACACATATTGGAACACTCTGGCAGTTTCCATAGTTCTACCAAGAGCTAGGACTGTGAACCATGTAAGTAGCTGAGGACAACTGGTCAACCACAGAAGGTAAACTCATGAACACTGTAGCTGTGAGGGAAAGCCCATTGTTAGGAGAATTCAGGATGGTGCCTTGAACACATTGGGTCTAAAAGGCAGGGAACAGCATCTGGGTGCCACTAGTGGCTCACGCCTGTAATCTCAGCTGCTCAGGAGGTTGAGATATGAGGACTGAAGTTCAAAACCAGCCCATGCAGGAAAGTCCATGAGATTTCTTATCTCCAATTAACTACCAAACAAAGCCAGAATTGGAGCTGTGGCTCAAGTGGTAGAGTGCTAACCTTGAGCAAAAAAAGCTCAAGAATAGATCCCAGGCCCTGAGTTCAAGGCCCCCCCCCACACACACACAAAGTTAAGGAACATCAGAAAAATTTTCCACCTATTAACCTACCTCAGATGACAGGGGAAGATTCATGCTTCTGAGAGTATCCAGTCTGCAGTCACTCAGAAGGCCCCAATTCTACCAAGCATCTAGCTGAGAAAATAACAAATGAAGTCAAGGAAGATAAGTTGGATCTTAGGCTTAAAGAATAAAGATTTCTTTGGAGTTTTAACTCCACTTTGCTTTTCATTGTGCTTCTTTTCTATTTTAATGTCCTTGAATTTTAACTGAGAGACTGATTTTGTCCCTTGAATTTAGGCTATGAGAGGATTAGTACTCAGGTGTGGTGGCATCTCTATTTTGTGGGCATCTCAAGATTGGAACATCTCGCAGAGCCACCAGGTGGCATCGTGCAAGTCAAGATAGGTTAGGCTGTGCTGAAGTAACAAGTGAGCCTTGCAATAGTTAAAAATTGTCCACTGGTTCTTCTCAGAGAACTTCATTCACCGGGGAAGGGGGCTCTGTTCCAGGCTCTGGCACCTCCCATCTCCCTGCCCAGTCTTTAAAACATTACCTTTAAGTAATTAAATTCAACATGTCAGTTTATGAGTCTAGCGCATCCTGATCAATGTCACCCCGGCAACCACCCCCACATCTCTCCCAACACCACGCATTCTTTTAATGTTCCTAGCTCCATTTTCATATACATACATTGAATATTATGACTGCATTTTCCCACATTTCCCTCTCCATTTGCCTACCCCTCCCCTGGACCTCGTCCCCGATACCCAAGTTCCAGCTGTCTGGGATAGATCTTGTTAGACTGTAAGTTCGTCGTTCAAAGGACTTTCACCATTGGAACCCTCCGCTGCATATGCCAGAGTTTTGATACCTTTGTGCACAGGCATTTATATATGCCTATGACCTTGTATATGTTTACACACATGTGTATATATTAGACCTAACTTCTCCATATGTGAGGAAACATTAGCTTTTGTATCTTTGGGCCTGATTTGCTTCACTTAACATTTTTCCCAGGTCCATCGCTTTCTCTGCAAATGATGTAGTATCATTTTTCCTAACAGATGAAGCCCACAGTGCTCCAGACCGTCCTTCCTGGGTAGCAAGCAGTTCTGTTTGGAGCTCCCGTCCCCTCCCTCTTTGTCTTCTGAAGGATATACTCTGTCTTCCTTTTCTCTTTCAGAAATTCCTCCATGTATTAATATAGACCACTGCTATGGTTGGAGTCTTCTTTAAGCAGGGAGTCCCCCAAAATTAGTGCCCACATGAATTCCTCTCAAAGTACCACAGCAAACACCCCCAAACAAACAAGAAGTGCATAATAGGCTTTATTGATAAGACTGGAACAGGCAACAGGATTACTCTGGGGATTTCCCCCCCAAGTTTAAATTAACTAACAAAATGGAGGAATGACACAGGAGCTGATATTTACAAAAAGACAATTTTAACTAAAGAAGGTCAGTTTTTAATCCAAAATAGGAATGGCATATACAAAGTTATCCTTATATAAACCTTGATCTAAATATTTTATATTCGTAGACTTTTAAATGGAAGGGAAGATTGACAAATTCTTTGGCATCATCTTGTAAAACAGTTTCTTCTTGGATTATTATCAATCACAGTGCTTAGAAATGTCTCAGACGGACATAGAACACATTCTGATGAGTGTATTTTTTTAGTGTCTCTAAACTTTTTCCTTTTGCCCTGGGCCACTTCAAAAGCAGTGTAGGGTGGGGACCTGGACCGTGGAGTCCAGAAGCCAGGAGTCTGAAGTGTGCTTCTAGTTCTTTCCAGCAGTATGACCTTGGTGAGCTACACTCTTTAGCATCCCAACCCTTGCATCTTTGAAATGGGAGCTGTCAGATGGCACACACAAGGCTGTGCAAAGGATTCAAGATAAATCGTATACCAGCATCTGGCCCATAGGTGGCGCTCTAATATGATGCTTTAAACAGCATCCTGGCCTCGTTGATTATGAATAGGAATTCATGGCACATACCAGCTTGCTTCTCTCGGGACAGGTGAGATTCCTCCCAAAGGAAACAAGCACGAATAAGAGAAAACTATTTAAGAAACTGAAAAAAGAAACTGAGCTTCAATAAATTACAATCATAAGTCTAGTTCTTAACTATCTTATATATCACTTTGGTTGCTTTTAATCAAGTAAACAATTTAATCGTCTTTCCTTTGTAAGGCAAATTTCAGAGCCAACTCAACCATCTTAATTTCCTCCGTAAAGCCCTTTTAGTTTTCAAGAAAGCTACTTTGCAATTTGGCCCTTTCTAAGAGGTAGGGTATTTGCCCTCCATTATTTTAATAGAATCTTATTTTCTTTGAAGTAAAACAACTCATTTTACCTCAGTGAGTTTGCTCGGTGAGTTTGATGTCTTTGGGCTAGCTTCTTACAGGAGCAAACTTGTAGACAATTAAATAATTCTTACGAAAATGAACCCCTTTTTGCTTCTTGTCCCTAATCTCTATGGTGAAATTGTTCCTTTGGAATATTGCTTTGTAGAAGGCTGTAGGGAAATCTACTTACTGAAATTACATCCACTGCCTGAATACTGGCACCTCAATGAGATATCTCAAGATTCTTTGGATCAAAAAGTCAAGTGTGTCATGGAGGCCTAGGAACGGCAGGACCACAGGGGAGAACTTCGTTCTTCACAAAATGCTGAACAGCCTAGGGCATTTGGTCTGGCCCAGAATGGAGTCCTGGGCTTTCAGTTCTGCCCAGCGGGGACCCATCCTCACGCTGTCTGTCACCCCTGCCTGGGCCTGCATGTCACGTGTGCCCTGAGCGGCTGTAGAGCGATGGCCTGGGTCTATTCCAGTTCCAACACCCCGAGGTCCAAGACTTCCTTTAGCCTAGCAGTAGGAGGGATCTGAGCACCCCACTCCGCTAGGAGCTCCTCTAGGAGCTCTGCCAGCCTCTCTCTCTTTCTCTCACTCCTGAATCTCAGATGTGCCGTCCAGTGAGAAAAAAGAGCGGGCGGTCCTCCTTTGCGTTGGCTGTCTGGAACTCATCCCGCAGCCGGAACTGCCACTCATCTTCCAGCTCCAGGCGGACGACGGTCTGACGAAGTGAGTTCCGGTCCTGACAGATCACGCACAGGGTGGCACCTGCAATGGCGAGTGATTATCCATCCCAGCAAGACGGACAATGGGACCAGGGCCTGTCAGGTCAGCCTTGGGGAGAGGACAACATGGAGGCCAAAGAAAAGCTGAAAAGCAGGGCCAGCCACCAGTGGTTCGCGCCTGTAATCCTAGCTACTCAGAAGGCTGAGATCTGAAGATGGCAGTTCAAAGCCAGCCTGAGAAGAAAAGTCCCCAAGACTCTTTATCTCCCATTACCTTCCTATTAACTTGATCTGTGGCTCAGGTGGTAGAGCACTAGCCTTGAAAAAAAAAGCTTAGGGACAGGGCCCAGACCCTGAGTTCAGGCCTTAGTGCTAGCATGCACACACGTGCACACACATGCATGGGCACATGCACACACACACACACACACACACATTAAAGAGCAGCACAGAGGAGGCAAATAGAAGGAGAGTAACATGTCTGACTGCAAATCAAGCAGTACGGACACCCGCTCTGGGCTGACACACTTGGTCCATCCCCATCTTCTCTGCTCCCTCAGGCCTGGGCTGATTCCTACCTTCCCCCACATGCCCAGCTAGGAGAATTCCCCCTCCCCTCTGCAACGGGCACACAGCACACCCATCATTCAGAGTTCTGTGCTCATATTCCCACAAGGCTCTCTCCCTCCCTCCCTGCGTGTCCAGTCTTCGCCTTGGGGGCTGTTTCCTGAGGGCAGAGGGAGTGGGATGAACTTCACACTACCCCCCCCCACCAGGCCTTGTGCTGCCCTGCTGGCTCCTCCAGCACCTGCTAGAGTGGAAGGCCAGCCCTGCACACGGAGGCCCACTGAGGACCCGGATGTGACTCATAGAAGGAGTATCTGTGCGTCTCATCCACTCCAGTAGGAAAGGAGAGGGGCTAGAGAGAGCACACAATGGTGGCCCTGAATGCTGACAGAAAGCTCTGGAAGGGGAAAACGACATAGGTGAGACTATCTGCCAGTCACCCCAAAGAAAGGGGATGTGTGTGTGTCTCTGCTCAACACGTACAAGGGGAAGAACCCCAGGAAGCTAATCACAGCTTTCTGGTACTCTCCCCTTCCTGAGCCTCAGTTTATCCAGACAGGGATCAAGCCAGAGGTCCTGCCATCAAAGATGTCAGCTCATCAAGTCAAGAAGCAGGACCAGAGTGTTACCTTTAAGAAAATGAAACTTTTTCAAGAAGCTGGCTCCCACAAAGGAGTCGCAGAGGTAGAGCAGGAGCCCGCTGAACTTCAGCTCTGCGCAGCTGGCGTTCAGAGAGTGCGGCCTGGAGCTCACATAGCAAACGGAAATCTGAAAAAGAACGGACCCAAGACTAGCGCCACTTCCATGCAGCGCTCCGCGACCAGGGGCTCACACCCAACAAACCTCTTGGCCAAGATCAAGATTGGTAGAGGGTGAGGGTGAGAGTTGGGGAGGCGGGGGAAGAATGGAGACATAACACTGTCCTGCTATTTCCAAACTCGTATCTAGGAGGTAGATCCAGACTTGTTACATTCATGAATTGATCCGAGATTCAGAAATGTCATGCTGTCAGAGTTGGGTGTGATTGAAACCATCTTCTATTTAGCGATGGGATCCAGTTCGCTCAGCCTCGTTCTTGCTCGTTACCAGGCAGGGATAGACAGCTGAGAAGCGGGGTTCAATGCGGGTGGCCCTCAGAACCCATGGGTTCCCTCCCCATCCACGGACCCAGCCAAGCACCAATCAAAAATATCTGGGAAAACTCAGGCTCATGCCTACATAATCCCAGCTAAATGCTTTGGAGGCTGAGATCTGAGGATCACAGTTCAAAGCCAGCCAGGGCAGACAAATCTGAAAGGTTCTTATCTCCAATTAACTAGACAGAAGCCAAACGTGGAGGGCATGGCTCAAGTGGTAGAGATCCAGGCATGAAGGAAAAAGTCAAGCAAGATGACAAGGTCCCAAGTTCAAGCTCCAGTACTGGCACAAATATGCATGGATGTATACATGCATTTTTGGTATGTATGTATGTGTATATGTATAAATATATGTGTGTACATATAGACATAGAGAGAAAAAGCTGTGACAAGTTGTATGTTACTGGACATGTGCAGGCTATTTCCCTACGCAATATAGTATTTGCATGGGCTTTGGGCGAAAGAATGTAGCGATGGTTTAAAGTGCCTGGATGTGGCTCAGTGATCTGCCAGTGTTGTACCAGTGTCTGGTGTGCACAGGGTACTGGGTCTGGTCAGTCCCCATGGGCTCCATCTGGGATGCCAACCCACCTCTGTCCCCAGGGGTCCCTCCACCCCATGGGTCCCGTGGCGGGAGCTACCTGTGATCCCAGGTTGAGGTAACAGTCCACGGACAGCACGGGGTGGCTGCGGTTCTTCAGGGACAGTGGGAAGAAGCGCGGACTATGATACTGGAGGAATTTCTCGAGCAGGAGCTGGGCAGGGGCCGCCAGGAACGTGTGTTTGCTGTCCGGGGCACAGATGTACTGGGCCGGCACAATGGCCACGGAGCTGTCAGACACCTGCCAGGAGAGCGGGGTGTGGGCGTCAACCGAGCTGCTCAGCCATGCCATGAATTAAGAACACAAGCCTCAAGTCCGGTGCCAGTGGCTCACGCCCGTAATCCTTGCTACTCAGAAGGTTGAGATCTAAGAATCACTGTCCCAAGCAGGCCCAGACAGAAACATCCAAGCCACTCAGATTCCCAATTAACCAACAAAAAGCTGGAAGTGAAAACATGGCTCAAGATGTAGAGAACTAGCCTTGAATACTAGCTAAGCAAAGGTACAACAAGGCCCTGAGTTCAGATCCCAGTACTGGCACAAAAATACACACACCTCAAGAATAAGATTGCCATGAAGAAAAATTAGGCTTTGTGGAAATGAGGTCTGGAAAGTGACCGATGCGAGGGGCGGGGGTTGTAGCCATGGAGTCTCCCATGCAGAAAACTGAACGAATGCTCCACAGGAAACCAAAGACACCACAGAGACGCCTCCCCAGCACGCTCCTGGGGGTAGCCAGCCTCACCCCAACCTCTGGACCAGTGCTCACATCATGTCCTCCCGCCCTCTGCCCAGCCATCGGAGCCTCCCAGCCCTCGCCATCACCCACGTGTCTCCCGTACAGACTGTTCAGTGAGTAAAATGGAATCAGATCCTCGGTCAGAAACACCACCCCAATTCTTTGTCACTTCTACCGAAAAATCTAGATCTTTCCCATGCCGGTAGCAGAAACACGTCTAGCTCTTCCCTCTCACCCGGCCTGGCTTTCCAGGCTTCCCGCTCGGGGATCCGCCCCGGGGTTGCCCTGTGGCCTTGCACGTGGACCTCTCCTACCCCAAGCTTCTCACCACGGACTTGAACCTAACCTCTGCCTCAGCTGCAGGCCGCACACATACTGGCGACACATACATAAGTGGCAGCAATAAAGTGATGTCACTCCCATGAAAGACCATAAAATAGCTCACGCTTTCCTCCACAGAACCAATGGGGAACGCAGAAAATAACATTATGTTCAAGATTGAAATGAAGATTCAGAAATGACACTGAGGAACACACACACACACAAAATTAAGAGTTTTAAAGGTATATTCATCAGAAGGGGTGACATTGTCCAAGAAGAAATGTACTGGTTACCTAACTTACGTAACTGTAACACCTCTATACATCACCCTTCTAATTATAATAACACCAGCTGGGTGCTGGTGGCTCACTCCTGTAATCCAACCTGGGCGGGAAAGTCCATGAGACTCTTATCTCGAATGAATGAGCAGAGAACCAGAAGCAGCACTGTGGCTCAAAATGGTAGAGTGCTAGCCTTGAGCAAAAGAGTTCAGGGACAGCGCCCACATCACGTCCCCCCCCCCCAAAAAGGAAGAAGAACAAATATGATAAAGATCCCAATTCTTCCCAATTGGAACTATAATTCCAACACAATTTCAGTTGACGAAGCCCCAGTGGTGTTGCCTTAGCTCAATGGCTCCTAAGTGCCCCTGTGAGGCCTCCTAGTTTTAGGGGCTGCTATTCTGTATAAGAAATGAGGGTGGGCTGTGGCGGGTGGGGGGAGGGGGAAAGGGAGCTAATGTCTGAATCTAGGCCTGGCTCAGCTCAGCAAAGAGCCAGCAAAGACCAAGAAGGGCAGAGACAAGGCAAAGAAGCTGGTATTGGAGCTAAGATTCAAGGCTGGCTGCAGGTGATAAACAAGGACCTTCAGGCAGAGATAACAAAACACTGGGACTCTCTCCATGTCACCTTAAACTGCCTGCACCTGCCGAGTCAGAGCCGTGTCCATGTGGTCTCTCGCGGACAGCCCCCTCACTAAGCAGCCTGTAGGGCCGGGCTAATGGCTCCTTGGCCTGGCACCATCTCAGGGGCCCCTGCCATTCCTGACCCAGCGGCGTGGCCAAGGCCCACCGCAAAGGCTGTTGGTGAAGGCCGTGCATCAAGTAGCAACTTAGAACATCCCGGTTAAAGTCCGTGAGAAGAGTATCTTTGCTAACCCCTCCCAGGGGTCCCCAGAGAGACCAGGAGGCGCCCGCCATGGCTCGCTCCTCAGCTCTCACGCCCCACGGCCCAGCTGTGGCCTGGCCTCGTGCCGGCCGCGCACCGTGCTCACCTTGGACGTGATATGGAAGGACCTGTGTCCGCCCACGGCGATCTGCTTCTTCATCACGCTGAAGCGGTTGAAGCGGCAGAGCAGGAGGCCGGCGCTGTGCAACCTCAGGTTGAAGTCCACGTCGTCACACGTGAACCTGACCGAGCAGAGGAGCCCATCGGACCGGCCCAGCGCCCGGGCCCACCGCCACTGCCTCGAGGCCTGCAGCGAGGCCGGGTCATGGGGGCGGGTGGGCTTTGCTCCCATCTCCAGGCCTTATTCTAGGGCACCACTCGGGAGGCTGAGCGAAGGGCAGGGGGAAACCAGCACAGCCCCAGGGTAAGCGTGGGTGCTTGTTCCAGCTGAGGGACAGGCTAGAGAGAAGGCGCCTGGCTACACTGAAAGCTGCCAAGTGTCAGGAGGCAGGCTGCAGGCAGGTGGCCAGCCCACACCCCTGAGCGGCCGGCGGGGCACACGCCACTGCCTGGCCTGTGAACACACTCAACCAACGTATTTCCACAGCTAGACACCAGAAGCTACTCATGGAAATTATTTCGTTGTTTTTTCCAATGGGGATGCTCTTTTTGAAACAAAGGGGACATGTTTGTACCCAGGCACCAGTAACTCACACCTGTGATCCTAGCTACTCAGAAAGCTGAGATCCGAGGATCTCAGTTTGAAGCCAGCCCAGGCAGACAAATCCATGGGACTCTTAGCTCCAATTAACCACCAAAAGGCTAGAAGTGGAGCTGCAGCTCAAGTGGTAGAGCACCAGCAGCCTTGAGTTGAAAAAGCTAAGGGGCAGCTCCCAGGCCCTGAGTTCAAGCTCTAGGATCAGAAAACAGACACAAAAACAAAGTGAGGTATTTGAAGAGGGAGCCCCAAACACGCAATACACAGCACAAGTGAGCTGATGAATGAAGCGGAATAACTTTATGGAAATAGGCAACGTTATACAGCACTGGATATGGGTGAGGACTGGAAGCCAGGCCAACGCTGTGGGCAGAGCCTCTGTTGGGCTGTCCTACAGGTGGAGGTGCGGGGACATCTGTGGGGTCTGCCCGCGGCCCTCCCCGCGCCCACCCCATGCTCAGGGCCCCGGGGAGCGGCCGCCCTGCTCCCCTCCTCTCGCCCAGCTGGAGCCCAGGGCACCCCTCCTCACACCCACGCTGGGCTCCCCACACGGGGCCTGGCGCTCACCGGTTCTGGTTGTACTGCACGTTCTGCGTGAGATCCACGTTGAGGATGATGAAGTCGTGCACGTGACAGTGGGAGAAAGGCTCTCGCACCTGGCTCTGCCTCGTCTTGCTGGCCCATTTCCGCAGGCCGATCAGGGCGTAGTGCGTGATGTTCGGGGAGGCCTCGATGTGCTGCATGATGTGCTTCAGAGAGACGCTCCTCTCCGACCACGAGAAGTCCCTGCGGGAGGCGTCCGTGATGCCCCAGGCTGACGGGCCTCTGGGCGGCAGCTTGGCTTCGCGCCCACAGGGCTGGTGCAGACCGCGGCCCCCACCGCCCTCCAGGGGCAGGCGCCACGCCACGCATTTCACTTTTGTGGTCATTTCCTTCTGTGGCACAGGCTCTCACCCATGTCCTTAACTTAGGTCGTAACTCAGTTAAGCCTCACAAGAAAGGGTAGCCTGGGTATCAACACCCTCAAAGGTGATGAAATCAGACCCCTAAATGATCTAGTTGCCGATGGGAAGTCATATCACAAGGCCTAACAAAGCCAGGAGCTGGCGTCACGTTAGCAGGAGAGCCCGACGGAGCCAAGAGGGACATCTCTGGAATCCTCATGTCTGCTCCTTCAGATGGGGTTGATTAAACAGGCGTGCTCAGTTTGCGAGAACTTCTGTCTATCTATCCTAAGTATGAACCTTTCCTTCTTCTGAGGGGATTGGGGTTTGAACTTGGGGCTTTGTGTTGCTAGGCAGGCGCTCTACCCTGTAAGTCACACCTTCAGACATTAATGCTCTAGCAATTTTTTTGTTTGTTTGCTGTCGGTCATGGGGCCTGAACTCTGGGCCTGGGCGCTGTCCCTCAGCTCTTTAACTCAAGGCTAGCGCTCTACCACTTGAACCACAGCGCCACTTTTTCTGCTTATGTGGTGCTGAGGAATTGAACCCAGGCCTCATGCATGTGAGGCAAGCACTCTACCACTGAGCCACCTTCCCAGCCCCAGGCTCTAACAACTTTTAAGACAGGGTCTCATTGTTAGCCTGGCCTGCCATGGAATGACAAGTGTGTACTGCCTCTGCCAGCTTTTCTCTGTTAAGGTGGTATGTGAAGAATGCTTGCCATTGCTGGCCTTGAACCTCAATCCTCTTGATGTCAGCCTCCTATGTGGCTGGAACAACAAGCATGAGCCACCACTGCCTGGCTTCTTTTCATTGTGTGTGTGCATGTGTGTGTACTATAAACATGCATTTACTGTATATACTTACTATATACACATATATTTACTGAATGTTATTTACTATACGCATATGTACCTATTCAAGACATATACAAACGTATGCATGTGTGTGTACACACAGTAACTCGACAGTGCATATGTATTCTGTGCCTTGGTAACGGATTGGAAGGATGTGAAGAAAGCTAGGCTGGGTTTGGAACATGGGTCCTGCCACAGGCAGGCGGTGGCCTTCCTCAAAGGTGACACAGGCCCCTGGCTGAGGGCTCTGTGCATGGACGGAGGCTGTACCCCTGGGCCCCTCCCCTGCCCCGCTCCCCAGGGCAGCCTGCGTCCCCCCATCCCCCACGTCCCTCTCCCCTTGCCCAGCTCCCGGGGGCAGCCTACGTCCCCCCATCCCCCACATCCCCCTCACCGGCCCCGCTCCCCCGCGCAGTCCACATCCACGGCGTTCCACATGACACAGGAGTCATCGGAAATCACGATGAACGGCCAGATGTCCTGGGGCTTGATCCCAAGCTCCTCCTGCCGGCTCCGCTCCAGCTCCAGGTTATGGTAGGACAGCTCCTTGATCAGGAAGTGGGCAGCCCCTGGAACGGATGGACATGTCCCACGCGGGTCCGCCCTGAACTCTCAGCCAGGAAGGACCTCATCCCACGCCAGGCCAGCGCCATGTCCTTCCTCCACTGCCCGCCCATGAGGAAAACGCCCCTCGCCAGCCTGCTCACGTGGCAGAGTACCTGCCTAGCAAGTGTGGGGTCCTGAGTTCAAACCCCAGTACCGTGAAATGGCCAGCCAGTGGGGGTGGGGGAAACACCTACCAACGCCAGCACTGTTGAAGATGCTCGGGAGCACCAGCATGATGTGGTTGGGCCAGTACTTCTTATAAATGGCCATTTCATACTCCTTGACCACCAGCACGTGCAAATGGCTGGCTCCATCCATCGCGTGGTACAGATTAAAAAGCCCGTGCTCGTGGCGGCCCGTGGTTGGAGTGAAGGTTGGGCTTTTGATGCATTCGTGACTCTGCAAAGGAGAAGCATGCTGTGGAGCATGTGCAAACTCTCACCCTCCATCCTCAGAGAATGGGGTCTCACTTCTACACCCCTCGAACCCCAGGGAGATGTGCGACTCCATTGTACCAATAAAATGCAGCAAAAATGATACGGTGCCAGTTCCATCGCCCGTAAGGGAGCCTGGGCTAGCCTGACCCGAGAGGCTCAGCAGAGATGCCAGGCCCGCCCCAGACAGCTGCCGGCCCCCTCAGCCGGCTCAGACGCAAGAGTGAACACAACTCAGCCCCGAGGACATGGCCAGTGACCCTCACCCAGGCTGCAGGTCCCTGGAAGAAGCAGCCAAATACTGCTGGGTTCAAAAACTAGCCCCTATCCACAAACCAAACCCATCACCCTCTCCTGTGAGACTCTTCCAGGTTCATAAGTCTGTTTTCTGGCTGCCTTAGGGCTTCTCCCTCTGAATCTCTCAAAGCGCCTGCTGTGCAGGTATGTACACAGCCGATGCTCATGGCTGATGACTGAGAGGGGGTCATGGGTAAGTGTGTCCTCTTCTGACAAATCCACCGACATGGCTGGGACAGCCTTATCCCCAAGGGCCCTTGGGAGCTTGGCACAAGATAGCCGGTGCTCACAGGTGTCTGGCATTCGGGAGGAGGAGGGGCAGTGTCCTCCGTGTGGCCTGTTTGTTCCTTGGGGCTGGGTAAAAAGCTGGCAGTGGACTTTGGGCTGTCACACTGGACCTGCCGGCCCAGGAGCCCAGCGAGGAGCATCTGCAGAGGAGGAATGGCATCGGGATCAGGGGTCAATAAGGACAGTCTCTTCATGAGATAAAGGAAATGGATCTGCTAAGCCATGCCCTGAAGTCCTTATGGGTGAGTGGTAGATGTCAGGGATTTGCCTCCAGAGATACAGGAAGAAGAGTGAAGAGAGAAAGCACACGTCGCTGTGAGTGAGTGTGGAAGTTGGGTGATGGGCTCCTATTCTCTCTGCCTCAGCCTCTGCGGAAGGATCTACCATGACATTACAGCAACGAGGAATGCCGGGAGGCTGAGATCTGAGGATCATGGTTCGAAGCCAGCCCAGGCAGGAAAGCCTGTGAGATTACCTTCAACTAGCCACCAAAAAAAAAAAAAAAGCTGAAGCAGAGGTGGAACTCAGCAGAAAAGCTAAGGGAGAGCGCAAGGCCCTGAGTTCAAGTCCCAGTCCTGCCACACACACATAAAAAGAAAAAAGAAAAGAGGGATGAACATCATATTAACTCTGGACACCTTCAGCAACAGTGCCAGAGCTTCTCGAGAATTACTCCCCAACTGTACCGATGAGGAACTGGCTTGGATAGGAGGTGGCCAGTTCCCCTGAATCTAGTGCGTGGTAGCGCACGCCGAGCCCCGTGATGTTTCTGGACTTGTCAGGCGGCCATGCAGCTGGGACCCCAGCTCGGGGATCCCCCGCAGCCGCTCCCAGGCGCCCCGCAGAGCCCAGGCCGTACCTTGTCGGTGACGAGGGGCAGGCGCATGCTCTCCAGCTGGCCTCCGGGTTGGCTAAAGACAAAATGATGCTCCTTGGACTTGGGGATGATGAAGTGGAGCTGGATTTCCTCTCCTAGCATGGAGTAAGAGAAGGCAAAGGCGTGCAGGGTGGACTCATAGAGCTGGGGTGTGAGGGAAAGGACAGAGCTTGCCATCAGAGTCCGGCTTATTCCCCAGAACCCAGGCCCTTCCTGGCAGCGACCATCCCTGCCCCGCAGCGCAAGAAACCCAGAGGACGGCTCAAGTATAAGGACTCTCAGGGTCCAGCACCCAGCAAGCGAGCCCAGGCCACGCCCATCCCCATCCGGAACCCAGATCAGGCTCCACCCCATCCTGTCACAACACCCGGCCTCACGCCCCCAGGACTGTAGAGGTGACATAGGGCCTCATTCTGGGTTGTCAAATAAAGCATTCATGCCATAGAGTTCATTTTTTTTTAACAGTAAGCCGTGTGTTTTTCCATTGTTGGCACACTGAAACCAGCTCTTAATAAGACAATAATAGCCAGGCACAGCCGGGCACTGGTGGCTTACGCCTGTGATCCTAGCTACTCAGGAGGCTGAGATCTGAAGATCACGGTTCAGAGTCAGCCCAGGCAGGAAAGTCCGTGAGACTCCTATCTCCAATAAACCACTCAGAAAACTGGAAGTGGCGCTGTGGCTCAAGTGCTAGAGCGCTAGCCTTGAGCTGAAGAGCTGAGGGACAGCACCCAGGCCCAGAGTTCAGGCCCCACAACCGACAAAATAATAATAATAATAATAATAATAGCCAGGCACCAGTGATTCACATCTATAATCCTAGCTACTCAGGAGACTGAGATCTGAGGAGCATAGTTCAAAGCCAGCTAGGGCCAGGGCAGAAAAGTCAATGAGACTCTTATCTTCAATTAACCACCAAATAAAAATATAAAAAGCCCGCAGTAGAGTTGTGACTCAAGTGGTAAAGCGTTAGCCTTGAACAAAGAAGCTCAGGGACAGGCTCTGCATTCAAGCCCCAGGACTGAACCTCTGACAACAACAACAACAACAATAATAATAACCACACAAGCTAGCACATTTGTGGCAGGCACTAATGGTCCTAAGGTTGATCATTCAGCCTCCTCTTCCCAGCCACACCCCGTGTCTGCGCTCTTCCCAGCCACGCCCCGTGTCTGCGCTCTTCCCACCCCGCGCCCGGTGTCTGCCCTCTGCTGCTCTGGCATGCCTCCCTGCCTGGCTTTGCCCTCAGCTCAGGCAGCCTGCTGCGGGTCCCACACTGACCCTCAGCTCTCAACTGACAGTCCTGGTGGGGGTACTTGGCATCCCCAGGGCTCAGAGGGAGGCGGGCACCTGACACGTACTATTTCCAAGTCTGCCAGAGTGCTACTGTTCCTTTGGGAACAGAGTTTGGCTCTAGGGCTGCAGGTGGTGAGAAGGATGCAAGAGAGGATGGGAAGGCTTGGGGGGGTGCAGAATAGAGAAGAAGTGGGGGGCACAGGTGCTGGAAACAACAGTCAGGGGCTGTCATGGGCCTCGTCATCGCTTGCTGGACTGGCTCTCTGTCTGTGTCCCCCAGAGCCATGTGTCACGTGACCACAGGCCAGGTGTGGCCCAGACAGCCCCCCTCCCCCCGCCCCACCACCCCCACCTGCTCGCTGGCCTTTCACTTATGCAGCCAAACAGTGGGAAAGACACTTTGTTTTAAGCAAAACAAAAAAATCACTGCTGAAACTTACTGATCAGTGTCTAAACCTGAGTTTCAGAATCAAGAAAATATTTTCACATGTATATTTTTTCTTTGAAAGAAAAACTTCATCTCCAAGCTGAGGAAAAAATGATAAAAGGGTTTCTGGTTTCTTTTTGGTCAATGGGGTTAACTCATAATTTGATCCTTAAAAAAAATAAAAATGTTCAAGCCAGGTGCCAGTGACTTCCACTTATCATCCTAGCTACTCAGGAGGCTGAGATCTGAGGATCATGGTTCAAAGCCAGCCTGGACAGGAAAGTCCGTGAAACTCTTATCTCCAATGAACCACCAGAAAACCAGAAGTAGTGCTGTGGCTCAAGTGGTAGAGCGCTTGCCTTGAGCTGAAGAGCTGAGGGACAGCGCCCAGGCCCAGAGTTCAAGCACCATAACAGACAAAAAAAAAAAATTGCTCAAGTGATCACAGTGTGTCACACTGTAACTTTAGCTATTTAGGAGGCTGAGATCTGAGGGTGATAATTCAAAGCCAGCCCAGGCAGCAAAGTTCCTAAGACTCTTATCTTCAATAAGCCATTTGAAAAAAATAGCTGGAAGTGGAACTGTGGCTCAAGTGGTAGAACATTACTGTTGAGCTAAAAAAGCAGCTGCTCAAGGATTGTGCCCAGGTCCCAAGTTTAAGCCCAAAGTACAGCACCAATAATAATAATAATAACAACAACAACAACATTCAAGATAAACCAGGTTCTGGTGGTTGCTCATGCCTGTAATTCTAGCTATTGAAGAGGTTGAGATCTGAAGATCACTAAAGTCAGCCCTGAAAGAAAAGTCCTATGAGATTCTTATCTCCAATTCACCAGTAAAAACAAAGTCAAAAGTGGACCTGTGGTTCAAATGGTAGAACACCAGCTGTGAACAGCAAAAAAAAAAAAAGTAAGAGTATAAGGCCCTGAGTTCAAACCTTAGTATCCCAAATAAAAACTATTCATATGCAGTTTCTAATTTCCTCTACAGTCAAAGTGACAGTCTTCAAGTTGATTCGCTCCTTAGAGCTCTAGCTGAAAAACCCCCGTCTCTCTAGTCCCTGAGGCCTCTGCGGCCTGGTCTCCACCGTCTTCCCAGCTACCTTCCTCCAACCCCAGACCCTACACCTCTTTGCTCCAGCAATGCCCAACCACGCCCTCTTCTGCATATCCCGGTCCCTCCCTTGCCCCCGGCCAGGTCCCCTCTCCTGCTAAGTCCTCTCTCTCATCCCCACCTGAACAGTGAAGGCTGCACACAGTTTATCTGAGCTGCATGGCAGCAGCAGGATTTCAGGTCTGGGAATATCGAGTGGATGACAGGTTTGGGATTTTTCTGAATGGGGATGCTCCACCTGTGTCTTCACTCATTGAATGAGGATCTCAGCAGATTTAGGTGAGGATGAAGTAAGAGCCTGACAGGGCAGCTTCCTAGCCTGGATGGAGTACCCAGGTGTGATTACACCTGCTAACCAGCCGGAGCCGGAGCCATCTGGGGCCCTGGGCTTGAGCCAGGTCCATATATGCATATCCAGGTCAAATATTGTCTCTCCTGGGAAGGGCTGGTGCATGGGAAGTATGCAAGTGCACTGCCTGGCATCTACTAGGCCCCCAATAATGACAGTATGCCCCCTTATCTCCATCATTCCGCTCTCCTGAAATCTGGCTCAGGTGTGCAGCTTCCTTGTAGGCTGTGAGCCCCAAGGACAGGGACAGGGACAGAGTTCCGTGTTCCAGGACTTGGTTGGCACTAAGCCCTCAGGAAGTGTCCGTGGCACCAGAACTAACGTCTGGAATTGCCAGGACAAAAGACAACCATGACCCCCTCCCCCACCCCAGAGAACCTGGGAGAGCCACTGCTCTGTGGTATGAGTAGCACGTTCACCAGTGAGCATCAGAACCGGGGACGAACCATGGGCCAGGGAGCCAGGGCCCCCCAAACTCCAAGCCCCCATGCCGGAATGAAAGCAGGCCCCACGGCCTACCTGGTAGCGGGGATGGAAGCCCATGTACTGGTGGCACTGCTCACAGTGGTGGTAGGTGTTATACGCTGCGTACTTGGACAACCTCATCCGGGCCGTCTGACGCCGCACATAAAGGTCCTCGGGCTTCCGGGACATCCCTCTGTCTGCACAAGATTGCCCAGTGTCAATGAGCAGCAGGAGTCCACACGAAGATGTCACCCATGCCTACTCAAACCCCAGGTGACCTAGCTGCTCAGGAGGCTGAGCGCCGAGGATCAAGGTTCAAAGCCAGCTGGGGCAGAAAAGTCCATAAGACTCTTACCTCCAATTAACTACCAAAAAAGTGGTAGAATGCCAGCCTTGAGTGAAAATGCTAAGGGACAGTGCTCAGGCCCCGAGTTCAAACCTCAATACTGGTGTGTGTGTGCGTGTGCCCATGTGCAAGCACACCCCTCCACCCCCATCATAAAAGCAACAGGAATCCAGGCAAACATTTACCAAATAGAGTGAAGTGCAAAAGATCAGCACTGACAGAACCATGAGGGTCTGTGAGGACTCTCTTTCCTGAGTGACTCAGCTGGTCAAAGGAGACACAGTGTCTCTGGGGGAAACTGAGGAAGACACAGCTCATACCATGTCTCATGAAATGTTTCATAAACACATTTAAGGATCCATTATACAGCCAGCAGAATTGATTGCAACTAAATACGTGAATCTCATAATGCTGATGAGCTGCCTCAGAAATTTTTTCAAATGATGTGGCGATAATACTATAAGTTTTTTTTTGGGGGGGTGATGGTAGAGGGGTTTGGTGCCAGTCCTGGATTTTGAACTCAGGGCCTGGGCGCTGTCCCTGAGCTTCTTTGCTCAAGGCTAGTGCTCTACCACTTGAGTCATAGCTCCACCTCTGGCTTTTTGGTGGTTAATAAAGAATCCCACGGATCTGTCTGACCTCAGCCTCCCGAGTCAGTACAATTACAGGCATGAGCCACTGGCTCCCACCAGCCTTCATCACCACCAAGGTGCAGCGCAGCACAGCAGAATTCCACCTGTGTGTGAAGGGCTATGCCCAGGTACTCGGCAAGCAGGGCTGACCTTCGCTCTTCACACTCTGCTGGTGGGAACAAATCAGACTGGCGTCCTCATACTTCGGGTCATGGATGACGTAGTCGAAAGGCATCTTCCGGAAGAGCTCCAGGTCCGGCCAGGGGTCCGTGAGCTGGAGGTAGCGCCAGTCCGATTCCTCCTGGAGGTCTGCAAGATTGGTACACACAGATACGAGTGAGGCAAAATAGAAGGTGAGAATGAGTTTTTTAAACTGTGGCGGAGGATGATGCATGACATGTAGCTCTTAGTCATCTGTGGATTCCCAGGAAAACCCATCCTATAAGGAGCTTCTGGCCCAGCTGAACTCCAGCATGGCCCTAAGAAGGCAAGCATGTGCATGAAGTGCTGTGTGCATCCAGAGGCCCTGAGCTGCGCCCTGCAGAGCACCTGCCCTCTGCCCTTCATGTTGACCTTCGCCCGTCCCAGAGGCCTGCCAGACCGCAGACCTGCGCCTCTGCACTGGCTGCCTCTTCTGATACCACCAAATGTGGCCCAAACCACATGTTTACCATCTCCCACCAAGACAGGTACAACCTGTGCCGCGCTGCTCACCAGAGCTTGCTAGCTAAAAAAGGAAAACAGGCCCACTGGCCGGATTCCAACGGTGATGTACAGACAGGATGAACCGTATTACACGCGTCACGTATTCACCCAAGCGAGCATACAAGGGGAGGATTGCAAAGGTGTAACTCCTTTGAACAGTTAACTTACGGTCTAACCAAATCTATACCCAGAAGCTAGAACTTCGAGGGGGAGGGGAAGCCACAGGAAGCAGACTGAGAGGGGGGCGGTGGGAGAATGCAGTCATGACAGTCAATGTATATATGCAAATCAAATAGGAAGCTGAAAGGATGGGCGGGGTTGGAAGAAACGAGGAGAATGGTAAAAGGAGTGACATTGATCAAGACGTGTTGCGTTCTCCTTTGTACAACTACTTAAAGACACGAAGCAAATTAATGTATATTAATGTGTTAGTAATATATTGGTGCATTATTTAATATTGGTATATTAATACACTAATGTTTATATGTACATATATAGGTAAGTCACATACATTACACACTTCCTATTATGGGCAGTATACAAGTTCAAAAGAAGGAAGCGGAGGAAGGACTTTTATATATTGGGTGGCTGCTCAGAAATCAGGAATCATTATCATTTTGCAAGAGAAAACTGGGTCAACTGAGAATTTAATAGGCTTTGAAGTCTGGTGAAGTGGTTTCAAACTCTGTCTTTTATATTTGGCAGACCTTAAGAAAGCAGAATGACAGAAGTGCAACAATCCTGCTCATCTTCATCGGAAATACTGCCCAAATACAGTGGGGAAAGCCACAGAAGCTCTGAGCTCAGCTGAGGACCCTCCCCCTCCCCCTCCCAGCAGGAGCAGGGGCTCTGAGCTCAGCTGAGGACCTTCCCCCTCCCCCCCCAGCAGGAGCAGGGGCTCTGAGCTCAGCTGAGGACCCTCCTCCTCCCCTCCTCCCCCTTCCCCCCAAGCAGGAGCACAGGCTCAGGGCTAGACAGCAGAAGGCCCCAAGCCATTGTGAGTGTTCATGGCCAGGTGGCAATAGCTTGCATACAAGACGGGTCTTCCCGCGTGGGTGGCAGTCATCTGCCAGACCAAGGCCACAACCCCCAGGCATGAATACGAAGCAGGGATGTGGTTCACAGAGGCTTAGAGCCAGGCCTGCCTCAGGCACCCAGGTCTGTTCAGGAAATGGGATTTGCTCGCATGTCACACACTTTGGATTGCCCCCTCTAAAATGGCCCCCTGGGCTCAGCTGCCTGGGCTCCTCTCCCCCGATGGAGAATCTGCATGCCCAGCCCCGAGCCTGTCACTCATCAGGAGACCGGGACAAGTCACGCTCAACAACATGGTACAGAAGATCAACCATGGAAGTTTCTGTGACGCTCCCAGCACGGTGTGTGTTTGACAGGTGACAGGGACTCAGTCATCACACCCTACTCTGCCATTAGACATGTACCCCTCTGAGTTCTTTCTCTGTGAGAGACGCAATTCAAGTCCAAGCCTCACCGAGCAGGCCACTCACCGATATTGATCTCTTCTTCGTCGTAAACATCCACTTCAGTCAGCCGAATGAGCATCCGGGACAAAATGCTGAGAAACTGCAGGTAGGCACCTGTCTTCCCAATCTGTGAAGACACTGGGATTGGAGCCTACGGGCCTGCCCCTGGACCCGATCGCCCAGGAAACTCGCGTTAAGGGAACAAGAGCCTCGTGGATACACCACGGGGGCCCCCAGCCTGAGGCAATGGGGACACTGGACACACGGACACCAGGAGTGGCGGAAATGCCTGCCCTTTGATCACCCGCAGTGTGTCTCTCCACATTACAACAGGCACATTTATTAAGGAGACTTTATCAGAAGCAGAAAAAAAGCTTGTGTGCTCCCTTACTTACTGACTTTGCTTACTGACTGATCGGCAGTATTGGTGTTTTTAATTCAGGACTTCATCTGCCTGGCAGGTACTTTACTGCTTGAGCCATGCCTCTAGCCCTTTTTGCTTTAGTTATGTTTGAGACAGAGTCTCCCTTTCTGCCTGAGCTGGCCTAGACTGTGATCTTCCTACTTAGGCTTCCTATGTAGCTAGGGTGACAGGTGTTTGCTACCACACCCAACTGTTTCTGTACAGATGGGATCTCATGAACATTTTTTTTGTCCAGCCTAGGTTGGAACAGCAATCCTCTCGATCTCAATCTTCCCTATATCTGGAATGACAGGCACACTCCATTATACTCCCTATCTCAGCCTCCCAAGTAGCTATTAGTGCTCAGCAAAGGCTTACTTTTTTAAAAGGAACTGACCAGCAGCACGCCAGTGGCTCACACCTGTAATCCTAGTTACTCAGGAGGCTGAAATCTGAGGATTGCACTTTGAAGCCAGCCCAGATAGGAAAATCTGTGAGACACTTATTTCCAATTAATTACCCCCAAAAAAAGCCAGAAGTGGAAGCTATGGCTCCAAAATAACCAGCAAAAAGCCAAGCCAGAGGCATGGCTCAAGTAGGAGAGTACCAGCTGAGGCAAACCAAGCGCAAGGCCCTGAGTTTAAACCCCAGCACACCCCACAGAAAATAAGAAATTGATTAAAAAGCAGAATAGTACAAACCCAGACCCTTTTCAAGGTAGATCTAGTAGTCAGCCTCTCCAATATTTTTTAAGGCATGTTCACATGTATAGTGATTTTTTTCCTAACTGATATTACATCACATACACATGCATGTCTTATTCTGCACATTGATTCCGATTTCAGTACCTTGGAGACATTTCAATGGCAACATAAAGAGATCTCTCTTAAAATTTCTGTGGCTGAATCCAGATTTATTTAACTGAGACGTGGCTAGAGGAATTTGTTTTCATGAACCATGCATGCTTTGTGGGTTTGTACTAGAGGGCTGATTTCTGGGGAAGGGACAAGCTGATTCCAGGGGGCCGTGGGTCAAAGCAAGTGATGAGGGCAGGATTACAGGACGGACATTCACACCCAGCTATCTGCATGTGGATCAGGCCTCTCGGGGCCTTCCATCTGTCCTACACTTCTCTCTTGGGTGCAAGGTGACCTTTGAACAGAACATGGGTGCTGGTGGCTGACGCCTATACTCCTAACTACTCAGGAGGCTGAGAACTGAGGATCGCAGTTCAAAGCCAGCCCGGGCAGAAAAGTCCCCATGAGACTCTTCTCTCCAATGAATCGCTCAAACACCAGATGTGGTGCTGTGGCTCAACATGCTAGAGCTCTGGACTTGAGCAAAAGGGCTCAGGGACAGCACCCAGGCCCTGAGTTCAAGCCCCATGACTGACAAAAATAATAATATTAAATAAATGAACTCCATCCCCTGAGCTGGCCCAGCTTCTGCTGGGTCCGAATCACCCCTCTCCTCCGCACCCGTCTTCTCTGGCCACTGTGAGCGGGGAGGGAGGCTGCAGAGGGAGGACTGCAGCCCGAGGCTCCTCCTCCCCACCCCAAGTCTTCCGGCACACACAGGGGTGAGGAGGCTGCCCACGGGGGCCGAGGGCCGAGGGCGACCACACCACCAGGGAAGGGCGACTCTCCTTCAGAAGGGGTACAGTATCTCCCCAGCGTTAAAAGAAGAAAACAGCTCAGACGACGCAGTAACCTCGCGGGGAGAGTGGCCATTCACCCACTCCAGGCCATTCCGGAAGATTGCAGGGAATGAATGAACAGATACCGTCAGCCCAGTGCTCTCCCACTGGCCACAAGCACAGGGCCGATCCCCGAGTCCTGGAGCACACTGAGCCACACACCCACCTGCGGGGGCCCGCTGAGCAGCAGCCTGCGGGGATGGAAGCCGTCCGGGCGGCCCTCGGCCCGGCTGCCGTAGTCCATGTGGCTGGGCCGGGGCACGGTCCACTGGCGGTAGTAGAGGGACTGCTCAGTGGAGGTCATGGTCTTGCTCAGCAGGGGGCGGAAGGAGCTGGTCCACATGACGGACGGGGCGGGCAGGAGGGAGGCAGCCTTGGGCAGCCCGCTGCTGTCGGTGGCCAGCACCATGTCGTACACCAGCTTGGGCAGGAAGACCACAGGGGGCTGGCGGCTGGCCTTGGTCATGGCGCAGGGCGGGGCCTGGGGCAGGAGGGGCCCGGCCGTGGGCTGCGGTGGCGGTGGGCCAGCGGGAGATGAGCTGGAGGACGGGGTGACCACCACCTGCAGGCTCCGCTGGCTGGGGGGCGGCGGCGGCCCCGGGCTGTGCCCGCTCACTGCTGCTGCTGGGGCCCCCTGACTCACTCGGGGCCCCTGCCTCTCGCCAAGCATCCTGCTGTCCTCCACAGAGCCGCACGGTGTGGGGGACGCAGCCTGCTCCCCCAGAGGGGGCCCAGGGTGAGCCAGGGGCTCACTGCCACCGAGCATGGAGCCTGGGGAAGAGACACGCCTGCTCAGTGACATCCAAGGGCGTTCCAGGATGTCCAAGGATATCCAAGGACATCCAGTGACAATGCACCAAACCCGCCAACACCCCCTTCCTGCTCAGGGGCTGGCTGAGGCCTCTGGCTTTGGTAGCTGAACCCTCCTGGGAATCCGAGCTGGCTTCAGTGACAGCATGCCAGGAGAGCAGAGGTGCGGCCCCGTGTGCAGGGGACCCCAGCCCACCAGGCCCATGGAGAGGAGAGGAGGCCACCGGCCCTGCAGGGCCACACTCACAGCCTGTTGGTGTCTCAGCTACTCGGAGCACTGCCTGCACCTGCGCCTGCGCCTGCACCTGCGCACCACACCCCCAGCCTCCCTGCCCGCACCTGTGCCCTGAGCCGTGGGGCCCCAAATGCGGAAGGGGCCCCTCCCCGGGTGGCAGAAGACACAGAGGACCGCTTACTTCAGTAGAGAGAGGGTTTCAAAAGTGCTTGTGGTTTACTGCCTCAGTTTGTGATCTGCCTGGTTATTATTTTTATTCCCAACTGGTTTGCTCTCATAGAAGACCTGCCTTCGGCGCGAGTGAGCGTAGTCATTGCTACACACACACGCACAGTGCAACAGGTGGAAGTTGGTGAAGAGCTGCAGAGCCCTTGGTGAGGCTCTGTCCCTCCCCTTAGGCCTCCACAGAGCCTGGCACCGCACGGTGAACAGAGGCTGCGGGAAGAGCACTGTGAAAACAGGAGCGCTTCGTGCCTGGGCCAGCTAGAACGCAGGTGTCCTTCACTTAGGAAAAGCCTTGTGAGTTATATTTTGTTTCTGGAATCTAGTACATGTGCAAACTTGATGTCTTTGCATCTGCTGGGCTTGAGGAAATCGTTCTCAAGACTTCTCTGGCTTCCAGGGGAGTAGAAGTTTGGTTCTGAATCTCCCAGGAACTACTCTCCTTTAGAAGTGGTAAGACAGGTGAGGAGAGAATTGATAATTTAGCCTGGGCTGGGGGCATAGCTCAGTACTGGTTTGCTTCTCTAGCTCAATCCCCAGTGCCACCAAAGGAAAAAGCACTATGGCCTATAATACAAATTGTAGGCAGCCGTACAGGGATTTTCCTGTCTACCAGGCTCAGACTATGCTAAAAATTACACTGAAGCTGGGCATGGTTGTACATGCCTGCAACCTCAGCCCTTACAAGCTGATGCAGGAGGATCTGGAGTTCAAGGCCAGCCCAGCCTAGACAGCAACTCCGAGGCCAGCCTGATGTGTATAAGACATGTCTCCAAAAAAAAAGAAAAAGAAAAATTGGACTGAAAGAGCAAAACAAAATTCATTTCAGTTAATCCAATTCCTATACCTGAAAAGTCCCCTAACCAACATTAGGAATAAAATACCCGAAGGCCTTTTGTGCACATTTTACACATTAGTCACCACACCCTGCGTGTGAATGTCGCCTGAGCTTTGTACAGGCTGGTGACACACCTATTTCTCAGTGATGAGAGGTGACAACCCCTCCTCCATCCGACCTGAAGTCAAGCCAATGGGCTTTTATTCTTTTGAATCATTCTAGGAGGTGAGGCTGGTGCACTGTTTGACTCTGATTGACTTCTTCAGATCCAGGGATTTAATTGTAACCCGAATGCTGGAATTTCACTGTTGAAATTCTATGCGCATCGATACTTGCTAACTCATCTGTAAGTTGTAATAAAAGCGTCTGCGATCGCTACGAGAGGAGGGGCGCGTGGCTGAGAGCAGGCTGCGTGCAGGCAGCCCCAAAGCCGCAATCCAACGCTTCTGATGGGGAAGGGGGCGGAGTCTGGATGGGCAGTGAGGCCCAGGAGCCCTCAGGGCGGAGCACAGCCCTCCCCACTCCCCCCTCCTCTGTCCTCCCTCCTCCCTGCTTGCTGCTTCTCCTAAGACATCTCCTGTGTCACCTTCTCTGTGAACCCCATCTCCGCTGCATCCTCCATGGACAGGGACTACCCGAGACAAAAGCCATGTACACAGCGCCCATCCTGCTAACCTTCCCAGGCCAAGACTCACCAGAGGCTCTGGAGGAGAGGGAGGAGGAGGCCGAGTCGTGGGACCGGGACCGCTCCCTCCGCGCGGGGCTCCTCTTCTCCGAGGGAGAGCCTGCTTCAAAAACACACTGAGAATGCACCCGAGTCCCTGCGGTTCTTTCTCCCAGCCGCCAGCATGATCATGCCTCCCTACCTGCCCTAGCTTCACGCCCCCCCTCCCCCTGCAGCCTGCTCCCCACCACACTGACCCCAAGTGAAGCTGAGAGGAGCAAAGAGTGGAACTGGCCTGGTGGGGCCAGGACAAAGCAGGAGGCGTGGTCACACCACAGGCAAAGGGAACGTGAGCGTTCAGTATTTAGATCAATACCACGTTCCAAAACAGCGCCTGCAAGCCTAAGTAGTCCAGAGGCAGAGGTCCGGAGGATCACAGCTCGAGGCCAGCTCAGGCAAAATGTCCATGAGACCCCATTTCAACCAACAGAGAAAGCTGGGCACCATGGTGTGTGCTTGCCATTCTAGCTACCCAGGAATTGGCAAGTCCAAGACAGCCTGGGTATAAAGGCAAGACCCGTGTTTGAAAAATGACGAAGGAGAAAGGGATTGGGAATGGGGCTTAAGGGGTAGAGCACCTGCTTAACAAGTGCAAGGCCCTGAGTTCGAACCCCAGCTCCACCAGAAGAAAAAACAGAGCAAGCAGTGTGTAAATATAACAAATGGGGCCAAGCCACGAAACTCTCAGTTTATAGAGGATTAAGGGGTAGGTGGGGGGCACAGAAAGGGAGGGGGGAAAGGTGAACAAGTGTAATCACACTATCCAATATACACTATACGGAAAATTAACTTAGTCCCTGTGGGCAGAGTGAAGGAAAGGGTGACATTGTCCAAAAGGAAATTAACTCATTTTCTGACTTATGAAACAGTAGCCTCTCTGTACAAAACCTTAATAAAGGGGCCGGAGGGTGGCTTAGCAGTAGAGTGCTTGCCTAGCATGCATGCAGCCCTGGGTTCGATTCCTCAGTATGACACACACAGAAAAAGTTGGAAGTGACGCTGTGGCTCAAGTGGTAGAGTGCTAGCCTTGAGCAAAAGAAGCTTGGGGACAGTGCCCAGACCCTGAGTTCAAGCCTCAGGACTGACAAAAAAAAAAACCTTAATAATAACAATACAATTATATTTTTTAAAAATAAAGCCATGCAGACTTTTAAGAGTCTGCAAAAGAACCCAACCCATTTGCCACAATCTCACTGCTGAGTTGATTCACAAAAAGAGAATAACCAGGTGAACCTTATTCCACTAATCATATGAATAAAGCATGAACCTGAATCTTCAGAAAGCACACCTTTTTGTGTGCTGGAACTGAGGCATGAACTAAATCTCATGGATTTTCCTGCCCCGGCTGGCTTTGAACTGTGATCCTCAGATTCCCAATCTCCTGAGTAGCTAGGATTACAGGTGTGACCTGCCACCGGTGCTCAGCAGAAAGTAGAATGTTCTTCACCTTCAGGGATTTCTATCTTCCCACACCACCAAAAAAAAAAGTGGAGAGATTGAAAAAAAAATCAGAATTCCCTACGCGCTCGTGCCTCTTGGAGACAGTGTTCTACGCAGGTGCAGGACCCCAGACCCTGTGGACCTGCGGCAAGAGCCCCGTACCTCTGGGCCACCCTCACCTTCTGCTCCCGGCTCCTCATCCTCGTTGTCTGTGCTGCTCAGCTTCTCCCCGTCACTCTCCAGGGCCTCGTTCCTGGCCCCCTTCTCCAGCGGCATCTCACTGCTCACGAAGTAGGCGGCCAGGCCCAGCTCCTGCTCCAAGGCCGTCCTCACCAGGCAGGAGGAGTTGATCAGACGCAGGTCGCAGTACCGCAGGGACCTGGGAGGGTGCAGAGGGTGTTTGCACAGGCCTTCCTCTGGGGGGCGCTGTCCCCACAATCCTGTGGGACCCCAGCCACTGCCACACACATATCCATGGGACACAGGCCTCCTGCACTTGGGACCACAGGTCCCCGCACGTGGGAGCCTTCGCCTTCTGTGCCTGCTCACAACACGGCCAGGCACACAGTCTGGCTCCCGGCACCTGCCATGCGTTCTTCCCTGTGGGGTCTGAATTCTAAGGATCACGGAGTTGAAATGGGACCACATGCTCCTTTCCAGAGCGAGAAGCTTTGCCGCGCTGTGCAGCTGCTCTGAGGCTCTGGTTATTTTTTCTTTGAGATGGAATGAATCTCAGCAAGCAGCAGGGTGCTGTAAGGACAGTGGAGGCAGGCAGCCGTTGCCGAGCGGGTGGGCCTCTGTGACTTGAATTTCAGCAGCACGGCTATCAGGGCAGTCACTCTTTGGGGCAACTGCCCCCACCACGGGTGCAGTGGTCCCCCACGGCCCCTGAGAGGACTGAAAAATCATCCAGACACACTGTCTTGACACCTGCTGGAGGACCCTGTGGTAAGCACCAGCTGTGGGTGGAGCACCAAGGGCGCCACCTGGAGCTGGGCAGTGGTAGTACATCCCAGGCTCCAGGCTAAGGAGAGGCAAGCTGCTCACTGCTGCCAGGCCCCTGCTCCAGGGCCCCTGCCCGGGGCTCACCTGGGCAGGGACTCCCCGTGAGGATCTATCCCACTGAAGATGAGAATACACGGCAGGCCTTCCAACTCCAGGTAGGTCTGAGGCCTCCACTCCGCGTCCTCGATTTTCTGCCACATCTGCAGACAGGACACAGAGAGAAAGCTGGAAGCTTCTACACCCCGAGGAGTGCCGCACTGTCCTCCTCCAGAAGGCTCTGGAAAGTCCTTGGCAAAAAGGAAGCATGTATGTGTTCCCCCGTATGGGGAAGTTAGATCTAAAATATAACTGGACAGGACAGACGTTCACACAGAGTAAAGGAGAATGAGTGCCCTGAGGGGAGGAGCCAAGAGGCCTAACTCTTCTGCACACCTAAAACAGCGTTTAGTGAAACAAATTCCAGGAAACGGAAACATGGGTTTTGGTGGTGCTGCTGCTGCTTGGTTTGGGTGTTTTGTCGTTTTCTTTTGGGGAGTGGCAAAAAGGGAGGCGTGGAAGAGGAGGAAGGGGGAACAAATGAGGCATGGTATTCGGTATGTAATGTAATGTAATTCGGTTTGTAATGGAATTTATGGGCAGGGATGAGAGGGGAAAATTGGAGGAAAATAAAGGAAGGGGTAACACTGTCCAAACAAAGAATTGCACTCATTGCCTGTACACCTTAATAATAACAATAAAGTTATTTATTTTTTAAAGGAAGCGCATTACACTGTGAACAAGCGTGTGTTTTTGTGGCGAGTGTGAGTCCAGACTCTCATACTCCCCAGCATCGGGGGCCAGCTGCGGACCCGCCGGTCCTCTGGGAGAAACAGATCCTCATTTGTTTCTGCCCCTCCTCATTTGTTTCTCCTCCCTCCGCTTCCCACAGGTTCACTCTGTCCATCTTCCTGCCCTGAGCCTTTGTATCCTTTGTCAAGCAGTGATAATCAACAAATGGAGCTGGCACTGCCAGGAACTTGGGGTACAGAACTTGAGGGGGGGACCAGATGTGCGGGAAGGTGGCTTTCTGAAGGGGTCCATATGTACCTCCAGAAATATAAAACACCTGCAATCCATACAACTATTGGGGGCACACCAAGGATGCCACGGGGACTGGGGGTGAAAACAGGGACGCAAGCGAGGACATGGGGGCAGGGGAACCGGATCCTGGGGTCACCCTGGGCCCCTGGAAAGACCTGCTGCCTCCCCCCAGAGCATCCTCTGGAGGCTGCCTGGCAGCCCAGGGGCTCGGCGCGGGCACCCACCTTGAGCTGCTTCACGAAGTGCTTGCCCACGGTGATGCCAGAGCTGGGGCTGCCCAGGATGATCTCGAAGTGCTCCTCCAGGGCCAGCCGCGCCCGCACATGGGCCAGCCGCTCGTAGGCCACGGCCGCCAGCGGCGAGCAGGGCACCCGCAGCAGCACCATGAACCCGTGGCCGCACGGGCACTGCTTCGGGGAGTTGAGGAGGTTCTGCGTGATCTCCAGCGTCTCCACCGACGTGTGGTTCTTCATCTGGGGGAGGCCGCTCACCGCCATCATGGCCGCCGCATAGTGCTGGACGAGAACAAAGGTCCTGATCACCGCACTGTGCAGGCGGGGAAACCTGCAGGGAACACAGAGACACCCGGCCGTGACCCCAGGCCCCAGGCCGGCCGCTGCCAGCCGCAGCCCTCCCAGACGCCTTGGCCTTCACAGACAAGGAGCGCAGCCCAAAGCCCACCGAAGCCCAGGTGGAAATGCCCTCGTTCCTTCCAGCCAGGAGACAAAGCCTCCGCCTGTTGTTGACTCACTTAGCATTTTGTAGCTGCCCAACGTGTGTTTCTGCCCCTTCTCATCTTTCAAACATGACAAGTATCATTGGTCAAAGTGACTTGAGCACACAAGAATCCAGAATCCCCTTCATGGGGAGACTGAGTCACGCCCTTCCTGGAGCCAGAGCTCTCCTGCTCCAAGCCCTGAGCACGAGGCGTAACTCCGAAGCGACATCCGTACCTTTTTCCCAGGGCGGTCACCATGGCCTCGAAGGAGCTGTCGTATCTGAGCAAGGGGAGGCTGTGTCCCGACAGGGTGGACTCGATGAACTCCGACAGCCCGAAGTACTTCTTACTCTCCTGATACAAGTCCACACCCTGAAACACACCAGAGCATCTGTCACGCACAGGAAGTCCAGCTCAGGTGCCAGGACTGCAGGTGACCTGGATGGGCATTGTCATCTGACCCTGAAGTCCCCTGGGCAGCCTTCTACCACCTTCATTCTGCATACCCAGAGTAAAGAGCCGCTGGGCTGTAAGGACAGTTCAATCCCAGCTTGCCATTCCCATGGCCAAGAAACTTTGCTGAAGAGATCCACCTTACCTTTTCTCTTCTTTTGTCCATTAAAAATGTAATCCTAGCCAGGCACTGGTGCCTCACGCCTGTAATCCTAGCTACTCAGGGGCTGAGATTTGAGTATCACTGGTCAAAGCCAACCTGGGCAGGAAAGGCCATGAGGCTTATCTCTAATTAACTACCAGAAAACCAGAAGTGGCACTGTGGCTCAAGTGGTAGAGCACTAGCCTTGAGCTGAAGAGCTGAGGAACAGTGCCCAGGCCCAGAGCTCAAGCCCCACGACCAACAACAACAACAACAAAAATATAATCCTAACCTGGATCTCAGGAAGCTGAGATCTCAGGATCACGGTTCAAAACCAGCCTGGGCAGGAAAGTCGTGAGACTCTATCTCCAATAAACCACCAAAAAACCAAAAGTGGAGCTGTGACCCAAGTGGTATAACATCATTAGCTTTCAGCAAAAGAGCCCAGGGACAGTGCCTAGGCCCTGAATTCAAGCCTCATGACTGACAATAACAACAACAACAAAAAGTAATTCTAGCCACTTGGGAAAGTGATATCTAAAGAATACAGTTCAGCTGGGTACTGATGGCTCACATCTATAATCCTAGCTACTCAGGAGGCTGACATCTGAGGATCTCGGTTCAAAGCCAGCCCGGGCAGGAAAGTACATGAAACTCTTATCTCCAATAAACCACCAGAAAACCGGAAGTGGCTCTGTAGCTCAAGTGGTAGAGTGCTAGCCTTTTTTTGGGGGGGGAAAAGGGGGTTGTCAGTTGTAGGCCTGAACTCTGGGCCTGGGCACTGTCCCTCAGCTCTTCAGCTCAAGGTTAGCCCTCTACCACTTGAGCCACAGCGCCACTTCCAGCTTTTTCTGCTTATGTGGTGCTGAAGAATCGAACCCAGGGCCTCATGCATGCAAGGCAAGCGCTCTACCACTGAGCCACCTTCCCAGCCCGTAGTGCTAGCCTTGAGCTGAAGAGCTGAGGGACAGTGCCCAGGCCCAGAGTTCAAGCCCCATGACCGACAAAAAAAAAAAAAAAAAAAAAAAAAAAAAAAAAAAAAAAAAAAATATATATATATATATATATATATATATATATATATATGGCAGAACAATCTGAGAGAGTCTCATCTCCAATTAACCAGTATAAAGAAGGGAGGGAGGTGTGGCTCAAGTGGTAGAGCACTAGCCAGAATGAAAAAAAGAACACAAGGCCTTGAGTTCAAGCCCACGACCAGCACAAAAAAATTCTTTTTTAAAAAACTCTTCTTTCCATAACTTTAAGCTAGTTTTAGAAATAAGCAAATAAACTAGCAATTTCAGTAGGAAAAAAATTCCTCTAACCCATCTTACACTGACATAAAATTCCAAACAAACACTGGAGCATCTCAGAGTTCAGAGCATGCTAAAGCTGGAGGACACCGTTAAAAATACCAAGATGTGAACTTGACTCAAATAGCAGAGCAGTTAACCAACAGGACCAAGCAGCTAGCACCTGGGCTACATCCCAGCTCCACATGTCTTGGGCAATCAGTCCATCCCTCCTTATCCTCTTTCCCCATCTGTGTGTCAAAAATCTTCCCAACTTGGGCTGGGCAGGTGGCTCAGTGGTAGAGCGCTTGCCTTGAGGCCCTGGGTTTGATTCCTCAGCACCATGTAAGCAGAAAAAGCCAGAAGTGGCACTGTGGCTCAAGTGGTAGAGCACTAGCCTTGAGCTGAAGAGCTGAGGGACAGCGCCCAGGCCCAGAGTTCAGGCCCCAAGACCGACAAAAAAAAACAAACAAAACAACATCTTCTCCCTGGAGTTCCCAGGTGTAAAGCCCTTAGCAGACAGTGTCCAACCACCATTGATGCCACCCTCACTGGCTGAGTTCTGGCACTGAAGCCGCACATCGGCATTCTTAAAAGGCCTCAGATGCTCTCAAGAATTCCACATTACTCACTCTTTAAGCAACTAGCTATAGAATCTAACCAACCAGAATTGCTTTGGCCCTTCACTTTGAGGAGAAAATGGCAGGTAATAAACAAAAACCAAACTGGGCGCCGGTGGCTCACGCCTGTAATCCTAGCTACTCAGGAGGCTGAGATCTGAGGATCGTGGTTCAAAGCCAGCCCAGGCAGGAAAACTCATAGACTCTTATCTGCAACAAACTGCTAGAAAACCAGAAGTAGTGCTGTGGCTCAAGCGGTAGAGCACTCACCTTGAGCTGAAGAGCACAAGGACAGCGCCCAAGCCCAGAGTTCAAGCCCCACAACTGACAAAATAAATAAATAAATAAAATAAAACCAAACTCCCAGGTGCATGTTCAGTCTGCTAAAGGAGATTGTGAGGCCAGCTGTCCACAGATGCAGGATAGAAAATACAGGAATGGCTGGGTACCAGTGACTCACACCTGTAATCCTAGCTACTCAGGATGTGGGAGATCTGAGGATCTCAGTTCAAAACCAGCCTGGGCACGTAAGTCTGTAAGACTCTTACTTCACAGTTAACCACAAAAAAGGTAGAAATGGAGCTGTGGCCTAAGTGGCAGGGTCCTAGCCTTAAACAAAAAGACCTTGAGTTCAAGCCCAATACTGGCAACAAGAACAACAGAGTAAGAATTTAAACCTCCCCTAATCCCAAGTCAAATCAAAGATCCACTCCTCTCCAACCACAGGACTCAAGACTTCTGATAAATGCAACTTAACTAAACCCAAAGTGCCATATTCTGCACGCACTCACGTTACTGTAGGAGACGGGCCAGTGGATCTCGTTGTAGGGGCTTATGAGCGTGTGCTGTGTCTGCAGGGCGTACGGGAAGGAAGTCACATGAAGGGTGACAATGTTGGGAGCCTCCTTCACCTCCCTGCAGTTGAGCAATCTGTCCACCAAGCCCACAGTCGGGTCACTTTGAGAATAGAGATTATGAACAGCGCTACTGAGGGGGGAAAGGAGAAGAAAGAATAAGAAGAATTATTAACACTGTTTTCCAGTTCCATAAATGTGTAACTGGCCCCCATCTAAATCTACAATTGAAGCCTATGGCTTTGCCTGTGACTAAGAAAAGAAAAAAAAATGACTGAACTTTAGGGACCTGTCTGGGATCTATCTACTCAATACTTACAAGTGGAAAGCCATGATTATAAAGGATTTCCTGCAGAGTACACAGTCTAACTACTCCTACCCTGGAGCTCTTGTGACTCTCATTTGATCCAATCTGATTATGGGCCTATCTCCTTAATGGTGGAGAAGCAGGAGCAAAAGGAACAAGGCCTGTGGACCTCTGGTGAGCCTCTTCCTGTCTTACTGACAGGTCACACGCGATTGGAAACATCCTAGTTATAGGAAACAGGAGGCATGTTGGCCCAAGATCTATAAGTCAGGCCCTGCTTAGTATCCTCTGTGGGGCAGTGGCCCTAGCACTCTATAAATCTAGAAGACTGGAGAAAAAAAACTATCAGTGTATTCGCTTCCAGCAGCTGGAAGTCTCTCTGGGAAACCTACCTCCAAACTAGTGTTTTCTATCATTTTAAGACTGTTACAATTTTCTACAACTTAAAAGACTGTTCGAATCTCTGGGTTATAAATTACGGCCAGCTCTAAGTGTCTGTGAATCCATAGGAACCAAAGCCCAGCTCTGTGACCTGCTCATCCTATGGCTCTCTCATGTCCACCTGTACAACCTCAGCTTGCTTCCCCGGAGATAACCTTCCAGAACAGAGCCCGTGGCATGCTGGGTGGCCGGCGTGAAACTTGTCTAGACTGACATTCATCTTAAATCACCCCTCAGGCAGGGAAGGCAACAGCCTGGACCCCGAGACCCTGCCACTAACACCCCTGCCCCACCCAGTCCTGACTCTGAGCACAGTGCCCCTGCTCCAGCCCTCAGCCCCTCTATCGGGAAGTTTCTAAGGTTGCAGCAAGTGAACCCTAAGATAGTGCCTGGAAAACACTCATGACATCTGCTGACTGTGCCCAGCCCCACCCATGTGCACAAGCCTCCTGCCCTGAGCCCTGAGGGACACCCAGACTTGGAAGGCAGACCATGGGCCCGCCATGGACCGGTCGGTCTAACCTCACAAGATCCCAGTGGGCATGGTCGTGGATCAGGACAAAGAGCGTGTGAGGGTTCTGGAAGGAGTTTTGCACAAAGGCCTTAAATTTTGTCTGGGCCTCTGCATCCAACTTCAGAACATACTGTTCCACTCTCTGCTTGGTCATGGGCTCCTTTTCCAGGCCGAGCTCCAGCAAAACCCCTGAAAGCAGGAAGACACATCAGTGACTCTGAACCCACCCCTGGGTCATCCATCATGGACACCTGAGCACCATCCCCCCCAGGGCCAGTGCTGCACCAGTCCAAGCTGCAGAGACAGGACAAGCAGAAGGCTCCTTGGCAGAGGCCTGCCTCCTACCTACAGGAGTGGGTGAAGGCCTAGATGTGAGCATCTAGCTAGATGTGCATCTAGACATGTGCATCTAGATGTGAGCATCTAGCTAGCTGTGCATCTAGACATGTGCATCTAGATGTTGCCTGTCCAGGGGGGCTAGCCAAGCCGAGTCCCCAAGCAGCTGCTCCAGAGCAGAGTAAAATAAGGGAAAAGAAAGGCTCTGACACAACTTAAAAAAAAAAAAAATAAAGAACCTCGGGGAAGGGAGGGAAGGAAGGGAGGGTAGGGGGAAAACAATGGAGGGGGTAACAATGCTCAATAGGAAATGTACTCATTACCTTCCTCATGTAACTGTAACCCTCTGTATAGTATCTTTACAATAAAAAATAAAGAAAATTAAAAAGAAAGGCTCTGAGCCGGGCACTGGTGGCTCACACCTGTCATCCTAGCTACTCAGGAGGCTGAGATCTGAGGATCGCAGTCCAAAGCCAGCCCAGGCAGGAAAGTCCAAGAGACTCTTATCTCCAATTAACCAACAGAAAACAGGAAGTGACACTGTGGCTCAAGTGGTAGAGCGCTAGCCTTGAACTGAAGAGCTGAGGGACAGTGCCCAGGCCCAGAGTTCAAGCCCCATGACCAACAACAATAAAAAAAAAAAGGCCCAGCAAAATCATCTCTGAATGTACACAGCAGGCCCCATAGGAGGCCAGGGAAGAGGGACACAGCAAAGGTTCCAGGCTTGGTTTTACCAGGGCTGGGGAGCCCTTATTCTGCCAAAGGTCATCTGGATATTTATAACACCACTCAACACATTCACAACACAGGCAGACAGCCACAGGCCTCCTGTGAGAAGCAGCATGGGAGAAGCACCTGTCTTGTCATTTGCCAAATGATCTCATAGAACTCTCCCACCCCGCGCAGATGCTAGATCCTGGGCAAAGAAATCACGGTCTCTGAGCATCTGTTCTGCAATATGTAAAGTGGGGGCCGTAACACCTGCTCCAGCTAGCCAAGAATGGTGTACACTTTCACGTGAATTTAAGTGCGTCTGGAATCTTCTCCCCAGTGGGCCCTGACCTGAGTGCCAGACATGGAAGACCGTCTGCTGGTAGGTCACTTCTGATGGCGGGATGCAAATGAGAAAGTCCACCTTCTCGAAGGATCCTAAATCCAGATTTTGGGTGCTGGAATCCGCGATGGAGCACACATGGGAGAGAAGCTTCTGGGCCACAGCCAGCTGGAAGGGCCCCACACCGCGCGGCTCAAGATGGTAACCTGCAGGCACAGGTGGACCAGGAGGGGGAGAGAGATGAGGGAGGCAGAGGCAGCTTTGGCCCAGCCCCCACCCCTCCCCGCTCCAGGGGAGGTGAGGAAGGGCAGCAGCCCCCACACAAAGCAGTGTGGATGCAAGACAGCAGAAGTAAGTCCTTGAAGGGCCTTCCTCGGCTCCTCCCCACGGGGCTCACTTCTAACCCATCTCCACTGAATACTGAAGTGGAAGCCAGGGGGCCAGGGGCTCATGCCTGTAATCCCAGCGACTCGGGAGGCTGTAGGCTCAGGGGCATGAGTCAAAGCCAGCCCATGGAAGACAGATCTATGAAACTCTTAGCACCAACTAACCAGCAAAAAGCTGGAAGTGGAGCTGTGGTTCAAGTGGTAGAGTACCAGCCTTGACCAACAATGCTAAGGGATAGTGCCCAGGCCCTGAGTTCAAGCCCTCTACTGACATTAATTAACTAGTGAATTAATGAATGAATTAAGTTGAGAAATGCAAGAGGAAGCCGTGGCTGTTTTGTCTGGGGCGATGGCCCTGACCCTGGTCTTCAGAAGAGTACTGCAGGTTCCCCAGAGGGGAATGCAACCATCACGGCTTCTCAGAAATTCATGTGAAAGGAAACTCCCCACAATGCTTCTAAAGGTAGGAAATTGGTACAGAAGATGCCCTCTCCTGTACATGTCAGGACGATGACTCGAGATGGCTCTCCCTCCAACTAAAGTCAAGTTCAGTTTTAGGTCTACTTCAACGCTAAGGTGAAGCTATGTCTTCTACCAGTACCTCTGCCTCTGTTTTGGCTTCCAGTCCAGTGCAGCACCCATGCCTGGCTGAGACTGGGCCAAGACTTCGCCTTTTGGAGGTCCTCTGCACACCGATGCCCATTTCTCTCTTCCCATCCCTCTCCATGTCCACTCATGCCCATTTCCCCTACCTCCACCTCCTGTGCCCACTGTTCCAACTCCTTCCTCCCCGAGCCTGCTCAGGCCCTTTGTGCCACTCACTTGCACACACAGGGGCCCCGCTGACATCCAGGGCTGCTGCGTTAGTCACAGAGGAGACAGTGAGCGAGGAAGAAATATGGCCTTGGTTTTCCTGATGAAATTTGTCCAGCAAAAGATCAATGTCACCCTCTGCCCAAAACGGAGAGAACAAACAGGCATGGGTTTCCAACGGAGTGAAATTCAGACCCACGACTAGGGGCTCATAGTGTGCAGGGGCCAGCCTGGCCTCGGGTGACAGGGTGAAGAGGCTGACACGTAGACCCAGACCCAGACAGGCTCATGAGGCGAGGCGGGCCATGATGTGGCAGAAGCCGGGGCACAGTAAGAGGGGAGCAGTCAAGGACAGAGAGGAAGAAGCCCAAGTCAATCCAAGACACTGAGAGGAAAGGGCACTAAAGACAGGAAACCCCGCCTGGTGCCGGTGGCTCACGCCTGTAATCCTAGCTGCTCGGGAGGCTGAGATCTGAGGGTCACAGTTCAAAGTCAACCTGATCGGAAAAGTCTATGAGACCGGCATCTCCAATTAACCACCAAAAAGTGTGAAGTGGAACTGTGGCTCAAGCGGCAGGGTGCTAGTCTTGAGCCTAGGCTCTGAGTTCAAGCTCCAGTACTGGCACCCAAAAAAAAAAGAGGGGAGGGAAGGGAAGGAAAACCTCAAAGCCCCCCACCCCACTCCACGCCTGAAGAGCTGCGAAGCCCACCCGGAAGCAGCTGTCAGCCAGAAGCCATCAAGCAAGAGGTGGGAACCGCCCATCATCCGTGCGTAGCCTCAGCGGGTCTCGGCCACCTCCTGCTCTGCTGCCTTTTCAATGCATGCATGCAGTGTCCTGCAAACCCACCTGGGCAGAAGGTGCTGAAAAAGGCCCCCAGGGAATCCACTTGACCGGTCACCAGTTCATAATGGACCTCCCTCTGGTACTCCGCGGGGCTAAGCAGGCTCTCGGAGAGGATCCGGGCTTGGTATTTGCCTGGAAAGCAAGCAGCAGCTAGCTGTCCCTGACGCCAATCCTCCACTATGAGGTCAAGCTCGGGGGTTCTCTGCTTGCACTCAAGCCCTGCACCAATCCTGGCAAAGAGCAGGGGTTCCTGTGTGTTCAATGAGACAGCTTCCTACTTCGTCCAGTCCCCGTAGAAACACTGGGAGGGTGTGAGCAATTGAGAAGGTGAAGTCATAGAGACTCCTCTCTCCTCCCGGATGACCTGTGAACCGGAACTGGTCATCCAGCCCTCTACGTCCATCCCCTCCTCTGCCTGAGCCGCAAATGGCCTCACAGGCTTGTTAGGAAGTGACACACATGAACCATGCAGACACACGGAAGAACTGCTCAGGCTCAGGGGACAAAAGCTCATCAAAAATAATTAATTTCATATCAAAGAATGTGGAAAAACAACCACGGCACGGCCCAGGAGAAGGAGCATTTCTTTTAGAGAAATAAAACTAGTACAAGCCAGGCACCACTGGCTCATGCCTGGAGTCCTAGCTACTCATGAGGCTGAGAGCTGAGGATCCTGGTTCAAAGCCAACCTGAAGAAGAAAGTCCATGAGACTCATCTCCAATTAACCACCAGAAAACCGGAAGTGGCGCTGTGGCTCAAGTGGTACCATGCTTGCCTTAAGCTGAAGAGCTCAGGGACAGTGCCCAGGCCCAGAGTTCAAGCCCCAGGACCAAGAACAGCAACAGCAAAAAGCAGTATAAAAATGTACCACACTCATGACCACTTAAAACAGTCCAAAAAAGCTGGGTGCTGGTAGCTCACACTTGCAATTCCTAGCTAGTCAGGAAGCTGAGATCTGAGGATCATGGTTCAAAGCCAGCCTGGACAGAAAAGTCCCTGAGACATTTATCTCCAATGAGACCACCAAGAATCTAGCAGTGGAGGTGTGACTTAATTGGAAGAACTCCAGCCCTGAGCTAACAACCCAAGTAAAAGTATAAGGCCCGAGTTCAAGCCCCAGTACTAACACACACACACATGCACACCAGTCCAAAAAAGCATGTGCACCTCCCCAGGTGTGAACCCTCATGCCAGGGACAGTTCCCAGCCCAGCTGAGCCCAGCCCGGCCCCAATGGCTGTTCATAGCAGGTTTTCAAGGGTTACTTTTTTTTTGGGGGGGGGGGGAGTGGTCCAGTCCTGGGGCCTGAACTCTCGGCCTGGGCGCTGTCCCTCAGCTCTTCAGCTCAAGGCCAGCACTCTACCACTTGAGCCACAGCGCCACTTCCAGCTTTTTTCTTTTTGCTTATGTGGTGCTGAGGAATTGAACCCAGGGCCTCAGGCATGCAAGGCAAGCGCTCTACCAGGGAGCCACCTTCCCAGCCCCTCAAGGGTTACTTTTTGTGCTGACTTAGGTTGGCTTACTGTCACACAGCATGATCAGGGCCTTGTTTCTTATTTCCCTTCCATCCTTGGTGCGGAAGGCCAAGCCCGGTGCCGGAGACCGGGTTCTGAGTCAGGTCTAGTCAGAAGTCAAGGCCGGGCCAGGTCCCTGGGGCGGGAAGGGGAGCTGCTGACCCCGCCATGGAGATCAGGCATGTGACTCTACCAAAGTCCCTTACCTGGGGCCCACAGCTGCCCCCTGCCTGGCACCAAGGCCCACTGCAGGCTCAAAGCCTTCCTACAAAGCCACCTGTTCTGGTTTCCTGCTAGCCAGGAGGCGGCCAGGGCTCACCCACCGGTCACGGCGATGCAGGAGTCAATGGTGGCGTTCCGGCAGGCGCAGATGATGACCACGTAGTTGGTCTTGGCCAGCTTGCCCTCGATGAGCAGCCGGAACATCTCGGCCAGGCCCTCGGCCAGGGAGGACGCGCACTCGATGACGTGCACGCTGTCATTGCAGGAGCTGGCGGCCAGGCCGGCGAGCCAGGGCAGCTGTGCTGAGGTGACCGGGGCCACCAGGCCGGGGCCCAGGGCGTAGGGGGGCGGGGGCGCCTGCTGACACTGGCGGATCTCCGTCAGGTGCGACTCCCGCCACGAGCGCAGGAAGATCTGCTCCAGGTCCTCCATGAGCGGCACCTGGTCGGCCGCTGCAACACAAGCGCACAGGGCACCGGTGTGTGTGCGCACGGGGGGGGGGGGGGGGGGCGCGCACGCGTGCACAACACCAAAGCTGCGGCCAACTAGGCTAACACAACCTACAGCCAGAAGCCCCAGCCTGAGCAAGGAAGCTGAGTAAGAGCACAAGACCTGAGTTCAAGTCCTAGTACAGGGCACAGCCACAACTGCACCATTCTAACAGAGACACACAATCTCTAGCCCTCCCTCCCTCCCTCCCTCCCTTCCTCCCTTCTTCCTCCTCCTCCTTCTCTCTCCCTCTCTGCTCTCTCAATGGCTTGTTATTTTTTAATTTATTTTTATCATCGCTAAGCAGCTGTACAAAGGATTTCAATTCAGCCTGTCAGTTTCCAAGGCCAACACATCTTGCTCGGTGTCATCCCTTCCCTCCTTCTCCCCCATCTCTCCCAGCCCTGCCACCACTTCCAACTGGAGGTAAGAGTCTCTTGGATCTGTCTATCCTGGGCTTCATGCTTTGATCCTCAGATCTCGGCCTCCTGAGTAGCTAGGATGACAGGCTTAAGTCACTGATGCCCAGCTCCTCCAGCTTTTCCACCCTAATCTGATGTTCCAGGAGCTGAGAGGCACCGCCAGCTTTGTATTTAGCATGCATCTTCCAAACCAGCTGTCCAGCGCTCACCAGCGGACCCTAGCTACCCCACCGTACGGTGCCCCATCCCTGAAATGCACTTTGTAAATTACCACCTGCACGGTGGCGGGGCCAAAATGCATCTTTGTTACATAAACGCGATTGGCAACAGCTACTTGAACGCGGTGATCACACTGGAATGGGACCGGCTTAGCTGCATCCGCTCATCTTTTAAACCTTCCCCTTGAGCCCACATTTCTTTCTAGAGCCAGCACCACCCCGCAGAGTTCCTCGCCAGACTTGACTTCACCCCACAAACGGCTTCCCCTGCCCTCCTCGTGCGGCCCCCTCCATCCAGGTGGCCAGTCTTCCACATGGCCACCTCCACTGTCAGCCACCAGTGTCCCTCCTCACCACTCCAGCCATGGGGACAGGTGTGGGGGAGCCCGCCTGTCTCCCCCTAGGGCTCCGGGGCTCCCTGGCTGGGGGCTGGGGGAGGGGGGCGTGGGGCTCACCCAGCTGGACGAGGTAGTAGACGGTGAGCAGCAACTGCATCTCTTCAGAGATGGGCTGGACGGAGGCGCCGTACTGCTCATAGGCCCTGGAGAGGGACTGCGAGTTCTGGTAGCACGCGTGCAGCAGCGGGCTCACCACCACGTCATTCAGGTTCCCGCAGAGGTAAGGGAAGGTCCCATGACCTGCGGAGGAAGAAACACGGGGTCTCGGCAGCCAGCTTGGGCCTGGTTCTCCACATTGGCGGGGGGGGGGGGCAGGTGAACTGGACTGGGAGGGTCTCTTGGGGGGCCCTTTTTCTGGGGACCCTCAGGTGCACCTGCTCTGCACTCCTGGGACACAGCTGGCTGCAAGCTCTCGTTAGCACCGGAGCTGGGGTCTTTGTTGTGGGGTTCAGTGCCCTTAGCTCGCTAGGACGTGGGCTAGGGCTGCTCTAGGAGCCGCTGGCTTAGAACTGGGGCCCCACGGCTCTGGGGTGCGCCTGTCAATCCCCAGCTCTGCTAGGACCTTGCGCTGGAGGCCACAGCTGGCAGCAGCTGCCTATACATACTGATAAATACCATGTGTCAAGATGGCAGCACCCTCCTCCTTTTATTTTTAGTTTTTATTTTTATTATAAAGATGAGCACAGAGGGGTTACAGTTAAGGCAATGGGGACATTTGGTTTGGACAATGCACCCTACTTCTGGAATATGATATCCATTGTTCGTGGTTGGGCGAAGTGGGGGGGGAATTCTTTAGGGAAAAAAGTGGCTCTTTTTTAAAACACGGTAGACTATGCCAGGTGCCAGTGGCTCACGCCTGTTATCCTGGCTACTCAGGAGGCTGAGATCTGAGGATCAAAGTTCAAAGCCAGCCCGGGCAGGAAAGTCCAAGAGACTCTTATCTCCAATGATCCACTCCAAAAAAGTGGGAAGCGGCACTGTGGCTCAAGTGGTAGAGCGTTCGCCGGGAGCACCAATGTGCATGGGCAGAGTCTAGGCCTTGATTCAAGCCACAGAGCCAGCACAAAGACAAAAACAAACAGTGGATTCTTTCTGGTACTTTCTTGCCACAATCCCTGCCTCCACTTCCCACTCCTGACAGTGGCTGCTCAGGGGGGATCAGACGTGTGGCCAGGCACACAAGCGCCAGCCCCGAGCCAGCCCTGGCTGGACCCTCAACATGCTGCCCCGCCGCTCCGCTTGCCTTTAAAGATCACGGGCTTGGCCTTGCAGATTGTCAGCAGATTGTCCGGGACAGACACAGGCTCGCCGGAGGCCACCACGGGCAGGGTCACGGATGCCGGCCCCCCCAAGCCGGCCGGGGCCACGCAGGACATGCCAGCACCTTCTAGAAATACGCCAAGAGCGTTAGGAAAACAGGTCACCCACAGCATCTCCCCGGCCTCTGCCAACCCGCCACAAACCTGCCACTGGCTGACCCCCACCGGACCCATGAGCCACCAGTGACCCTGAGAAAGCCAGGTCCCCCCAAGGATGTGATCGCGTCCCTTACAAAACCCCACAGGAAGGCCAGAGGAGCTGCTCTTCCATCTTGCGAGCATCAAGAAACTTCCATTCCACAAGACCCTAGGCCTCCTGAGCCACTGAACCGGGAGCTCTGCCGTCAGTCTTTGCAGACCTGCCCCTCGCTCCCGGCCTGAGGGTCTGGGCGAGGCCCCAGCCACTTACCAGACTTAGCCCTGTGCCCGCCGCCCGGAGGGCAAGTGCCATCTGGAGCGGATGGTGATTCCGGAGACCACCCTTTGTGGCGCTTCTTGGGTGGCCCTGAGTTTGACAAGACACCTAGGCAAAATTCAGACCATAATTGACGAGACACCCAGGCAAAATTCAGACCATAGTTAGGCTGCTAGTAGAAATGAGCTTCAATAAAATTCCCCCCAATCTAGAAAAAACTTATTTGGCATTTTCTTAAAAAAAAATTGTAGTCTTGCACCAGGCACCAGCGGCTCACGCCTGTAATCCTAGCTACTCAGGAGGCTGAGATCTGAGGATCAAGGTTCAAAGCCAGCCCAGGCAGGAAAGTTCGTGAGACTCTTATCTCCAATAAACCACTAGAAAACCAGAAGTGGCACTGTGGTTCAAGCAGCAGAGCGCTTGCCTTGAGCTGAAGAGTTCAGGGACAGTGCCCAGACCCAGAGTTCAAACACTATGACTGAAAAAAAAAATGTAGTCTTAAAATGAGTATTTAAGTATCTAGTGAAATATCTAGGAAAAAAAGGAAACATCTTGCCAATCTTAATAAACGCTCCCCTCCAAAGATGTGCAGGTGTCTGACTTTTCTCTCTCTCAGCCTGAGGTTCATTAAGTCTTTCAAGTACAATGAAAAAGACCTACTCAGAGCAGGGAGTAGTAGCGCACACCTATAATCCCAGCTACTTTGGAGGTGGAGATGGGAAGATCATGGTCTACGGCAAGCCTAGCCGAAAGCAAGAGACCCTAGCTGTAAAGTTTAAAGGGGACAGAGGTAGAATAGGGTTCCAGGGGTAGAACACTTGCCTAGCAGGTGGAATTCCCTGAGTTCAAAACCCAGAACCACCAAGAAAGGAAAAAAAAAACCCTACTTGTCAGGTGGTTGCAGCAGCAGTAAAAAGAATGTGGTGGAATACATATGCACATGTAGTATGGGCTCAGTACCTGGCAGTCAGCACTGTTACTTATCTATATATGGGCTTCTATATACACAGATGGGCTGAAGGAATTCTGTTGTTGTTTGGTGGGAGTTGTTTTATTTTTAATTTTTTTTTCTGATCCTGAGGCTTGAACTCAGGGCCTGGGCACTGTCTCTAAGCAACTTTTACTCAAGGCTAACCCTCACACCCTACTATTTGAGCCACAGGGCCATTTCCAGCTTTTTCTGTGATTTAATGAAGGTAAGAGTCTCACAGACTTTCCTGCTTTGGCTGGCTTCAAATCACAATCCTCAGATCTCAGTCTCCTGAGTAGCTGGGATGACAGGCGTGAGCCGCCGGCACCAGGCTTGTCTTCATCTGGGGATGGATGTCAGTGCCTCACACCTTCTAGGCAGGTGCTCTTCTATCTAAGCTATGCCTCCAGCCCTTTTGTCTGCTATTTTGTTTTTGAGAATGAGATAGAGTCTTGTTAACTTTGACTCTAGCTCCAGATTCTTCTGCCGCTACATCTCAAGCATTTGGAATTACAGATATTCCCCCTCATGCAATAGGTATTTTTGTTGGTTTTTTCTTTGTTTGGCCTGTTTTTGCTCTGAACCTGAGGCTTGAACTCAAGGCCTCGGCACTGTCCCTCAGTTTTTGTGCTTAGGAATAGCACTCTACCACTTTGAGCCACAGCTCCACTTCTGGCTTTTTGGTGGTTAATTGGAGATAAAAGCATTTCATGGACTTTGTTTTGGGGGGGGGTCCAGTCATGGGGCTTGAACTCTGGGCCTGGGTGCTGTCCCTCAGCTCTTCAGCTCAAGGCTAGCGCTCTACCACTTGAGCCCAGCGCCACTTCCGGCTTTTTTTTTTTTTTTTTTGCTTATGTGGTGCTGAGGAATTGAACCCAGGGCCTCAGGTATGCAAGGCAAACGCTCTACCACTGAGCCACTTTCCCAGCCCCCTTCATGGACTTTCTTGTCTGAGCTGACTTTGAACAGTGATTCTCAGATCTCAGCCTCTTGAGTAGCTAGGATTTCAGGCATCAGCGCTGGCACCTGACTACAATATGCATCTTTGAAGAGCTAGAAGAGGGAAAAAGTCCAATTCCAGAGTGCACCTCCAAAGTCTCACCACCTGGGGGTAGTAATGATCCACTGCGCTCCCTTCCCTAGCCCAACCTGGAACTTCAGATGGAAAGAGCCAGAGTTGGATTCACCACTGCTGTAGAATAACTCCTGCCGCTCTAGATCAAAGCATGCACACCACTCCATTCCCACTACCTGCCACAGACTAGGGCTCAGCAAGCCCCTTTAATCCAGCCTAGACAGTGGCTCTACAAGCCAGGGCCATGGGGCCCAGGCTGAGGGAGCGCCTGGAACCCTTGGTACAATGGGGTGCAGGCTGGGTGTCCACAGATCTCGACTCAGGGTGGGCGCCACCGACAGCACGGGCTGCCTGTGCTCAGAGACTGGGTCAATCAGTCACGTGGCCACCCGGAATCCAACACCCAAAGAAACAGCCACAAGAAAAAGACAGGTCGGGCCGGCAGAGACAGAGTCCATAATAGAGACCTCGACCAGGACCAGGGAGTCCAGGGTTCTGTCTGGCAAATGTGTTTGCTCCCCGCACAGAGGCCTGCCTAGGCCAAAAAGATGTTCACCAACAGAGCAGACACAGCTCCCAGCGCCACCCTGAGGCCCAGCTCTGACCTGAGGCCCTGCCTCCCTGCCCGCAGCCTCTTCCCCACCTCTGTCCAGCCGGATGGCTTCTTTTGCTCTCTTCTTTGAAATCCCAAGACTACAGCCATCCCCGTCCCTCCCTCCACCATCCTTTCTTCCTGCAGGCCTCTACTGACCACTTCCCCAAGCTACAATGTGGCCAGCAGCAGCTCCAGGGCTAACTGGACGGAGCAGCCTGTGAGACGGAGCAGCTGAGGCCGACAGCGGGTGCTGGCCCGGTGAGCAAGGCCTCCGGGGGCTTCACCGCCCTCACCCGCGCCCCGCGTGGCTCGCAGCTCCCAGGGAGGACACGGGAGGTCACAGGAGGCTGGGCCCAGGTCTCTGGCTAGCGAGAGACAGAACGGGGCTTTAACTGTATCGGCTTCTGACGTACGTCTTCTTTCTCTAAGCTTCCCAGCCCTCCTGAGCCCGGGCCACGAGAGGTCGCTGTCAGCGGCTGGCGGCGTGTGGCCTGACCCATGGGGGGTCTCGGGCACTGCCAGGATCCAGGCAGTGATTCGGGGGCTCGGGGGGCCCCCACCAAGCTGGCCCAGCCCAGTGGCCCCACAGCTCCCTCCAGCCCAGGCCCAACCCCCTAGGCCAGACCAGGCCAGGCCTGGCTACCTAAGGCTGAGGGCCGAGGAAGGGCCAACAGGCTGTGCTTTGCCGGCTGCTGGTGCTTGGGGGAGCCTTTGCCGTTGAAGACGGCTGGAGCTGCAGCTGCGGTCACCAAGGCTTGGTCACAGGCTGGTCCTGCAGGCAAAAGCAGCAAGGAGCAGGTCAGTGCACCGCGGCTCTGAGCCAGGCGGAAGGAAACGGTTTCCATCTTTACAACCACCTCTGTATGCTTTGTGTGGGCCGGTCCTGCCAAACCAGGGTCTCTCTCTCTCTCTCTCTCTCCCCCCCCCCCCAGTACTGAGGCTTGAACTCAGGGCCTGGCCTGTCCCTTGATACTCTACCACTTGAGCTCCACTTCTGGCTTTTTTGGTGGTTAGTTAGAAATAAGAGGGACTTTCCTGCCCAGGCTAGCTTGGAACTTCAGTCCTCAGATTTCAGCCTCTTGAGTAGCTAGGAGTGCAGGCGAGAGCCCTGCAGGCCACCTGACTCAGCCACTGTCTCAGTCAGGAGTGTTGGTCTGTCACATACCTTACTGACACGCCTGTCCACGCACGCGTGCATGCGTGCACACACACACACACGTCCGCTCATATGCACACAAGCACACATTCACAAATGCATACACACATCTGTGCGCACACACACACACACACGCACATCCATGCAGACTCCTGCCCACCCACAAACACACACGAACACATGTGCACGCACCTTTGCCCACACGTCAGTGGGCACAGCCTGGTGAGCAAAGGACCAGGAAATACAAGTGGCCGGGGCTCCCCAGTGACTCCCCCTCCCCGTGCACCCTCTAGAGTTCAAGTTTGTATCAAACCACAGCCAAGGAAACCTTGGGTTTCCCCCCTGAGTCTGGGCTGCTCACAGGGCCGGTTCCCCAGATAACTCTCAGGGTAGCCACTGGTTCGGGTACCCTGAGGCTGCCTGACTGTTTAAGTTGTCCAAGCCAGGTGTAATGGCTTACATCTGTCATCCTAGCTACTTAGGAGGCAGAGATGAGGAAGATCTTGGTTGGAGGCCAGCCCTGACAAAAATGTCAGTGAGACCCCATCTCAACCAGTAAGCCAGACAGTGGTGGTGTATGCTTCTCTTCACAGCTACATGGGAGGCTGCAGGTAGGAGGACTGCAGACTGAAGGCAGCCTCTGATCAAAAAAAAAAAATAGATTTTATCTGAAAAGTAAAGCAAAAAGCTGAAGGCATTGCTTAAGTAGTAGGGTGTGTTCCTAGAAGCACAAGGTCCTGAGTTCAAATCCCTAGGAAGGAAAAATAATAATAAACCGTCCAAGACAGTCAGGTAGAATGGCCTGGGGGTCTTGAGTCTGGAGCGACACCAACGCGTTTCTGTGGCTACAGCAGGCCGGGGGTAGGAGGCAGGGAGCGGGGTCTGAAGCTGGGGGGCCAGGGTCTGAATTCCTGGCCCACTACCCACACGCTGCAGGAGCTGAGACGCGTACTGAGCCTCGCCATGCCTCACCCAACAGGGCAGCTGGTGACCAGGACCCAGAGCCTCTGGGCCAAGTGCCAGGAAGACAGAGGAGCCAGTGCCCCGTGCAGGGCCGGGGAAAGGGCCGGCTCTGCAAGCATCCCAAAGCACTTGTCACCGGAGTTCTGAAATCACCGGCAAGCTGGACAGACATGATCCGATCTCCCCCAGCATCATACATGGGCCAAGGGTGGTGGCTCAAGCCTGGAATCCTAGCAACTCAGGAGGCAGAGATGGGGGGGGGAATCATGGTTCATGCATAGCCCAGGCATAAAACTTACAGAAAATGCAACTCAACCAATGGCTGGGCACAGTGGTACCCCCGTCTGTCACCCCAGCTTTGGGGGGAACACAATGGCTGGGTGTGTGGTGCACACCTGTCATCTCCAACAACACAGGGAAAAGGAAGTAGAGGAGAGGGCTCTCAGAGCAGGCTGGCCTCAAAAGTCATAACCAGCTGGGCACCAATGGCTCATGCCTATAATCCTAGCTCCTCAGGAGGCTGAGAGCTGTGGATCACAGTTCAAAGCCAGCCTGGGCAGGAAAGTCCATGAGACTCTTAACTCCAAGGAACCACCAGAAAAAAGGAAGTGGCACTGTGGCTCAAGTGGTAGACCGCTCACCTTGAGCTGGAGAGCTGAGGGACAGTGCCCAGGCTCAGAGTTCAAGCCCCACGACCAACAAAATAAATAAATAAGAGTTAGAGCAGCCTCAGGTCACCCAGCAGAGGTGGTGGTGCCTGACTCTAGCTGAGACACTCAGAGGGCAGAAGCCTGGCACTCCTCAATCCACCATGGCAGAGGTACCCGGAGCACAGGGCAGAGGCCCATGGCACCCACCACGAGAGGGCATCGAGAGCCCCACCCATGTGAGGGACGGGCCAGGCAGACGCAGAACCTCCCCACGGCATCTGGGCGGGAGGTGGACAAGACGGTCAGCCATCTTCCAGAGTCTTCCAGAAGGCTGGAGTCTCTGGATAACAGCTGCCCTGTTGGGCAAGTCTACTCTGCGTGGCAAGTATGTGACACAGAAAGCGTACGGCACGGACTCTGCTCCCGCCGCTCCCGACCTGGGAGGCCCAGGCTCAGCCTCTTGAGCTTCAGTTTCCATCACTGGTCTTGTTAGGCTGCAGTGAGGTACTGGGTGGGGAGGGAGGGCGCAACACCAGCACACAATGAACGGCTCCAAGCTAGGCAGTCTTCTCTGCCCTCCTAGAAATCCAGTTCAAACACTGACTTAGCACCCACTACCTACTGAGCTATAAAACCTGGGGGGGAGGGGCGCTAAGGGTGAGGGTCACTGTTGAAGGGTCGCATTTCCTATCAGATAGAGGACAAGGAAGCCTTCCAAAGGAACAACACAAATTCCCAACGCCAAGTTCACAATGACCGCCAGTGAGGGGAAAGCTAATGCTGTCCGCCGGACCGGCCGGGGCCCCGCCAGGTCCGCGGCCGCAGCCCGGGGCGCCTCTGCATCACCTCACCTGCCTGCTGTGCTCCCACGGGGAGGCCGGAGGTCGCCCCCAGCACAGGCTCGCTGGGCAAGGCAGCCACCGCCCCCGCGCTCTCCAGAGGCGGGAAGGGGGAGCTGGAGCACGTGCTGGCCGAGTTCTGCCGACTTCGGAACTCTAAGAGGACAAGAAGCACAAGGGAAGACAGTGAGTTTCAGACTAGAATTTGTTCTCCAGGAAAACAGAACACATGCACAGCTATAAAAGACGCTGCATCCACAAATGCCCAGGGCAGGGGTACAAAGCTTCGCAGTGGCCCTGGGCCACCGGGTCAGAATTGAAAAGCAGCGTACACAGGTGTAGGAACAAGAAAGATTATGAGCTGATACAGGTGGCTCACACCTGTAATCCTAGCTGCTCAGGAAGCAGACATCTGTGGATCACAGTTTGAAGCCAGCCAGGTAGAAAAATACATGGGACTATCTCCAATTATCCAGCAAAAAGTTGGAAGCTATGGCTCAAGAGGTAGAGTGTCAGGGCTGGGAAGGTGGCTCAGTGGTAGAGCGCTTGCCTTGCATGTCTGAGGCCCTGGGTTCGATTCCTCAGCACCACATAAGCAAAAAGAAAAAGCCAGAAGTGGCATTGTGGCTCAAGAGGTAGAGTGCTAGCACACACACACACACACACACACACACACGCACACACACGCAAATGAGCTTGAAAATCCAAAGAGAAGGGTAACATGACCCAAAGTACAAATAGAACCAGTCCCCTCCTCCATCACTAAGCCGGGCCAACAATGCAAATCTGGTCTTTCTGGTCAGAATTTGAAGCAGTTCCGAGCTGCAGGGGGCGGAGCCTGTTTCAGGCCAATCCTGGGTCAGGCACCTTTGGGACCTGTACTCTCCGGCCTGGGACCTCCCACGCATGCACTAACGGGCCGTTCCTGACATCCTCACTTCCAATGCCTAGGTTCTGGGAGCACACGGTGGCCACGATAATCAACTATCACCCCCGGGGACAAAACTGCTGCCCCAAATATCTGCTGCGAAGACTCACAGCACAGCGTGGCCTTCTGTCAACTCTTAAATGTCCCATCCACCTTGTCTGTCGCTAGAATAAACACAGTGAGCCATCACAGTCACGTGGGCCTGCCTTCCAGCTGCGATCTGTCATGGGACGGAAGGGGGGGCGTCTCCCCAGCCTCTCACCATCCCCACCGTGACCCATGGAGGGAGGGCACTTCCCGCATCCACCCTCCCCCGCCAGGGCCCAGCCTCTCACCTGAGCCTTTCCAGCAAATCAGAGGGCCTTTGGTCAGAGCCCCTTGGGCGTTGCGGACCAGGTAATACTTCAGGTGCTTCTGCTTCTTGGGCTGGGTGGTCAGTTTCAGGTTGATGTGGTTGGAGAATTCGGTGAAGTAGCAGAAGCCTTTCTTTCCACAGCCAACACAGTTCCCAGAAAAACCTGGAGGAGGAAGCGAAGTGTGAACCTCCCTGAGCACCACCACCTCCTCCTCCTCTTCCTCCTCCTCTTCCTCCTCCTCTAATAAAACATCCAACATGGCAGAGACATGGAGAAAAAAGGAACCCTACAACACTGTTGGTAGGACTGTAAACTACGGCAACCACTCTGGACAGCAGTCTCGAGGTTCCTCAAAAAACTAAAACTAGACCTTCCCTATAACCCAGCCATACCACCCCTTGGCCTCTACCCTGAATACCTTGAGCCAGGACACAATAAGGACACCTGCACAGCCATGTTCATGCAGCATTATTCACCATAGCCAAGATACAGAAACAACCCAGATGCCCCGCAATAGATGAATGGATCCAAAAAATGTGGTATCTATACACAAGGGAATTTTACATAGCCATTAAAAAGAATAAAATAATGCCGTTTGCTGGAAAATGGATAGAACTAGAACAGATCCTGTTAAGTGAGGTAAACCAGGTTCAGAGATAAACCGCACATGTTCTCTGTGATATGCAGAAGTCAGATGTAAAATACACTGGTATATGATAAATTATACAAGATTCCGGTCACTCACACACCATGAGACCAAAAGAAGAAACTCTTAGGAGAGAAACACAAAGGCACCATGCCTAAGTGTCTCTTCATACTTATATAAAATAACATATATATTGAAATGAACTCCAAGATATGGAAACAAGAGACCTCTCTTTTTCTTTTTTTCAGTTTTTAGTTTTTGGTGATTCTGTCTTCTTTACCTTATGGTGTATTCACATGTATATACATGCATATACATAGGGTGTATTCAAGTGCACAACTTCAGAAGGGGTGGGGAAAGGTAGAGAACTCGAGGGGAAAAGGGTGAAAATTACAGCAGTGGAACTCACTGGACGCTGATGAAAGTGAACTATTCAACTTGTGGGTGGAGGTGGGAGGGAGGGACGACACGGAATGAAAGGATAGGTACTCATTACCTGACTCATGTCATTGTCATCCCTCTGTACATCACCTCTATAATAACAATAAAGTAAATCAATAACTAAAACATACTTGAATCATATAAAAACCAGAAAAAATTAAAAATACCCAACATGCACTCTTCACCCTCACCCAGAGGATCAGGAGGTAGGAAAACGTCGATGACGATACAGGGCAGCGAAGAGTCCTGGCATGCTAGACTGGCCCAGGAGGTTAAGACAGATGGGCCAGGAAGATTCAATCCTGGGAACGGGCCAGGCAAGCTGGGAAGATTTGACTTGCTCACTGGCATATTTAAAAGCCCACATGTCTGCCAGAAGCTGGTAGCTCATGTCTGTAATCCTGGCTATTCAGAGGGCTGAGATCTGAAGATCGCAGCTCAAAGCCAACCTGGGCAGAAATGTCTGTGAGACTCTTATCTCCTAATTAGCCACCAAAAAAGCTAGAAGTGGAGTTGTGACTCAAGTGGTAGAACACCAGCCTTGAATGAAAAAGTTAAAGGTTAATGCCCAGTCCCTGAGTTCAAGCCCTAGTACAGCCACATAAACGAATACATGCATTCATGCATGCATACATACATACTACATACATTCATACCACATACATACATACCACATACATACATACAACTCATGCACAAAGTATACTTTAAAGAGTCAGATCTATCCCACTCAGCTGCACACAGGGAAGGAATACCAGGACTGACTTCCCATACCCCTGCTTCCTTGGCCCTGCCTGGCTGGTGAGAATGTGAAAGCAAATAGATCGGTGAGTCAAGGCACGTGGGGAGAGGTCTGGAGAGTCCTGAAGGCCATCCTGCAGGATGTTGCTGAAAAGAATCGAGAGCTTCAAAAGGTACAACGGGGGGGCTGGGAAGGTGGCTCAGTGGTAGAGCGCTTGCCTTGCATGCCTGAGGCCCTGGGTTCGATTCCTCAGCACGACATAAGCAAAAAGAAAAAAAGCCTGAAGTGGCGATGTGGCTCAGGTGGTAGAGTGCTAGCCTTGAGCTAAAGAGCTGAGGGACAGCGCCCAGGCCCAGAGTTCACGCCCCATGACCGGACCCAAAAAAAACAAAACAAAACAAAAGGTACAACGGGGACCAAAAGTGCTCCGAGGCACTTGGCCGCCAGTGGTGCAGGGACACGTGGGAGAGTGTGGCTGGTTTGGGAGTGGGGATGTGGCAGGAAAGCGTGGCTGGTTTGGAAGTGGGGACGTGGCGGGAGAGCGTGGCTGGTTTGGGTCAGTATCCTTCCTCCAGGCTGGACGGGACCTTCCAGGAGCTGACCCACCAGTTCTAGGCGAGTCGCCTGGAGCATGCTGACATCTACACATCCTTCTGCGAACTAGTCAGCGGGCCATGTGTATGTACATTAAAGGATGCTTTCACACCGCAAAGGCCCCGCACACTGCAGTGGCCATTAATGAAGAGCAATGTGATGCTTTCGGCTTCTCTGACAACAGAAGCTCATCGCCCTTGCAAGAAGCAGGAGGTGTTTTCTTTTTGAAGCTTACAGATAAAGGAGATGAATTACTAGTGAAGCAACACACACACAGACACACACACAGACACACACACAGACACACACACCGAAAAGAAAACAAAATCCTGAAACCCCACACTTGGCTCATAACCTTTCCACTTCCTCAGACAAAACCCATCCGTGCACTCAGAGCCAGTAAAACAAGACCCCTGAAGGCACTGCTTCCTCCGTGATATTCTACAGCCTGGGTTTTATAGATCACTAAAAAGCACAGAATCCGGCCACTGCGGGGTCTCAGGGACCACCTTGTCCTATGCAGCCATGTGGGGGCGGGGAGAGGAGGGGGGAACTAATTGCAGGAAACCTAAACAGTGCTAGGTCTACAGGAGGAGGGCATAAAGTTATTTTCAAAGGAGAAAGCACCGGTTATTACCAGCCAGCCCTTGTTACCATTCCGGATGGCTTTTTGCAAGCAATTAACAAATCTCCTACTTCCTGGGCACTGGCCTGCCTAGGGAGGAGCGGGCAGGCATTTCGTCCTTAGAGACCAGCGAGGAAGGCGCTGGAGCCTCCTAGGCTTACCTGATTTACTACCCTGGCAATTCCCTGTCAAACGGGTGGAATTCAGACAAAGCCCCCGGCCACACAGATCAAACACTCCCGGGACCCTTACCACCAGCACTGGTTAAGCAAGCCCAGCTCAAGATCCAATGACTCCGCAGCTTCCTACAGACAGTTAAGTGTTCCAGGTGCCAGTGGCTCACACAGGTAATCTCAGCTACTCAGGAGGCTGAGAACTAGAATTGCAGCTCAAAGCCAGCTCAGGGAGAAAAGTCGGTGAGACTCTTATCTCCAGTTAAGCAGCAAAAAGCCAGAAGTGGAGCTGTGTCTCAGGTGGTAGAGTGCCAGTCTTGAATGAAAAAGCCAAGTGAGAGTTCCAGGCCCTGAGTTCTAGCCCCAGTACTGGCATTAAAAATGTTTTTAAAAAGCTGGGTACCAGTAGCTCATACCAGTAAACCTAGCCACTCAGGAGGCTGAGAGCTGAAGATCGAGGTTCAAAGCTAGCAGGAAAGTCTGTGAGACGCTTATCTCCACTATCCTACCAAAAAAGCTGGAAATGGAGCTGTGGCTCAAGTGGTAGAGCACCAGCCTTGAGCAAAAGAAGCTCAGGGTCAGCGTCCAGGCCCTGAGTTCAAGCCCCAGGACTAGCATACACAAACAAAAGTAGACCAAAAAAAATTTTTTTTAAGCATTAAAACTGGCTTCTGTAAGTGCACACACCTGCCTACAGGCAGTGGTTAAAACTTCTTTTTCCCTCTGTTGACTTCAGGCTGTGCTGCTCCTCTGTGAGCAGTCACCCGCCTTACTCTGGAACTTACACACAACTTTTTTGTTGTTGTTTTTTTGGTGGGTTGTGGGGCTTGAACTCTGAGCTCTGTCCCTCAGCTCTTCAGTTCAAGGCTAGCGCTCTACCACTTGAGCCACAGTGCCACTTCCGGTTTTCTGGTGGTTAATTGGATATAAGAGTCTCAAAGACTTTCCTGCCCAGGCTGGCTTTGAACCACGATCCTCAGATCTCAGCCTCCTGAGTAGCTAGGATTACAGGCGTGTGCCACCAACACCCAGCCAGACATGGTATTTCTAACCCAGAAGTGAATCCCATAACTTGCTTCTACAGTGACAAGTGTCCAGTGCCACTCCAAAGAGGACACCAGACTAGCTGAGGGGCAGACACCACACAGGAAGAGGCTGCCAAAGGCCTGGGCTACACAGAGAAACCTCCTCTTCCCTGCCTGGTGCACTTCAAAGCCAGAAGTCCACATGGAAACCTGTGGGCAGACAAGGGACTAGAACTCAGATCGCTGGGATCTCCCCTATGTTGTCGGACATCAGAGGAGCATGTGGAGTGGGTCTTGGCACACAGTGTCAAGCAGTGGCCAGGCTTGAGCAGTGGAGCGGTGACTGACAGACCCAAGGCTAGAAGGTCCTGTGGCCTGAAGGGAAAGGTAAGTCCCCAGCCTGGTCTTCACATCACACAGCCCAAGTAGAAAGGCGATTCAAAGGCATAACTCAAGCTGGGCACCAGTGGCTCATGCCTGTAATCCTAGCTACTCAAGCAATGGAGACCTGAGGAATCATGGTTCAAAGCCAGCCTGGGCAGGAAAGTCCGTGAGACTCTTATCTCTACTTAACTACCAAAGGGGCTGGAAATGGAGTTGTGACACAAGTGGTAGAGAACAAGTTCTTGAGCACAAAAGCTCAGGGACAGTGCTTGAGACAGGCCCTGAGTTCAAGCCCCAGGCTTGGTACCAAAAAACAAAAGGTAGAACTTAGAGCCTGGAGGACTTGAGTTTGCTTTCTGACTCTGTCTTCTTCTCGAATGCCCTTGGTCAAGTTCATTAACCGTCAAGCCGTTTGCCGAAGTGGAACAATGAAGACCAGCTGCAGAGGTGAGCCACACACCAAAGGGAGGGCAGGGCAGTGGCTCAGGACACAACATCCCGTGGGCAGACACATACACTGGGCCTTCCCCGAGAGCCAGGTAGTGAGTGGCCTGTTCCTCACCCACATGAACAAGTAGGAAGGAAAGGTTGAGAACAAGTTAGGAGAAACCTCAGGCTAAGCAACAGCTCTTCTATGAGAAGGCAGTTTTTTGTGTTTTAAAATAGATCCCACAAGCTGGGCGCCAGTGGCTCATGCCTGTAATCCTAGCTACTCAGGAGACTGAGATCTGAGGATCACGGTTCAAAGCCAGCCCCAGCAGGAAAGTCTGTGAGACTCTAATCTCCAATAAACCACTCAGAAAAACAGAAGTGGTGCTGTGGCTCAAGTGATAGTGCTAGCCTTGAGCTGAGGAGCTGAGGGACAGCGCCCAGGCCCAGAGTTCAAGCTCCATGACGGACAAAAAAGGGAAAAAAATAGATTCCACAGATAAGCAATACCTATATGCCTGTTTATATAAAATTATAGATATTGATATATGTATATGAACTCCAAGACAGGGAAACAATAAATCTCTCTCTTATTTTTGATGATCCTGTCTTCTTGTCTTTATGTACAGTGTATTCGAGTGTATCTTCTGGAGGGTAGGAAGGAGGGATCAGAACTTGTGGGGAAAAAAAGAAAAAGTGCAGCAGTGGAACTCACAGGACACTGATGAAAGTGAACTATTCAACTCGTGGGTGGAGACGGGAGGGAGAGACTGGGAGAGAGGAGGGCACAGAAGACACGGAATGAAAGGAAAGGTACTCATTGCCTGACCCCTGCCATTGTCATCCCTCGGTACATCACCTTTATGGTAACAATGAAACAGCAATCACACAGATCCCAATTCATCCTATTCCACCTGTCCAGTAGAAAGGCAAACAGACTGGCACGACCTTCCAGGTGTCCTGGGCACCTCTGTGGTGCCCCCCGCCCCGTCCTGCCCCACCTGCAGGGAGCCCCAGAGACGGGCAAAGGGGAACTCACCGAGCAGGGCGTTGTGGCCATTGTCGTCCGGCAGGAACCGCTTGTCGACCGCGCACACCAGGAGATGCTCGGGCAGGCTGGGGGCCTTGGCCCCCACCAGGAGGAAGCCCGTGGGGACGTCTATGGGCTCACTGGAAATGGAGACAAGACGCAGGTCCTTCCCGGCCTGGCAGAACCCTAGGAGGGATGGACAGGGCTCACATAGTGCCCGGAACTTTCCAGAAGCAGGGACATCAGAGGAGAACGTGTTGTTCCAGGGTTGGGCAGGAACAGCCTTCCCCTCTAGGTTAGGGTTCTGAGACAGAGCTGACATCGTGGCACTTTGTAACACCAGTCACTTCAGTAATCTGTCGTCACTGAATACGACACGGATGGCGTCAGCAGCGCAGACGAGGCAAATCCACAGGTGCAGAGGGCGACCGAACATCGTTGTCAGGCCTCTGGTATGCGCTGTGCACGGTGCTCTCCAGCTGTGCCAGACTGGGCTGCTCTCCATGAACTTGGGGGAAGCAGCCCCTCAGCCCAGGGTGCTGCCACCTTCTGGAGAGCCGGGGGGACGCGGCTGTGGCAGCCCGTGGGGTAACAGCGAATTCTGTGGCAGCCACAGGAACAGACCCCATGGCCCCGGGGGAGTTTGCCATCTTGGAATCACTTCATTGGTGACATACAAGTTCCGTCCCATCAGGCCACGGCTCTGACTCTCCACCCCCAGCAGCATCCCCAGAGGAGCTGAACCCCGCTCTGCCTCACTCAGGGCCAAGCCTAGGCCCCCAGGAATGGAGGGAGGGGAGCCCCCATACCCAACCTGACCCCTCCTCCAAGCCAAGACCTCTACCTAAACCATGGTGGCTCCCCAGGTATTTAGGGGAATGGCCGCCCGGGCTATGCGGTCCCTCTCTAAGCCTTTGCCCCTGCCCTTTCCTTCATCTGGAAGTTTCCAGCTTCTCCCCAATGAGACTCTCCTGCTAACTCCTACTAGTTCTTTAAGACCCAGAAGAAGAGCCACCTCCTCCAAGAGGCTTCTCCTCTGTTCCCATGTCCCCCGCTTGTCCCCCCACCCCCACGTACCACGCTGGATGCAAAGCTTTCCCCATTCGACTGGGAGCTGGCATCTGCAGCAGTTCCAGCTCAAAGACTCCACCACAGTTAATCACTAATTAAATATGCAACAAGCACCGCCCACCCCACCCCCGGGGTTGCTACAGGGACCCAGGATGTTCGGCTGAGGCTGTCCGGAGTAGCTGAGGGGCTGGAAGCTGCAGGATGTTCGGGGCTGGAAGCTGGCTCCATGCCCTGCTACCCTGTGGGGGTCTCACACTGAGAGGGGGCTGGGGAGGGAGCACAGAGCAGGCAAAGGATCCTGGTGGCACCTAAGTGCAGATTCTGGGCAGGGAGGCTGGGTGCGGCTAGCAAAGCCTTACCGTCTGTGGTACAGCATCCTTCAGGCGCAGGGGGCAGCTGGTAGGGATTTGGGGGGCTGCTAGTCTCCAGCCCTCCTTCCCCCTCTTCCTCTTCTTCCTCATTATCCACTCGGCTGCCACCTGGATGTGGGAGGGAGAGCGAAGGTATGTAAGGCAGCCGCCAGCCAGGCCCACAGAGTGCCCTCCACCCACAGCCCAGCCAACACGGGCACAGAACCCATGGACCAACCCCCAGGCTCTGTGCCTTCTAGGCCGGTGCTCTGCCCCTGTGCCCCTCCTCCAAACACCACCTGCCTTTTAGGAAGTACTCGGTCAGCCTTAGCTACCTGGGAACTCATCAGTTCTCACTCCAGAAGCTGGGTACCAGTAATTCATGCCTGTAATCCCAGCTACCCAGGAGGGTGAGACTGGAGAAGGATCACAGTTCAAAGCCAGCCTGGGCAGCAAAGTCCATAAGGTTCTTATTTCCAACAAACTACCAAAAAAGAGGAAGTGCAGCTGTGGTTCAAGTGATCAAGCACTAGACTTAAACAAAACGAAGCTCAAGGATAGTACCCAGGTCCTGAGTTCAAGCCCCAGGACCAGGGAAAAAACAAAGCCAGAAATGGAGGTGTGGCTCAAGTAGTAGAGTGCTAGTCTTGAGAAAAATGATCAGGGACAGCGCCCTGGCCCTGAGTCGAAGCCCCAGGATAGGCATGCGCACACGCACGCGCACGCGCGCACACACACACACACACACACACACACACACACCACAAAATGAGACACCTGGCATTGGATGACTCTCCCAACGTCATGTTATAAACAGACTAAACTCAGAGTCTGGGCTCGTGACTTCAAATTCAAGTTGAGCCAGGCGCCGGTGGTTCACACTTGTAATCCTAACTACCCAGGAGGCTGAGATCTGAGGATCGAGGTTCAAAGCCAGCCGGGCAGGAACATCCGTGAGACTCTTATCTCCAATAAACCACTAGAAAACCAGAAGTGGCGCTGTGGCTCAAGCAGTAGAGCACTCGCCTTGAGCTGAAGAGTGCAGGGACAGCGCCCAGGCCCAGAGTTCAAGCCCCACAACCGACAAAAAAAAAAAACACAAATTCAAGTTGACTTCTCTTCCATCTACCACAGCTGTTCATGCTGCAACACTAGACATTGAATGCATGTAAAATGATTTGGTAAGCATGTGCCAGATGCCTGTGGCTTATGCCTATTATTCTAGATACTCAGAAGGCAGAGATCAAGGATCCTAGCTCCACGCCAGCCCAGGCAGGGAAGTCCGTGAGATTTTCATCTCCAACTAACCAGCAAAAAGTAGAAAGTAGAGGTGTGGTTCCAATGATAGAGTGCCAGCTATGAGTGGAAAAAACTAAGCAACAGCACTCAGGCCCTGAGTTCAAGCCTCATTATTGACACAAAAAAATAAAAAATATTTCCGTGGCAGGGTCCAGAGTATAATTTGCAGACCACTAAGAAAAGAAACTGAGGCTCAGAGAGATTCAATGATTGGCGCTCTGATTTAGCAGTGACGCCCCCACAGCACAGAACCTGGAAGTTCTCCCCCCATGTCTGATGCCCATGCTGCTGTTCTCACCACTAAGCTCCACTGCTCTCGTTTTCCTTGTGCTACTGGGATTTGAACTTAAGACCTCAGGCTTGGTCAGCTTCCTTGCTCAGCCGGCACTCTACCACCTCAGCCATGCCTCTAGCCTGGATTTCTTTTTGCTAGTTATGTGGTGATGGAGTCTCACAGGCTTTTCTGCCTAGGCTGGCTTTGAATTGCAATCCTTCAGATCTCAGCTTCCTGAGTAGCTAGGATTATAGGCGTGAGCCACTAGTACCCACTTCACTGCTTATTTTAGAATAGAAAATATGAGTATTAGAAACTAACTCTCTTAATATTGTCTAAGGGCTGAGTGTCAGTCTGTAACCTTAGCTACTCAGGAAGCTGAGATCTGAGAATCACAGCTTGAAGCCTGTCTGGGCAGGAAAGTCTATATAAGAGCAGAAAGCCAGAAATGGAGCTGTGGCTCAAGTGGTAGAGCACTGGCCTTGAGCAAAAGAGCTCAAGGACAGCACTCAGAATTGGCACAAAAATAAACAAACAAACAAAAAAAGATGGTTGAACGGAGTTTTAAACTACACATGATTATTTCTCTCTAAGGGAAGAATGTATACAGACATTACTAGAAATACAAATACATTGAAACAAATGTGTCGCACCCATATTCAGGAAAATAGCCATTGCAGAACAGTCTAGAACAGGACTGTGCAAGCTGTGGCTTTAGGAGACGCTTTAAACCAAAGTTCTTTTTTTTTCTTTCTGTCAGTAGTTGGGCTTGAACTCAGGACTTGGGCGCTGTCCCTGAACTCTTTCACTCAAAGCTAGTGCTCTACCACATTGAGCCACAGCACCACCTCTGGTTTTTCAATGGTTAATTGGAGGTAAGAGTCTTATATGGGGACTTTTCTGCCAAGGCTGGCTTTGAATCATGCATTACAGGAGTAAGCCACCAGCACCAGGTTCAAAACAGTTCTTAAGAGGAATGGCATGAGGAACTGACCAGGGGAGCCCAGAATCACCATGTGAGCCCTGACTGCCTACAGCATCCTCCCTCATCTCCCCACAAAACACCTCCTGCAGGAACAGTGCTCTGCAAAGTCCTGCTGCTCTGAGGTAAGACCCCAGGGGAAGATCCCACTCGACAGCAGAAGGCAGGGATTCCGGTTAGGTCTCTTTTAGGAGGGGGTGTGCTGGAGTTGGGGCTTGAATTCAGCACCTGGGTGCTGTCCTTGAACTTTCGTGCTCTACCACAGACCCCAGCGCCAGCTCAGGTCCCTGTGCCACAGGGGACCAGGAAGTCTGTGTGCAAGGCTGACCCTTGTCTCTGAACCAGTGCTTGCGAAGGGATGGGAGACCCCAGCAGCCTTAAGTTAAGTTCTTTCGGGCACAGCCTGCTACACCAAGGCAGCCTGCTACACATGAACCGGCAGCACACTATTCTGCCAAGCCAAAAAGACCAGGAATTCAGGCTCAGCAAGAAATGGAGAGAACAGGCTCTTAAGCCTCAGCCTGTCAGAGGAAACACACAAAAAACCTCCAAATGCAGTGGGTAAGGAGGCAGGATTGAGGGTCAAAGGTCTCCAGCAGGCATTCCAGGGCCTTTGATGGAAGCCTTAGGCAGACACAAGATAAAGGGCTGCTTCCAGCCAGGGCAGACTAAACAGATGTGTTTACCCATGGCCGGCTGGCAGGATGAGAGCTTTTAAAGTGTCCTTAGACAAAACCAAGTGGGGAGGGGGGGAGCGTATAATAAAACACAGGAACCCCCAGGCCCTGTGGCCCCACTGGCCAGGTCCATTCACATGAATGTTTACAAGCCCTGTCTCTCCAATCCATCAGAACCCCGTACGGCATGCTGAACAGGTGGAGTTTACTCAATAAACCTTCCTGTTTAATTAATACATAGGTATTCCGTAAAGCCAGAGCCTTATCTGCTTTCTTGGCCTTTCTCTCACAAAATCAATATGGTCTAAAGGGCTTTTCCCCGGGCTTTTTTCCCTGGAAGGAAGGAGTCGGTAAGGGCCCTAATCCAAAGAACAAAGCAATAAAGTTCTTAATTACCCCCACAAATGCAGAAAATGTTAACAGATCCCGGGGGTATTCAAGTCCCCGCATGGCATCCTGTTGGTATGCATGGGTGATTGCCAGGTCTGAAGAAACCAAGCATAAGATAACAGGCCCCAGATGAAGAGCCAGCCAGACAAAACAAGACTCAGCCTGTGCCGGCATGGGCGCATCCCAAGCGAGCACACGCAGAAGGCTGGGGCTAGTGCTGAGGGCTCAGGTTAGGGTGACATTTATCAGACACAAAGGTCTCATTGCTCCCGCCAACCCCACTCCCTCCCTGGGAACACAGGAATCTCAAGGACGGCTCTAAACTGTCCAGAGTGGGGGGAGGGAGGAAGCACAGAGGGGGCTACCTCCAGCCTCCTACAGCTAAGCAAGTCCCCAGTAGCTAGTAAGCACCATGGATGCTCAGGATTGAACCCAGGGAGATGCTGTGCTGTCTGGGGTCTGGGATGTAGCTCAGCGATGGAGAGCATTTGACTAGCATGTAGAAGGTCCCAGGTTCCAGGACCAGTGGCTCATACCTATTATTCTAGATACTTAAGAGGCTGAGATCTGAGGATAACAGTTCAAAATCAGTCTGGGCAGGAAAGTCTGTGAGACTTACCTCCAATTACACACCAAAAGCCAGAAGTAGAGCGGTGGCTCACATGGTAGAATGGTAGCCTTGAGCAAAACAGCTCAGGGACAGTGCCCAGTCCCTGAGTTCAAGCACCAAGACTGGCAGACGAATGGAAGGAAGGAAGGAAGGAGGAATGAAGGAACGAAGGAGAGGGAGGGAAAGAGGAGAGAGAGAAAGGGAAAGGGAAGGAGTAAAACTGTGCCTTCTGGGAAGCGCCACAGGCATCCTGAGAAAACACAGCCTCCCTACTGGAGCGGGTCAGGGCAGTGTGCAGTTTTTAAGCAGACTGGGAATCCTCCTTGGCTTTCTCCTCTCTCTCCAGTGGGCATGGGGCCCCAGACAAGTCCCTGACTCTGTCCACTGCCACCCTAGGAATGGAATCTGCAGACACCAGACTTCCACCTTCCCTACCCACGGCATTGGATGCCTTAGGACGTGAGATTTGGCGGATGTTAAGGACCCACGCATTTGTAATAATTCACCCGGTCACTGTTATGAGTTGACTATTAGCCACGGAGCCTTTCCACATGCTGCGTTATTAATGATCATGTTGCGCAAACACCACCAAAGTCTTTCAGCTCATCTAGCAAACATTCTCTAGTGAAGTCCCTAGGCTGGGAGACCTGAGAACTCCCGAATGAACCCACAGATGCTTGAGCTTTCCTACCTCGTAGTTGGGAGTGCCAACTACTTTCTCTGAGACCCAGATCCCATTCTTTCAGCTCCTTTAGCTGTGCCATCAGCAGGGTAAATTTACTAAGAATGAGCTACAGCGACCCAGGAAGCCCTCCCCCACAGAAGGAGGGCACCACCCGTCCAGCCCAGGCCAGCTCAGGGCTCTTCCCCAGCTACCTGTCTCATTTTTCTCCCACCTGGTGTCCCCATACCCTACCCACCTCTCTCTCCTTTCCCTCTCCCTGTCCCTCTCCCTTTCTCCCCTTCCCCCACTCTTCCATGCACCCAACAGAGCACAGATCCAGAATACTATGTGATTTCTTTTTTAATCAGTTAATCTGCCCTAAGCCATAGCCCTTTTCATGTCCAAAGCTAAATGAAAGCCAGCTGCTGGTGGCTCACGCCTGTAACCCTAACTACTCAGGAGGCTGCGATCTTAAGATCACAGTTCGAAGCCAGCCTGAGCGGGAAAGCCTATATTTATCTCCAGTTATCCACCAAAAAGCCACAGGTGGGGCTGCGGCTCAAGTGTGCTAGCCTACGTGAAAAAATCTCACCGACAGTGCCCACTCCCCCCCCCAGTACAAACACCAGGGCTGGCATACACACACACACACACACACACACACACACACACACACGCTGCACATAACTTTAAATCAAACATAGGAATTTACAGAAAGAACTGCCAAAAGAGTAGCTGTCTCATAAAACCTGCATGGTTATTTTTTTTAACACAAACATTTTAATTTTTTTCTCTGAACAAGGTAAATCATGAAGTCATCTCTGTGCCTGAAAGTCACTTTTATTTATTCCTGATATATATTAAATTCATACAGGTTTATTCATGGTGTTAAAAGTTTCCAGAGTCCTTGGACCTGTCAGTCAGCACAAAGAGAAACGATCTAGACTATTTTGCTAATCGGTAATGGTCTTCCTTACAACTTCATGGCTAAAATGCACTGTGTTTTTGGCTCAGTAAGAACTTTGGTGCAACTCTCTTTTCCTAATGATTCTTTTCCGCTCAGACTCACACATCTCTTCCCCAGGGCAGCTTCCACTGCAAACGCGACCCCACACACTGGACCAGGAACACAGGAGTCACCAAGCCTGTGTCTCCTACCTTCCAGGGAGTTCAGCTTCTGCTCGGCCTCCAAGTAGAGCTGGGAGAAGATGGGCCGGGGCACCAGGTTATTGGAGCGCAGGGATGCCTCAATGGAGTTGTGCAGAACCTCCTCGAACCGAGTGGTCTTCAGCTGTCCAGCGTATGAATTTCCCATCTTCAAAAACACAAAAAGCAAAACAACAACAAAAAAATAAGGCTGGAGTCTTCTATCTACAGTGGCATTTCAGTTCTGATGAGGGGGCTGCCCGAGGTAAGCCAGCCCGAAGCGAGGAGGAAGCAAGAAGGGGGGAATGCAGGGCAGGAGAGGGGAGCTCTCCTCCGCGTCTCCAGCTTGCCTGCCTGCCTGCCTGCCTGCTCCGCAATTGCAGGAAGTGATTTAGGTAACAGCTCTCTCTGATGTAGCACCACAGCGCCTGACACCTCTGAGAATGAATATTCCCCCAGGAATTGCCCCTTAGCCATCCCACTTCTCCCAGAAATGTGATCCAGCCTCCCGAGTCCCCAGTCAGGTGACGTTTGCTTTTCCACGCCTCCCTCACCAAGTGACACCCTCAGACTGTTCAACCTCCTGGGACAATCAGCCCAGATGTGAGGGTTACTGGAGTGGCCATCTTCACCGCACCCAACAGGAAGCCAGCAAGGCTGTCGCTGCCTTCCCCTAGCGAGAGTTCAATTATTAACACCCTTCCTTTAGGGGTGTTCGACAATACAGAAAACACTGGAAATCTGGAGGTCACAGAAGAGGTTGGAATCACAAGAGAAAAATCACCAATACTTCTAACCCCAAGAGGACTGCTCTGATTTTTTTTTCCATTACTTTTTTCCCCCCTGTGTCAGTACTGGAGTTTGAACTCAGGACCTGAGTGCTGTCCTTGAGCTGTTATTTTTCTGTTCAAGGCTGGCAGCTCCACACCCAGGTTTTTGCTGGAGATAAGAGTCTCACCAACGTTTCTGCCGCAGCTGGCTTTGAACCATGACCCCAGAGCTCACCCTCCTGAGTAGTTAGGATTACAGACTTGAGCCACTGGGCACACGCTTATTTGGCTACTGTTATTTTTTTCTGTCATGACTTAACTGAGATATATACAATGTATACAACTCAGTGTTTATAATGTATCCACAGTGCTGTGCAAAGTGCACACAATTTGGCACTTCCTTCACCCCCAAAGAAACCCCATTGCTGTCGCTGTCCAAGCCCTCCAGTCCTGGGAGACAACTTGCTATTTCTATCACTGTATATTCTCCTTCTCCATCCATTTCATACGAACGGTTGCATTTGGTGTTCTGCAAGGGACTTTTGTCAATCAGCACAATAAGTGACAGATTCCAAGATTCACCTGGCTGTAGCATAAACCACAACTGCATTCCACCAAGATTTTTGATTGTTTTAGTTTATTTTTAAGTGATTTTACCCAAGGTGTTATCTTTTGATTTGGCTGGGGATCGAACCCAGTCTCAGTAGTAGAGCCACGCTCTACTACTACTACTACTACTACTACTACTACTACTACTACAGCCCCCTTGCCTACCCCACCACTGCAATATCTGATATATTTCTGTACACTCACTCCTCAGTGCTGGGGTGAGATGGAATGGAAACTAAATTCACACACAGAGTTATAGTAGCATTATAATGCAACTTTTTCACTTGATGTAAGGATGTCATACAACCTCTTAGAAATGCTCTCAAAACAATTTAATGGTTGTATAATATTCCACTGAGTCATATCCCATTGAAGTATGCATTTTAATCATATACACAGTGACAATTCTATTTCTGGTCCCCCTCAAGAACGGGCATTTGAACGGCCATTACCTAATGGCAGCGGCTTCCATGGAGAGACTATGGCATTAATTTTAACTCCTTTCTACACATCCTGCTTTCTATTCCTCCTTGGCTTAATTTGTTGTACTTCTTACAACCCTTGAAAAATGATTCTGTGCCAGAGGCTGATGGCTCATGTCTATAATCCTAGCGACTCAGGAGACTGAGATTTGAGAACTGCAGTTTGGAGCCAGCCAGGGCAAATTCTTGAAACTGTTATCTCTAACTAAGCTGCAAAGAGCAGGAAGTTGGAGGAGAGGCTAAGCGGTAGAATGTCACCTAGAATGCCAACTGCAAGCAGAAAAAGCCAAGGAGAGCCCAAGACCCTGAGTTCAAACCCCAGTACCAACACATATTAAAAAGACAAAAAGGTTATGTTATCACTACCTCTACTTTGCTAATTACTTCTTCAACAATGGCGTTGAAGGCCCTTCCTTCTTTTGCTACAGCACCTATGTAGAAAGCATTTTCCTTTGTGACAATTCAAGATCTCTTTTTGTTCTCTTTTCAATACAGTGGTTACCGCAAAGCGTTTCATTCCTAAACTGTCAAGACTAGGGAACATCTGATATTACTTCTTTTATTTTCATTGCATTGTAAGTAAAACTGCATTCTTAAACTCCAACTTTTAAACTAACTGAGGGTTTCTTCTACACTGATGCTGGTGGGGTGTTTGGGACACATTTTGCAGACGAGAAAAGTAGGAACTCTGTGCAAGTTGTAAGGAGATGGGTCAGATTATTTGACTTCCTATCTTCCTGTGCACTTCTTGCTTATTATATTGTTAATGTGTCATGTCTGGATGTATCATTAATATGCAGTGTCCTGCTGTATTGTTAACATGTAGTACATGGCTGTATCCTTGACATATGGTGGTGTCTGGCTGTACCACTAACATGTAGTATCTGGCTATCTTGTTAATGTGTAGCGTCTGTCTGTACTACTAATGGGTATTGTCTAACTGTATCACTAACATGTAATGTCTGACTGTATTGCTAATGTGTAACGTCTGGCTATATTGTGAATGTGTAATGTCTGACTGTATTGCTAACTTGTACTATCTGATTCAGGTGCTGCAACACGGCCCTGGGACATGAGCCGGCCCCCGCCTTCAGTGACAAGTGCACACATTGGTGAGGAAACAGCTTCGCCTCCCCGAAAACAACACCGCCATGTCCTGATTCCAACACTGACAAGCAAGCCCCTCTCCCTGCGCCGTGGGTGGCAGTCTTAAGCCATCCCGGTGCCCTGGACAGTGCCAGCTGCCCTCCTACAGGGGACACACTGCACCGTGGCTTTTCTTTCTCTATTGTAGGGAGCCCAGTTTCTCTCTTCTGCTGGAAGTCAAAGAAAACCATTAACCACTTCCAGCCTGAGGCAGTCATTGCTGCCCACAGGGCCCCTGGGGCAGCTCTGCTGGCAGCCAGGAAATGAGCTGGGGAGGGCACTTCGGGAATTAGCCCAACAAAGACACCAGGCTGCTGCGCAGAGGGTCAGCTGCCGTGAGACTCGGACCGCTGTACGGGACAGGGCTGTGTCTGCAGGTTCTCCTGGCCTGAGGCATGCTCACACATTCATCAAGGGCTAGCAGACACACTGAGGGACCCTCAATTGGAGTGGGCCACCCACCACTGCCACCCACTACACCATCACATCACAAGCACCCTGAGTTCTGTAGTATCGCGCCTGTTGATCGTAGCTACTCAGAGGCTGAGGGTCAGGGGTCGAAGCCAGGCAACAGGAAGGCCCATGAGACACTTATATCCAATTAACCAGCAAAAAGCCAGAAGTGGAGCTGTGGCTCAAGTGACAAAGTACCAGCTTTAAGAAAAGCTAAGGAGTAGCATCCAGCCCTGAGTTCAAGCCCCAGCACTGGCTCCAATAAAGCAAAAGCAAAAGAAATGAGAAAGGAGCATGGGGCACACAGGAAGGAGTGGCTATCCGCCACCAACACAGCCCTGCAGACCTGGCCTACCCATGGCCCGGCCAGCCCAGCTGATTGCAGGTGAATGAGCATCTAGGTCCAGGGGCCTCCAGTCCCCGCATGGCGATGCCCAGAGGTGGACAGGCAGGACAGGAGAAGGGGTGTGCAAAGGTCTGGCATTTCTTCTACTTCACACTTGTGGTAGCCATGAGCTAGACACGATGCTGCCTGCTCTATTGGTTGCAAATTACTTGTAGAGGTACCGAGTCAGAAGGAACTTTTGTTTTTGTTGATTTGTTTTGTGATTGTTGTTGTGCCTAACTTGGGGCTTGAGCTCAGAGCTTGGGCGCTGTCCCTTTGCTTTGTTACTCAAGGCTGGTGCTGGACCACTTGAGCCACAGCTCTACTTCTGGCTTTTTGGTGATTCATTGAAGATAAGAGTCTCACAGACTTTTCTGCTTGAGCTAGCTTTGAATAATGATCCTCAGACCTTAGCCTGCTGAGTAGCTGGGAATACAGGTATGAGCCACAGGTGTCTGGCCCTGAAGGAATCCTTATTGAAAGAAAAGAATCAGAAGGAAGGACAGGGGGAGGGGAAAGAGATGAATCAAAAGACAACAGCAAAGACATTTGCACATCCAAATAATGGAAGCACATCTTACCAGCCTAAACTGTACCCGATTATAACACCCCAACAGGCACACAGGCAAAGGAGAATGAAGAAAGGAGAATGGAGGAGGGTCTAAATGCTGTCAATCAAGTTGTGTGTGAACTTCCCACAAGCCACTGTAGAACTCTGCCTGGCCCCAGCAGACAGGGCCTTTGAGGTCTCTGTCTTCTTTCCTTTCCTCCACTTGATCTTTCCTAACAAAAGCCACACCTGCCTGGAAGCCATCTGGCTCTCTGACTATTCACTTGACCGATGGGGAACAAAGCACCCAGAGAAGGGAGGTCAGGGTCAAACAACTCCTAAACACCCAAGGCCTAAACAGGAGACACGAGGCCTCCCAAGCTGACTCCTCCCCCAGCCGCAGCCCTGCTGACCCACCTGGGTGCTGCCTCTGCTTTGGTGGTTCAAGGCTGTGGTCAGCCTCCAGGATTCCCCGACACGGGTACCCAGGGCCTGCCTCCCAAGGCCAGGACCCCTGCCCACTCCCCAGACTGGACACTGTCCAGCCATGGGAGGCCCTGCCTGGAAGAACTGAGGTAGCGTCAGACCATGGCCCTCAACTAACACACAGATGTCTACTCCAAGCCAAGGGTTTTCTTCTCTGGGCCTCAGTCTTTTTGGCTGTAGAAAAGACTCTTAGAAGAACAGGCTGTTACGGTGGAGACGTAAAAACAGTGTGAAAGTCCCTAGCTTAGTGCTTGGTAGTCTATTCATAATCATTAATTTCTATCTTCTCTCTGAACCCTCTCACATGAAGAGATAGAATTTCAGATCATACAGGTAGGGCATGCCTGCCATGCAATACTAGAGGCAGAGACTGGGAGGATCATGGTTGGAGGCCAACTTGGCAAAGATGTAATGAGATCTAATCTCAACAAACAAATTGGGTATAGTAGTTCATCCTTATGATCCACTTATGTGGGAAGCATAAGTAGGAGGATCGAAAACCAGGCCAGCCCCACATCTATCTAAAAATAATAAGAGTAAGCCAGGCACCAGTGGCTCACACCCATAATCCTAGTTACTGGGGAAGCTGAGATCTGAGGACTGCAGTTCAAAGCCAGCCCAGGCAGGAAAGTCTGTGAGACTCCTACCCCCAGTTAGCTATCAAAACACACACACACACACACACACACACCAAAAAAATCCAGAAGTGGAGTTGTGGTTCAAGTGGTAGAGTACTAGCTTTGAGCAAAAAAGCTCAGACACAGTACCCAGGCGTTGAGTTCAAGCCTCAGGACAGGCACAAAATAATAATTACTAAAGCAAAAGAGGAAAGGGCTAGTGGTGTGGCTGAAGTGGTAGAGTGCCTGCCTAGCAAGCATGAGACCCTGCATGCAAACGCCAGTCTTGACAAAATAGTAATAATTACAATCATATAAAGTACTTTTAGCTAGGACAGAGATAAGTCAGGGCAGCTGGAAGGGGCAGACGGACGCTGCAGCTCCCCGGCAGTGGCTACGCTTACTCCTTACTGCCACAGTGGTGGAATAAAAACAAATGTCATTTTTAACAGGCCACACCTAGAGGTGAAGGTTCAGAGGGAGGGATTTTGGGTGACAAAGGTAACATTTAGGGCAACTGGTCAGACAGGGATGTCCTGGTCAACTAGAAGGATGATGGCAAGGCAGAAGCCTGGTGTACATCGGGCTGACTAAACTTTCAATCCTGTTCATGTAAGAATGAGGCATGCGAGGCGCAGGTGACGCACACCTGTCATCCTAGCTACTCGGGAGGCTGAGATCTGAGGATTGCAGTCTGACGCCAGCCCAGGCAGGAAAGTCTGTGAGACTCTTATCTCCAATTAACCACCAGAAAACCGGAAGCGCAGCCATGGCTCAAGTGGCAGAGCGCTCGCCTTGAGCTGAAAAGCTTAAGGTCAGTGTGCAGACCCAGAGTTCAAGCCCCACGACTGACCCAAAATAAAGAATGAGGCACAAAGCTGAGTGCCTATGGTTCATGCCTGTAATCCTAGAGGAGGCTGAGATCTGAGGGTGGCAGTCCAAAGCCATCCCAGGTGTGAAAGCCCATGAGAGACTCATCTCTGGAACAGATAGAAGTGGAGCTGTGGGTCAAGGGATAGAGGACTAGCCCTGAGCAAAAATAGCTCAGAAACCGTGCCCCAGGACCACCAGTGCGCACGTGTGTGCGCACACACGTGCACACACACACACACACACACACAAAGGTAGGGAAGAAGGAGAGGAGAGGGGAGGGGAGGGGAGGGGAGAGAGAGAGAGACATAGGAAGTGGTTAAAAAGCATCCCAGAGAGGCAGCCGGTGAGCTGGCCAGCCTCACAGGCGCTGATCTGAGCTGAGGGTTAACACCAAATCACCTCAACTACAGAAGTCGGTCAGCTCAGACCCCAGAGCCCACAGTTTGCCTCCGTGGACCCTCCGACCCCAGAAACACCTGCAGATGTCCCAGATGAGGCAGACAGGCCCAGGTGGGTGTGGAGTCGCCAAGTGGGCAGACCAAGCCATTCTCTTCCCTGTCAATCATATCTCTGGGCGGAGCAGAAGCTTCAGTACAATAGGCACAGAGCAGAAGCTGAGGACGGTACCAAGCAATCAGAAGTGGGGATGCAGGGAGGAGGGTTCCGTGGCAGGAACCCCACCTCAGCGCTGCTCCCTCTACAGACCCGGGAAAGGGAGGGGAACTCGGAAGGTCTGTGGACAAGACATGTCAGTGATATTTAGGCGAGAAACAAAAACATGGGGCCAGAGACCCAAAGAAAAACTAAACCCAGTCCTGCAGGGAATGAGGTGTCAAGAGAATAAACCCCCAGACCCACCGCAGAGCCAGGGCAGGGGAGACTCCAAGCTCAGGGGGTGAGGTGCTGAAGAATGCCCCCCTCCCCTGGTCCTCACTGCCGGCCCCGCTGAGCCCAGAAGTTTCCCCAGGACAAAGTCAACCAGAAGGCAATCTGGACTCTGAACAAAGCAGACAGACAAACCACATGACTAACACAAAGTCCACATGCCGAATCGCCCTCCAGTTACCCCCCCTCCCCGTGGAGCCCCCAGATGCAGTCAGACGTAAGATGGGCTTTGTGTGTGCACATGTATGTTGGTGTGTGCATACTGGAGGGGCACTGTGCATGTGAGTTTGGGGTATAAAGGTAAGCATGTGCAAGAATGTAGAAGTAGCACTCTACCACTCTGAGCCACAGCGCCACTTTCGGCTTTCTGGTGGTTAACTGGAGATAAGAGTCTCACGGACTTCCTGCACAGGCTGGCTTCCACCTCTGATGCTCAGATCTCAGGCTCCTAAGCTGCTACACCATGACAGACATGAGCAGCCAGCCCGTGGCTAAATATGCTTTTTAAAAGGGTTGGTAGGAGCTCAGGAGAGGAAGACAGGCAGGGAGAGGAAGATGGCAGGGAGAGGAAGATGCGCAGGGAGAGGAAGATGGGCAGGGAAAGGAAGGCTCTCCATCAATCAGGGTGAGAATGGTGAAGAAAGCCTTCAGAGGATCCACGCCAGGCCCACCAAGTGGGCACAGGCGGTTGTAATGCGAGGCCTCGAGGTCACCCCACCGCGATGCCCACCCCTCACCTGCACGACACTGCTGGCCTCTGCGCCACTCAAAGCCAAGGGCACCACCCCACCCCCCTTACCTGCACTGGCCTTATTGCATTTGAACCATCAAGGTCTTTTCTTCCTTCAGCTTCTCCTCAAGCCCAAGGAACGCCTCCCTCCGCTCCCTGCACGACCCCTCCCCGAGGCTGAGGTGCATCTGGGCTCCCAGCTCTCCCGGGAACCCATTGCAAGAAGCAGCAAGGACATCCACTGCCTGTTCCCCTGGAGTCTAGGACTGAGATGACCCCGGCCCCCCCAGGCCACCCCCAGGCTCCGGGAGACCATGCGGCTGGCCAGGAGGGCCTCGAAGCCTGGTTCAGATGGCTGGTCTGTCCCCAACCCTGGACAGAGAAGCTCCAGCCTGGCCTGGAAGCACCGGGCTTTCCCCTTTCAGGACCATGGTTTGGCCTGGGGCCCAGGGCTTCCCCCAGCCTCACAGGTGCAGGGCCAAACACTTCATTCCCACTGGACCTGAGGGGCTGCGTGCAAAGGTCAAGCCCCCCCCCCCGAAGCGCCTCACCATTGCTCAGGTACCAGGGTGAGGGGGACCGCATGGTCGTGGCTGCGGCTGAGGCCGCTCCCGAGAAACCCCTTCTGCGGAAGGACGCGGGGCAGGCTGCCTAAGTTGTTCAGGAGAGACAGGGGAGGACCCCAGAGAGCATGAGGAGCTCTGCGGGGAGGGGGAGAAGGAAGAACGGGAAGAGGAAGCAAGCAAGAGGAAGAGGAAGAGGAGAAGGGGAAGAGGAGGAGGAGGAGGAGGGGAAGAGGAGAAAGAGGAGGAAGAGGAGAAGGAGGAAGAGGAGGGGAGAAAGAGGAGGAAGAGGAGGAGGAGGAGGAGGAGGGAAGAAAGGAGGGAGGAGGGGGAGGAGGAGGAGGAGGAAGAGGAGGGAGGAAAGAAGGGAGGAGGGGAGGGAGGAGGGGGAGGAGGAGGAGCTTAAGCAGGAGGAGTCTGGCTGCTTCTGGCTTTGGAAATCCTGGGTCGTGGTGAACTTCCCTCTGCAATGCAGAAATGAGAGAAGCGGTGGGAGGGAGACCTGAGCTGACTCATGGCAAGCCAGGTATTGGGGTGCCCCCAGGTGCCCCCTACTCTTGGCTGATACACAGACCTGCCAGAGCTCCCCGCCCAAGGCCCCCTCTCATCCTTGCCGGTGATGAGGAAGAAATGCTGTGCTCCGAACTCCTGTCCTGTTGGCCTTCCTTGCTGTCCGTTCCGGGCTCCACCTCTGACCCACCACCGGAGCTCCTGCAAGGCAGCCTCTGCCTAGAAACCCTGCACACCTGAGCCTCCCGGTGCCTCGGGTGAAGGGGACAGGGGACACGGCCTCACCCAAAGTCTCCCCCAAACACCACCACGAACCTCGGCTCCCTCCTCTTCCGATCCTCTAATGACTAATCCAGGGACCATTCTCCCTGACCAACACAGAAAAGGGTGACCTTATTTCTGGTGGGTCCCAAACTTCGTAAAGCAGAACAGAGGAACGCGGTGGCCTCTGGAGACCATGCTGTCACCGCGGGCCTCCGTCCCTGCCCGCCGGGGAGAGGCCCCGGCATGTCAGCAGCAGTCAGTCCTCCACATATATGATGTGTCAATAAACGCATTAAGCTGCGGGACGGCCTCCTATAAACTCTTTGACGGCCCTCCAGGCAGGAAACGGGGCATTCCGATGTAGATGTCGTGGGTCTGCTCTATAGGAACTCATAAAGCCTACAGGTGCTGTTTGGGGGCTGAAGGGGGCGGGGAGCAGCCAACCTGCTGGTCTCTAGCCTGCAGCCTCTCTGCCCATCTCCCACCACGCCCTGCCACACATCTGTTCTGTTCACAGAATCGCTGGGGTTCTTTGGAGAAGGTCCCCCAGTGCTCTCCCACAGCAAGCGTGAGTTTGCTTCTTGGGCTCCAGCTACAGAGAAGGCTGAATGAGAGCACAGGGCCTGCACAATAACCCAGGGAAGGGCTGAGAAGGTGACTCAGTGGTAGAGTGCTTGCCTTGCATGCATGAGGCCCTGGGTTCGATTCCTCAAGCACCACATAAGCAAAAAAAGCCGGAAGTGGCGCTGTGGCTCAAGTGGTAGAGTGCTAGCCTTGAGCTGAAGAGCTGAGGGACAGCGCCCAGGCCCAGAGTTCAGGCCCCATGACCGGACCCAAATAATAATAATAATAATAACCCAGGGAAGGAGATCAGACCAGTGGGAAACGCTCTGCGGGGCAGCCACGCAGGCCGCCAAGGGTGTGTTGTCTCCTCAGCCAACCCCATCTCCAAGCCGCCTGCAGCTCTAGCCATTCTGGTACCACACTAATTTCAACCTATTTAGATATCACGTCAAGCAAGTGAGAGAATGATGTGATTCATTACAAGGACTCTCCTGGTCTCGGCTCCCCATACCTTATTATTAAAGGTAATTAATTATGTTGTGCCTTCAGCCAAGGCTGTCTTCCTTATCATCCAAATGCCAAACCTCTTCAACATCTCAAAGCGCATGTTCACTCCCAAAGCCAAACACGCCGTACCTTCACTCCCAAAGCCAAACACGCCGTACCTTACCGACAGCTGCAGCTCGTGTCAGGAGCCACAGATCCACTGCTGGGGGGAGGGGCAGTGCTCCGGCTCCCCCTTCCTCCAGCTGTGCCTTTGATCTGCAGCCAGAGGAGGCCCGGTGGGGCGCTGGGCCCAGGTCGACCTGACACAGGGGCTCCCCGGGGCCCAGCCCCCGAGGGAGCAGCAGCCAAGGAGGCCACAGAAAAGTGTCTGTTCCCAGAGCTCCAACCACTCCCCACAAAAAGAAAAAGAAAAAGGATCGGCCAGGCGATGGCTGCTTCAAGCTGAGCTTTGTGTGCCCAGGGCTCTGGCTGGGTCATTTGGCAAATGCCACACTTTTTACATCTTCTTAGAACCTAAGCCGCTGGGTCAGCGTGCTCCCCAGCAGGTACATAACAATCTAACCACCAGCAGCTCGCTCAATCCCTTTTCAGAAAACTTTCTGTACTTAGAGCATAAAACCACACACGCATGTACGGGAACCAAGGGCACCACCGCTGTGCAGGGGAGGTGGCAGGCCTGGGGGGGGAACCCCAGGTGCCCGGGACACAGGTAAAGGCCCACCTCCCCTCCCCCACCTCCTGATCCCTGTACTCACCCCAGCTTGGAACTCACTGGAGAACCTCAGGTGACATATTTTAAACTTTTCTTTTTAAAAAAAATCATTTGTTTCTATTACTGTGAATGTCTTTGGGGCAAACCAGAAGCTCTTATCTGGAACTTTCCATGCATACCCTGTTGTAGTGAACTCCTTCCTACAAACCCAGGACTCCCCAACCCAATCCTATTTGAAAAAAGAAACCGATGGCATCATGAGACACCAATGTGTGCCAAACATATTTCATTTGAGTTCCCATCTTCTTGCTATAGGCTTTGATTTCCCTGGCAAAGGTGTCTCGAGTATGACTCTGGAGGTGCTTCGGTGTCATCTACCTTTAGGGACAAGACTTAAGTTATTCTTGGAGTTCTCAGCTGTTTCTAGATGCAGTGTCCCAAAGCACCAAACCCTACCAGGAGGAAGGAAGAGCTCCATGTGGAAGATGCTTTCCTTCCCCAACCCTCCCAAAGGGCTGCAGACGCCCCACCCATCCGGCGGAAGAACGCCCCCTAGTGGTTCTGCATGACAGAGGATCAGGGGTCCTCTTCCTAGCAGGCAAGTCAGAGGACAAAGAGGGCGGGCGGGAGGCCGCTGTGCAGAGCCTGGCTACCTTCCATCACTCAGACCCCAACAAGACTCATCCAGCCAGAGAACTTAAACTTGTTACAGATGTGGATGCACACTTTAAATTGCTGTGTGTGTATATTGTTAAAATTATGTGACTCCATTTCCCAAATCTGAAAAAGCAGGAGGAAAGTATCCATTTCTCTTAGGATTGCCATAAAGAGTTAATGGCTTCCATGCATGGTCTGCTTCTCTCTCTCTCTCTCTCTCTGTCCCTCTCTCTCTCTCTCCCTTTCTCCCTCTCTCACTCTCTCTCTCTCTCTCTCACACACACACACACAAAATTTTCTGCAAAATATGCTTTCAGTCTGTAAGTAAATAAATAAAGTACATTAAAGGAACAGACAGAAAATGTCACTAAATGCAAGCGTTCAAGAGGTTCTTTTTTTTCCCCTTTTTAATGCTTCTTTTATCTTTGCTACACTTTGCTAATCTTTTACCCTGTGGTACCTTGTCATTGCCATGAGAAAATTAGCAAGCTAGAACCTTGCCTTTCTCAGATCTGTCTTGCAGGGGCTTTGAACTGACGGTGCTCTCTTACTGTCAAAACACACTTGTGATGAGTGGAAGAGCATGGCAGGGCCCCAGAGGGTGAGGCCTCCCCCCCCCAGCCCTGCTCCTCCCCCACTGCGTGCCTGGTGCTTTCCTTCAGAATTCAGATCGCAATGCCAGTCTTTCCTTCCTTCTTCTCCAGTGCCGCCATGCCACCCCTGGCAAAACCCTTTCCCTGGTGACCATAGCTGCACGGGCACAGTCAGGACACCCATGGCCCTGGGGGCGCCTGGGAGGAGCCCATTTCCCCCACACTTCCCACATGCTGTGGGGTCCCTCCGCCATGACCTGAACTCAAAACAGGCCAGGCATCCTCTGCTGTGCGGTGGTCCTGCCTCTTCTCTAAAGAGAACCAAGGGCCTCTCTCGCAGGGCCCCCACCATGCTGCCTAGCCTAGCACACTTGCATTTGCTCTTGGAACAATGACCAGTGCCAGTCACAGGGGAAATGGCAGGCATCTGGGAAGAGTTCACCTGCAAGGCCGTTCACAGAGAGAAAACTGGAAAGCAAAGAGCTCCGGGAGGGGTTGCAGGCACGGCTCAGGTGGTAGAGAGCCAGCCAGTGAGTGAAAGCAGCACATGCCGAGTTCAAGTCAAAAGAGCTCAATGAACAGGGGAAAAGAGGGGGTGGGGTCACAAGCTTCGGACATCTACATCCAGGCAAAATCCAGCTTGCAGATTTAAGGGAGAAGGTAGCACAAATTATGGAAATGGAGCTAATGTAAAATTTTTACATGCCGGTAAAAACCCATCTTTTTCTTGTTTGTGTTGCTTTGTTTTCCCTTTCACTTTTAAGGAGATTTGTTTTCCACTAGCTACCAGTGGCTCAGGAATATAATCCTAGCTTTACCAAGGAGGCTGAGATATGAGAATTATGGCTTCAGGCCAGCTAAAACGGACAAATCTGTGAGACTGCTATTTCCAATTAACCAGCAAAAGTGGCGCTGTGGCTCAAGTGGTAGAGTTCTGGCCTTGAGCTGAAAAGCTCAGGGACCAGAGGTTCAAGCCCAATGACCGACCAAAAAAAAAAAAAAATCAAAGACTTGACCAATTAACCAGCAAAAAGCCAGAAGTGAAATTGTGGCTCAAGTGGTAGAGCACTGGCAGTGAACAACAACAACAAAAAGCTGAGCAAGAACAAGAGGCCCTAGGTTCAAGCTCCAGTGTGGGTGGGAAGGTTGGAATTTGTTTTCATTTAGAAAAAAATTCCAGAATTTTGTAGAAGGCATTTTAAAAAACCATTTCTCAAGCATCTTAGTTTGTTTCTTCTTGTGCTGTGTTTTGTTTTGAGACAGGGTCTCACTGTGTAGCCCAGCCTGGACTATTACTGTGAATCTTCCTACCTCAGCCACCTCAGTACTGGGATTACAGACATGCACCACCATACCTGAGCCCTCTCTCTTGAATTATTGAAATTCAGAATACCAGCTGCTTACCAGGGAAGCTGCCTGGCCTCACCACAGGGCAAAAACATCTGCAGAGCATCTGTCCCCATCCGCCACCTACCTGCCACCACCCTCTTCACACACACACACACACACCGGGAGCCACAGGCCAAGGCCAAGCTCCACCCCCAGGCACACAGCATCTCTGTATCAATCACATCAACCCCTGAGAACTAGTCTGGTTCCAGAATTCCTGCTGATTCTGTTCTATGCCCCGCAAAAGCAACACCTGCCAGTCATCAAGCTCCACCTGGAGGGGTCACAGCTCCTTGTGAACCTTCTCAGCCTCATTCCTAAACACACAGGAAAATCCAAGGCTCCCTGACACTTCAAGAAGGAAAGAAACACAAAAAGAATATCCAGGAAAAGACCAAGAAATCAGGTGGGAGGTGAGGGAGGGGGCAGGGAATCAGGGTTGCTGAAAAGATTTTCAGAACAAGCCTAACTAGGGCTGGGAAGGTGGCTCAGTGGTAAAGTGCTTGCCTAGCATGCATGAGGCCCTGGGTTCAATGCCTCAGTACTACATAAACAGAAAAAGCCAGAAGTGACACTGTGGTTCAAGTGATAGAGCAGTAGACTTGAGCTGAAGAGCTGAGGGAGAGCGCCCAGGCCCAGAGTTCAAACCACATGACCAACCAAAAAAAGAAAAAGCCTAACTACTGTCTTTAGAGAGACTTGAAGACTGCTTCTCACCCAGCCTGCACTGAGGTCGCTAAGACGTGGAGGAGGAGTCGGAGTCCTAGGAGATGAGGCTGTGAAGAGACCCAGGTACAGCTGGGGACGCTAAGCAGGACAGAGGGACAGTCAACCCCTGCCATATCAGCATCCGTAATAGTTTTAGCTGGACAGCAGCACCAGGGGCTCATGCCTATAATCCGGTAGGATTCTCAGGATCAGAGGAACGTGATTCAAAGCCAGCTCTGGCAGGACAGTCCCTGAGAATCTTATCTTCTCTGAGAATCGTTTTTGTTTGTTTGTTTTTCTTATTGTGAAAATACTGTACAGAGGGGTTACAATTACATGGGCAAGATAATGAGTACATTTCTTACCAAGCATTGTAGCCTCCTCCTTTGTTTCTCCTTCCCATCCCTTCCCATCCTTCCCCCCGCCCCAATCCTCCTCCCCTTTTGAGAATCTTATCTTCAATTAACTACCAAACAAACAACAACAACAACAACAAACAAAAAACCAGAAGCAGAGCAGCTCCAGTAGTAGAGTACTAGCCTTGAGCGTAAAAACTCAGTGACAGCTCCCAGGCCCTGGGTTCAAAGACCCAAGATCTACACAAAATAAGTTTTAGTTCCCCAGAGATGTGGCTCAGTCAGTTGTGCTAGAAGGCTTGTTTGAGATCACAGATTTGTCCCAAGAGACTGCAATGCAACAGAGCAAACTGAACATATCTCAAGATTCACATGTGCTCCAGCATGCTTTCCTCTGCAACACAGACCAGGGCAAATGCAATGTAGTGGTACCCAGCTAGCTAGAGAGCCCAGCTTAGGAACATACAAAACCATGCACACAACAACTGTGGAAGGCAGTGTGGAGATTCCTAAAACGTGTACACACACACACACACACACCAGTCACACACACACACACACACACACACACACACACACACACACACACACACACACACACACACACACACACACACACACACACACACACCAGTCAGTCCTGGGGCTTGAATTCAGGGCCTGTGCACTGTTCCTGAACTTCTTCCACTCTACCTCTTGAGCCGCAGCTCCACTTCAGAGCCGCAGCTCTGGTGGTTCATTGGAGATATGAGTCTCAGGGGCTTTCCTGCTGGGGCTAGCTTCAAACCATGATCTTCAGAATCCAATCTCTGGTGTAGCTAGGATTTTAGGCACAAGCTGCCAGAAACTAGCTAATTGTTGGGTTTTGTTGCTCTAGAAGAAATCTATATATAATTTGTTTTGTTTTTCCTCCATGAAATATAAAATACAATTTAAACCTCGTTAATGAAATGTCCACTCCTGCCTTTTTTGGCTTTCGTGGAGCAGTCTGCGGGAGTGAGGATGAGCAGCAGAGCGAGGCAGCCGGCCTCCAAAATATCTGACTTCCGGCTTCTTGGACCATAAATGGTGATAACAACACTAACCTCCAAGCGGCTTTGTTAGGATTAGATAAGATAAAAGTCTAATTTAGCTAGACTTAAGTGCTCCTCCATTTCTCTTCCTTCCACATCTTGGAGAAATTCCCAACCTCCCTGCTGTTCATAAACATCTTCCCTCTCCTCTTTGGTTGTTTTCTACATTTAAGCCTCCTCCTGCCTCTCATCTCTCTTAAATTCGGAGCTTAAAAATTAGGGGGAGGAAAGTAAAAGAACTATTTAATGAGAACTACAAAAAGTTAAAGAAAGAAATTGCAGAAGACACTAGGAAATGGAAAGACCTCCCATGCTCTTGGATAGGCCAACTTAATATAGTAAAGATGGTAATACTTCCAAAATGCAATTCCTATTAAAATCCCAATGACGTACATCACTGAAATACAGAAAACAGTCCAAAAATTCATATGGAACAACAAAAGACCTAGAA
>NW_012267236.1:20407845-20425210 GCF_000151885.1 Dipodomys ordii
AGGAGGAGGCTACAATGCTTGATAAGAAATGTACTCATTATCTTGCCCATGTAATTGTAACCCCTCTGTACAGTATTTTCACAATAAAAAAAATTAACTCTGCACATCACCTTTATAATAACAACTTAAAAATCTGGATGGCACAAAAAAATAGGGCGTAAAAAATAAACTTTTTTTTAATTAAGGGGAAATAGGTCTTTGGAAGACTCCCCGTTTCTCTTTACTTTGGGGACCATCTCTCTTGGCTCCTATCAGGCTGTCTCTCCTTTGGTCTTTGTCTTCCTTTAGCTTCATACATTTCTTCCTGAAACCATTCATTCCAATATTTATCGTCAGTGGGTGACTTAATTTCCCAGTCTTGGTTTTCTCAGACAAATGAGGATTTAAATACCACTCATCTTTGACACTGGTGACACCAAATCTGCTAGTGCAGAGAGCACACACTTGGGTGAGAAGAGCTTTACATACTCCCACAGACTGACCCCCCCCTCCCCACAATGCCCCATGACTGATGCTGGACACTGCAGGCCTGTGACGGGGGAGACAGCCATGGTCCTGCTGTGACTCACCCCCGTCAGCTGCAGTGATCGGGAAGATCTCCAATGGCTCCGGTCACCGTGACCCGTTGCTACCCTTGATTTTCACTGCAGAGTCTATGGTCAATCTTGCAACAAACAAGAAAAAGCAATGCAGGGCCTAGGAAAAGAATGACCTTGGTGACTTTTGCTTGAAGGAAAAACATGATGAACTCTGCCTTCCAGAAGCAAGAAATCCCTCCACTCACTTGATCCCATCTTTTTCTGGACACCACTGAATGCAAGTTGAATTTCCCTTGGGTGGTGGGGGCTGAGGGGTGCACAGCCTCTCACCACCACCCACACTTGCAAGAGCACAGGAAGCGGCCTTCCCTACCACCTGACGCACAGTGTCCCATGACAGCAGTTAGTGACGAGCCTAGGCAAGCCCCTTCATCACACAGAAAGGAAAAACGTTCCAGGAAAAAAGCAAACACTCTTCACATGATTCTTGCTGATGACAGAAAGTCATTAGCAAGGTGAGTTTCTATGTGTTTCGTGACATTGAGCTGTCAGAAGGTGAAACGTAATAGAAAGCAGAAAAAGTGCACAGGAGATGTTGGCAGGCCCATAGTGAGCAATCGAATCATAATGTTAATGTGGTTGAGATTTTGTGTGTCAGTACTGAGACTTGATCTTACTGCTTCTCGCTCTTGCTTAGCATTCTTGCTCATGGTACTCTATCTACCACATAAGCCACACCTCCACTTCATGTTTTTGGTGGTTAATTGAAGGTAAGAGTCTCAACAGATATGTCTAAGCTGGATGGCTGGCTTCAAACAGCGATCCTCAGAGCTCAGCCTCCTGAGCAGCTAGGATGCAGGTATGAGCCACCAGGGCCCTGCTTTTAAGGTATATTTAATGCATAGAAAAAAAAGACAAAGGAAATATGTTAAAATGTTAACAGTAGATGTTTTGGAAAAGAGAACTATGGGCAGATTTTCTCTTCTTCCTAATCTGTATTTTCTCTTTTTTTGTCTTAGTTTCTGTCCTATTTTCTAATTTTATAAATTCAGAGAAAAATTATTACCATGAAATTCTACCAAACTGAGTCCATTTCCAGGCAGAACTCTGAGGAGGAGATGGAAGGCCAAGATGCTGGAATCACCCACACTTCCTCCACCACCGCTCTCCAGCCATGAAGTCAGTGGTCCAGGCTACGTCCTGCCCCCTGACAACCTCAGCTCAACCCCTGGCCTGCTGCAGGGACTCTCCTGGGGACTGGCGGCAGAGGCACAGAGTGAGCAGCCCTCCAGATGTGCGGCTATGCCACCACAGCTGGAAAGTTAACAAGCAGCCAGGGGTATCTGACTACCCTTCCCACAGCCCACCAACCTATGTAACTCCTCAGTCAGAGGCTAAAATAAAGAGAAAACATCGCAAGCAGCTTTTCTGACCCACAAAAAAAAAAAAAAAACAAGTTTCCACTGGTAATCTTGTGATCCTAGCCAGTCAAGAGGCTGAGATTTAAGGGTCATTTGAAAGCTTGCCCTGAGAAGCAAAGTCTATGACACTCTTATCTCCAATTAACCACCAAAAGCTTGGAAGTGGAGATGTGGCTTAAGTCATAGAGCACTAGCTTTGAGTGTAAAAGCTAGGAGACAGCACCCAAGCCCTGAGCTCATGCCCCAGCACACACACACACACACACACAAACCCCTGTACATATTAAACTTAAGAGGGCACACACACACAAAAGTCTGTGCCTAGTCACAAAGACCAGCCCACCACAGAAAGAATGTTCTGGTCCCTACCTGCAGACTCACTGCAAGGCTGTCGTCATCTGCTAGAATTCCTGTCCACCCATCTAGCACCCAGCTTTTAGGACCTTCCCTTCCCTTGCTTTGTATGGTGTACAAATTTTTCAACATCCCTTGGCCACTTAGTTTTAAACTAAATTTAACATACCTTAACACCGATTTTCCTTTTTGGCAAAAAAACAACTCTTGCATTCAAACAATTCCCCTTGTTAAAACTCAGATTTATTGTAGTTGAGCTGGAAATTGAGCACTTCTTGATGTGACTAAGGTTTGAACTCAAGCCTTGAGCTTACTTGGCTGGCACCCTGATGGGGGAATCACACTTCCAATCCTGCTTTTTTGCTGGTTACTTTGGAGATGAAGACTCGGTGACTTTTATCCTCAGGCTAGCCTCAAACTTCAGTCCTCTGGATCTCCGCCTCCTGAGTAGCTAAGATAACAAGTGTGAGCCACCAGCAGTAGGCTGGAAATGTAATACTATTAACAAGCTAAGTTAACATCTTCAGTTTTAACCTAAGTCACATATTGTGGTTTTCCAGTTCTCAGCTTTGTATGGGCAGACTCATGCTGCCTAATTTTTCTATAACTGCCCTTTTTGCATACTACCAGTCACCACAGGGAACAGATAAAGGGCAAAGCTGAGCTCAGAAGGCCATGTAAGTCTTACTTACAGTGGAGGACCAGTTGGAGATATCAAAGCATGGGAAAAAAATGATGCTAGCCCAACATTGTGCACACTTGCAATCCCAGCCTTCCAGAAACACAAGCCTCATGCTTTGAGGCCAATCCAAGCTACATAGAAAGACTTTGCCTTAAAGAAACAAAAAGGGAAAAATAAAGCTTCTCTGAACCAAAGGTGTTACTCAAAGAGTAATGCATTTGCCTTGCTAGTACCAGAGTCCTGAGTTCAAGTCAGAGTAATGCCAGAAAATAACAATAATAAAGAGAAGAGAGTTGAAGCAGGAGAGAGAGCAGAAAGATGGGCACAGAAAAAGGAAAATCTGGGGGGAGGTCTGGCAAAAACTAACCCAAAGGTGCACGCAAGTGCTGGGACCCATCCACCCATCTCACGGCACAACCCAGGGGCTGGTCTGTCCCTGGGTGCGGAGACCCTGGTGGGGGCCTGGCAGCTACACCTCAGCCCAGGAGGCAGAATTCTGTCCGAGCACAGCCCCCCATGCCCAAGGAAATCAGTAGAACATGTCATCAAGAAAGGAAACACAGGGGCTAGGAAGGTGGCTCAGTGGTAGAGTGCTTGCCTAGCATGCATGATGCCCTGCATTCGATTCCTCAGTACCACATACACAGAAAAGGCCGGAAGCAGAGCTGTGGCTCAAGTGGTAGATCGGGTTGCACATAGCAGGAGTCCACCCTCAGTGGCTGGATCCAGGGGGTCTGTCCTTCCAGCTATCCAGAAGCCCGCAGTGACTTCCTTCTGCCATTGGAAGGCAGAGGCTGCGGTCCTAGTCTAGACCAGAAGATGACAGAAAGGCAGAGGATAAAGGAGGCAGGGTCTCCGTAGCAGGAAAGAAAGCCTTTCTCCATCCCATGGCTCTGCCAACAACACACGGGCCTGAATATCACCTCACACCCACCTCCACGCCCAAGGGCCAGGCATAGTGACTCACACCTGTCATCCCGGCTACTCTGGAGGCTGAGTTTGGGGACCACAGTTTGAAGCTGGCCCATACAGAAAAAAATCCATGAGACTCTTATCTCTAACCAGCAACACACACACACACACAAGCGGAGCTGTAGCATAAGTGGTAGAGTAAAAGCCTTGAGCAAAAACGCCAAGTAAGGGCGGAAGGCCCTGAGTTCAAGTCCAAGTACCAGCACAAAAATAAATAAATACATCATGAAAATGAACCATGAAGGGCCTGGAAGGTGAGGTGAGTTTTTAGCTGGGCACTTGGCTATCTTCTAGCAAGAAGAAGGGGAGGGGGGGCAGCAGACAGAGCCGCCGGCCCCAGCAGCCGCAGTGCGTGTTTGGCGGTGAGGGGGCAGATGAGTGATGTGTTTTGGAAAGCACAGCATGAAAAGCAACGATAAGACCAAAACAGACCAAGGCCAAATCCGTCCCAGACAAGGTCACGCTGACCTTCTGCGGAGAAGAGGATGTGCAGACAGGGCACGGAGGCAAGTGCAAAAACTATCCCAGGGCTTTTAACATGCCTTTTGCAGGGGTGGCCATCTGCAGCCTGTGAGTGTGATACCACACTGCCCTGACAGGACACCGCCCATCCTCCAGGTCGCTGGCTTGGTCCTCACACAGCCCCACGAGACCAACAGGAGAAGAGAAAGCTCAAGGGCCAGAGAGACTAGGGAACTCGCCCGAGATCACCCTAACAGGACACAAATGTGTCACGTGCCCAAGCAGCGGCCATGTTCTCTGTCCTGCGCCATCTTGGAAGATGATGTAAGGCGACAGGCAGGACCTATCGCACCTGATGCTGACACCAGCCACAGCACCTGCTCCAGCCACACCTGTACCACAGGCAGCCAGTCCTCTCTGGCCCTGGCTCTGACCTCCAGAGCCTCAGAGCCCTCTGTGTGCCATGGTAGGTCATGGCTGTGATCTCTGGCTGATGCTGCTCCATTGGTCAGGCCTGACTGCTTGGGACAGCTCCCACCCACCCACCCACGGTGCAGCCCCACCACAAACCCAACCCAGCCCTACCATGCCTGTCCACCTTGTCTGTTGTCACTAGTACCTGACCCAGGGCAGGGACAGGGGAAAGGTGAATTTTATAGTAGGTTTTCCACTCATTTCATTACTTATAGTACAAATGTCTATTGACTGTTTATTTAGTGGGGTGGCGGGCGTAACTCAGGTTTAAAACCAGGGCCTCACCCTTGCTAGGTAGATAGCCACCCACAGCCCTTTTTGGTTGTAGTTATTTTTAGGATTTCAGGTTTGAGCCTAGACTGTGAACCTACTGATGTCCACCTCCAGTGTAGCTAGAAAGACAGGCATGAATCATCACATTCTGACCAACTGCTTTCTCGCTTTTGTATTGACGTGTATTTTCGTGATGATCTTTTCATACATGTACCCACAAATACTTTGATCTTTGCATTTTTAGGTGTACTAGAACTTGAAGTCAGGGACTGAAGCTTGCTAGGAAGGTGCTCTACTATTTGAGCTACACACCCTGACCCCTCTACAGGCACACTTTTTTTTTTTTAGCTTTTACAACAAAGCAAGGGTTTAATGAGCCTGAGAATTTCACAACCGTTGATATAGAATTTGAGATTCCAAAACAGTTTACATATAGCAAGAGCGCTATACAATTCTGTTCATATACATTCATCCCCTTTCAAAACTCCATTAATATTAAGGTGCAAAGATCCTGGACAAAAACCAAGAGAAAGAAAAACCATAACCTGATTTTTACTAATGAGCTTGTTCATTTAAATAAGCTATTGCACTTTTAAGAATTCCTGGTTTGCTTTCTCTGTAATTGTCTATGGCCAACTGGATAGGTTTTGAGTTACAGTTGAGGATGCACCTGCTTTTGTGATGCATAACTCAATGTAAGATGCTAACAATTTTATTTCTTGTTATAATGAGCAGAAAGTAATTAAGGCTTTAGGGATTTTCCTTTAAAAATACCAACTGCTAAAGTTCTGAGAGGGACTTATTTCTCTTTTTGGATACACGATCCATTCTTTCCAGCCTTAAAGCTTGAAAGAGCACAGGCACACTTAAATGGAGTGTGGGTGTAGTATGCTTCTTCAGATAAGATAGCGTGTTACTGGGCTAGGGGTGGAGATGGGCGCTTGAGAACTTGGCTCACATATACAGGGTTCCAGGGCTCCATCCTTAGTATTGTAAAAATGAACAGATGAATGAATGGAATAGGAACAAATAAATCTCTATTTCTTTCTTTCTTTCTTTCTTTCTTTCTTTCTTTCTTCCTTTCTCTCTTTCTTTCTTTTTTTGTCAGTCGTGGTCTTGAACTCTGGGCCTGGGCGCTGTCCCTCAGCACTTCAGCTCAAGGCTAGCGCTCTACCAATTGAGCCACAGCACCACTCTGGCTTTTTCTGCTGAGGAATCAAACCCAGGGTCTCATCCATGCAAGGCAAGTACTCTACCACCAAGCCACCTTCCCAGCCCTCTATTTCTTTTCTTTTCAGTCATGGGGCCTGAACTCTGGGCCTGGGCACTGTCTCTCAGCTCTTCAGCTCAAGGCGAGCACTACTTGAGTCACAGTGCCACTTCCTGCTTTTTTCTGTTTATGGGGCGCTGAGGAATCGAACCCAGGGCCTCAGGCATGCAAGGCAAGTACTCTACCACTGAGCCACCTTCCCAGCCCTCTATTTTTTTTTTTTTTTGGTCGGTCGTGGGGCCTGAACTCTGGGCCTGGGCGCTATCCCTCAGCTCTTCAGCTCAAGGCTAGTGCTACTTGAGCCATAGCACCACTTCCTGCTTTTTTCTGCTTATGTGGTACTCAGGAATCAAACCCAGGGCCTCATGCATGCAAGGAAAGCACTCTACCACTGAGCCACCTTCCCAGCCCCCCTCTCTTTCTTTCTTGTGAAGAATGGAGCCTGCCTTGCATTAGCAAGAAGCCCCACCACCACCCCAGAGCAGATGCCATTCTGTAGTGGGTACAGCTTCCAGAGCCCCAACTATGAGCTCCACAGGCTGAAACAAGGAAGTGGTCAAGGCCTTCTGAAGTTGCTCCTGCTTTTCTCCAAGCACACATTAGAGACTTGCTGTATGCAATGCCACATTGGGAATCTAAAGAGCAGAGATGATCAGACCTAGAGTGCGTTATATCAGAGAGTAATACCACAGATGACGGGGGGGGGGGGGTCTGGCATGTGGTGCCTAAGGCAATGGAGACTCCTCTGAGGTCACACCTACAGTGTGGTGGCAACTCGCAAACACTTCGACCTGTAGCTTAAATAAACAAAAAGATGGCTTCTCTTTTGCTTTTTATTTTGTTTGTGTTGGTCCTGAAGTTCTAACTTAAGGCCTGAGTGCTATCCCTGAGCTTTTTCGCTCAAGGCTGATGCTCTACCACTTGAGCCACAGCTCCACTTCTGCCTTTTTTGGTGGCTAATTGGAAATAAGAGTCTCACAGACTTTTCCTCCCCAGGCTGGCTTGGAACCATGATCCACAGATCCTCCTGAATAGCTAGGCTAGCAGGTGTGAGACACCAGTGCCCGGTAAAGATGACATTTTATGCAATTTTCAAGCAAATGTCCCAGTAGACTTATTTACACATCAATATTAACCACGAGGATAACTGAGATGATAAAGCAGATGTTCTTGTGGCTGGGGAAAAAAAAAAAAAAAACCTGGTTCTGGTTACTCCATGATGCAGCTGAGTTTATGGCAAGAAATCTTTCCAACCCACTAAGGTCTCAAAGGCAGATGTCTGCAAAAGACACAAGTAATTTCTCCTTCAAAATTTTTGGGGCACATAGCTGGGCACCAGTGACTCACATCTGTAATCCTAGCTATTCAGGAGGCTGAGATCTGAGGATCACAGTTCAAAGTTAACCTGGATAGGAAGTCTGTAAGAATCTTATCTCCAATTAACACTAAAAAAGCCAGAAGTGAAGCTCTGGCCCAAGTGGTAGAGTGCTACTCTAGAGCAAAACAGCTCAGGGACCTGAATTCAAGCCCCAGGACTAGCACACACACACACATACATGCACACATGCGCGCACACACACACACACACACACGCAAAATCAGGGCCCACGTATTCTAATTGTTTTCAATTCTGTCTTAAGTACAGTGATTGGCATAGATCCAGCATACCTCAGGCATCCCCAGGTAAATGCTGTGTTTCCACTGTGTTCCAAACTCGGCCTGGAGCCAGAAGGACAGGGACAATACGGGTTAAGTGTTTACATCCCACTGAAGTGAGCCTGCCAGCATCAGAAAACCAAACCAGCTACCTGCAAACCATGTGACTTTGAACCTTCTCTCCAGCTCTCTGTACCTTAGTTTCCTCATCTATAGACTGACGATGATGATGACGATGAGGGTAACAGTACCTGGCCATGGGCAGGAGACAGATGGCCACGTATAAATCCCTGGAGTCTATAAATGGGCTGCCTTTCTGGACATGGAGCCCTGCAGATCAGACTTTGCAATGAGAGCTAGCAAGCCAATCACCTCCATCCTCCAGAGGGGAGCTTTCCCCTGCTGCAGAGAGCTGAGACACAGAGGAGAACAAAGGAGAGCAGGTGGAGGGAAGTCCCAAGCATGAGAGGAACTAGGCCCACCATGGCGGGCTCTGAAATCCACAAGAACACAAGCCAAGAAAAGTGAGAAGCTTCCAGAAGCTGGGGAGAGCGTCTGGAATGACCCAAACAAGCCAGAAAACAGATCCTTCCCCAAGCCAGCAGAAAGTATGGCAGAGACAGAGACAGTGAGAGAGAAGACTGAGACAGAGAACAGACAGAGGGGTATGGCAGAGACAGAGACAGTGAGAGAGAAGACTGAGACAGAGACACAGACAGAGGGGTACGGCAGAGACAGAGACAGAGAGAGAGAAGACTGAGACAGAGACACAGACAGAGGGGTAAGGCAGAGACAGAGACAGTGAGAGAGAAGACTGAGACAGAGACACAGACAGAGGGGAGGAGGTATGTATTGCAGACGTACATGTGTAGATAATAATACATATTATTAATCATTTTATTTGTAGTGATAAACAACATAAATGCAGTGCAACATGCTCACAAAACTGCAGACTTAGCTGGGCACCGGTGTCTCACACGTATAATCCTAGCTACTCAGGAAGCTGAGATCTGAGGATCATGGTTCAAAGCCAACCCAGGAAGAAAAGTCCATGAGACTCTTATCTCCAATTAAGCCACCAGAGATCTGGAAGTGGCGCTCTGGTTCAAGCGGTAGGGCACTAGCCTTGAGCAAAAGAGCTCAGGGGCTGTGCCTAGGCCCTGAGTTCAAGCCCTACAACCGACCAAAAACAAAAACAAAAAACTTCAGTATTGTGGGGAAGAGAACTATGCCATAAAACCCGAGACCCTATCCAAAAACTAACTGAAGTTTACAGGGCTCAAGGTGTGGTTCAAGTGGTAGAGGGTCTGCCTTACAAGCACAGGTCTTGAATTTAACTCCAAGTATCACCAAAAGAGAAGTCACACTGAGAACAGAAAAAGAGCCTGGGGGAGGCCACCGGGTGAAGGCCCCTCCACAGAGGCTCTCATCCCACACCATGGCCTCGAGCCGTCCCAAGTGCAGACCCCCAGACGTCCCAGACGTGTCCCCTCACCAACGCCTTGAGCAGCCCTTGCATCAAGTCATGGCCCTTTGAGCCTGGAGGACTTGCAGGTGAACAGCAGCCTGATTGGCCCCTAGAGGTGTGTGCTGGGACAGACATCCAATCAGAGGGGCTAAAGGAGAGCCGTGCTGGAAGGACTGTCCAATGGTCTTCAGCCATGTAGCTCTCTTCTAGAGATACGTTATTAACCCCTGCACAGCACCCCCAGAGGGTGCCCTCTCTTGGGACCCCTCCTATCTATCAGGAGCTCTGCTCTTCTTTGTCCCCAATAACTCTTTGCCATCTTCCTTCTCCCTCCGTGTCCATGGGCTCGTTCTTTGAGACCACAAAGACAAAGAACCAGATCCAGGTGTTGTAGTATTTTGGTATCAACATGTTTATATTTTATGCATCCTTTTCTTTCTATTTTACTCTACTTATATATTACAGTGGATAAATTGACCAAATCCTAGTCAAATTGACCCCCATGTCTTTGGCTTGATGTAAGTTGCTTTGGTAAGGTTTAGCTTTAACAGCTTCCCGGGGCTAACAGAGGCCAGGGCTGACTGACCTGCGCATACCCAGATCCCTCTATCTGCCCTGGTAACCCTGGGCACTTTCTGTTCAATACCCTGACCTGTAACAGTAGGATCTCAGACACAATAAGAAACCCCAGGAAGTAGAGCTATGGCTCAAGTGGGAGAGTACCAGCCTGGAGAGAAAAAGCTGAGACAGCACCCAGGCAGTGGGGCAGGTCCCAGGACTGGCACAATTGTTATAAAGAAAGAAAGAAATGCCCCAAAAGGGAAGAGTAGTATGTGCTTCTACTGGAAAGAAAGAGAAAGTCACATGATCAGGCCAGCCAAAGTCACCTTTAATGAAGCATAACTATTCTTCGGCACTAACACTGTTAAATGATTCACTTTATTACTTTTATTTATTTATTTATTTTTGCCAGTCCGGGGCTTGGACGCAGGGCCTGGGCACTATCCCTGAGCTTCTTTTGCTCAAGGCTAGCACTCTACCACTTGAGCCACAGCACCACTTCTGGCTTTTTCTGTTTTTGTGGTACTGAGGAATCGAACCCAGGGCTTCATGCATGTTAGGCAAGCATGCTACCACTAAGCCACCTTCCCTGTCAAATGAGTTCGCTTCCAACTTCAATGACTGTGGCGTTACAAATGCCCACATGGGATGGGCGCTGGTGGCTCACACCTGTAATCCTAGCTACTCAGAAGGTTGAGACCTGAGGATTGTGGTTCAGAGCTACCCCAGGCAGGAAAATCCATGAGACTCTTATCTCCAGTTAACCAGCAAAAAGCTGGAAGTGAAGCTGTGGCTCAAGTGGTAGAATGCTAGCCTTGTACACAAAAGCTCAAGGATAGTGCCCAGGCCTTCAGTTCAAGCCCAGGACCTGCAGAAGTTATATTTTCATATTCTAACCAAGAAGATCCTAATTCTGGCCTGAAGCAAGGCTGATTCTTGAAATAAGACAGGTCTGGAGAGATAACCTGAGGTGGTGGCCACAGCTACACGAAGTCACCTTGCATTAAACAACTATAAAATACCAAGTACTTAACTCAAGCCTTCAATAAGCAAGTACAAAAGTTGGCTACTATACTTTTTATAAGGAAACCAAGGCTGGTCATATAGGTTTCAAAAAAAAAAAAAAAAGAATCAAAGGTTTGATTTGATTCCAAACTTCAGCATACCTGCTCTACTATCGCCCATGGAAACAATTCATGAAGTACAAATGTCAAGGAACTTTCTCTTAAAATAGCACAGTTTCCAAATGCTATGACAGACCTTATTTATAAGAGTTTGCAGACAGCCATGACCTTTTGGGTATTTCCAAAACAAGAAGCAAGTGGGAGAAAAAAAATACATCTGCAAATATAATTACATGGTTTTGGAAAAAGTTACTCACTCATTGAACAAATTCGTAACTTACGCCAGGAAAAACAAAAGTGCACAAGTTTTTGTTAATATGAAAATTCCTTAGGAGAAAGAACAGACTTTTAAAAGAATGGTCGAGCAAATGTACTAATTCATACTAATGGGTTCTTGGCTACCCGGCAGGCACATATTGCCTTGTTTTGATAAGAAATATGAGTGACAGCCGCTGCGGGACCCCGCTCCCCCAGGAGGGTAGCATGCCAGTACCCCGGGGCGGCACTGAGCAGGCACAGGTACTCACACATCTCTCCTCCTCTCTCCCTCTCTCCCCTGAGAAGAAGGTGGTGAAGGGGATTGTTCTAGAAGCAATAAACTGGCCAGGGCCAGTTGGTGGAGTCACACTATCATCCAGGTTTGCCCTGTGCTCAGGAGAACTGCTTACAGGAAGGGACAAGGGAATAGTCCTGAAAGTCACTGAGGAAGAGTGAACGATACAACTCCTGGGGAGAGACGGGAGGGAGGGACTGGGAGAGAGGGAGGGCATGGAAGACACGGTATGAAAGGAAATGTACTCATTGCCTGACTTGTGTCATTGAAATCACTCGGTACATCACCTCTATAATAATAAAGTAAATAATAAAAAGAATAGACTAGGGATATCTATATTTTAAAAGTGCCTATGTGTGCTTGAAAATATTCTCTTCTATTGTTTAATTTTTTTAAAGAAAGCAAGTGGATTTGGTCTCAATCCAAGCTTAGGGAGAAATGGCAATTTCCAGAAAATCAATGGTAAAGGGGAGAGAATCAGGATTTACTTTTAGGATACAGATTTCTCTTCGGTCTAAAGACAGACTCAAGGAATATTTTGGGTAGACAAGAGGAATGGCAGAGATCCTAGTCTGGGAAGCAACTGATTTGAACTAATTCAGGTCTAGAAGAAAACAAAAACAAAACAGCTTCACTGTGGCTAAAGCCAACTCTCTCTAGTTATATTGGCTTTAAAATGAACGTTTTGTTTTCTTTCATCATGAATTTGGGTTTGGACTACACTGTACTGGAAGGATGACTGTGTTCTCAGGAGGATTGTGTGTGTTCTGTTCAGCAGCTGTCATCCACCAGGGAGTGACAACGTGGAAGGAAGGGCGGGAAGACATCTGGTCACTCATGTGAGGACGGGGACACCAGGCAAGGGAGCCAAGCCCTCAAGAGTCACCAGGGCCACTGCTGTGCTCCATGGGCCAAACATACACCAGGACCCATTCCAAGCCCAGGCTTAGTGTCCCTACTATATGGTTGGGAAGGAATGTGTGAGGGGCAAGACCAGCCCCTACTGTAAGGAGAGGGCAGAGCATCCTTGGGGAAAAGGATGCGGGGAACCAGTGTAGGGGAACAGGCGGGGACATAGCCACCATGGGAGAGGCCAAAAGAGGCCATTCTCTATGCTCCACTAACTCAGAGAGAAGACCTAGGAGAAATCAGGAGCAATGGCTACGGTGTCTGAGAACATGCCTGTCCACTAAGTGGTTTTATGTTTTGTGGACTATAATTCCCTCCTGGAGAAAGTTTTCAATTAATTGTGGAAATAAAACAATACAGCCAGGCACTGGTGACTCACACCTGTCATCCTAGCCACTCAGGAGGATGAGATCTGAGAATGATAGTTCAAAGCCAGCTCTGGCAGGAAAGACCCTGGAGAATCTCCAATTAACCAGCAGAAAACCAGAAGTGGAGGTGTGGCTCAAGTAGTAGAGTGTTGCCTTGAGCTAAAGAGCCCAGCCAGAGAGCAAGACCCTGATATCAAGCCCTCTCTCTCAGAAAGAAAATATACATATATATATGTATGTTTAATTTTAATAATTTTAATAATTCAATAATTATAATATAAATGTAATAATATATATATATATAAATAAATCACCAGTGTAAAGATGCTCATGGATGGGCCTTCTCTAGAAGGCCCAGAATCCTCAGTGACAATAAGACAGGAAAAGGAAATTGTCTTTTTCCCACCTTCTCCAAAGCCAGTGTGGGGACAGCAACAATGGCTAAGGAACAGGACTCCCACATGGAGGGGGCAGACTTCCTGTGGATCACGGCTCTATGGGTCACCCAGATCCCCAAAGGGGAGAGGGTTCTGGAAACAGAAGCTGAGGGCCCCTGGAGAGCGGGTGCCTCGGGCCAGGAGATCCATCTGCACCCCTTACATACATAACACCCATTTCATACATACATAACGCCATACATAGCTGGCGCTATATAAACACTGTGTGTTCACTACTGGCTTCTCAGCACCAAACACAGAGCACCTGACCCAGTGCCAAGACCACACTGGGCAGGTAGAAAGGGTCGCTTTTATTGCCGTGATTATTATTGTTGTTATAATGATAGATGAAGGGTATGGGCCATATCAACCATTATTTCATTTCAATGATTCATTATGATGAAACACCCTGCCTATTATAACATCTGTTCAGCAAAACCAGCTTATAGGAAAGGATTATCTGTTGTGATCTTTGGTTGTTCGAGTTTTCTATTTTTGGGGGGAGGAGGAGGGTCTGGTCATGGGGCCTGAATTCTGGGCCTAGGCACTGTCCCTCAGCTCTTCAGCCCAAGGCTAGCGCTCTACTGCTTGAGCCACAGCACCACTTCTGGCTTTTTTCTTTTTGCTTATGTGGTGCTGAGGAATGGAACCCAGGACCTCATGCATGCAAGGTAAGCACTTTACCACTCACTGAGCAACCTTCCCAGCCCCAAGTTTTCTATTGTTGTTACTGCACTTTTCTTTTTCTTTTCTTTTTCGTTTTTTAGTCCTAGGGCTTGAACTCAGGGTCTGATCACTGTCCCTACGCTTTTTTGCTCAAGGCTGGCACTCTACCACTTGAGCCACAGCTCTATTTCCAGCTTTTTGGTGGTTAAGTGGAGCTGCCTGAGCTAGTTTTGAACTGCGATCCTCAGATCTCAGCCTCCTGGGTAGCTAGGAAAACAGGCATGAGCCATGCCAGGGGTCCCGCCGCATCCTGTACGCAAGGGCTGCCCCTCACCTGCACCAGCCAGGCCCTCCTGGGCCTTCATATCGTCTAGCAGCAGGCATGCTGCACGCCCTGGCTGCTCTGGCTCTCTCCTGCCACTGCTCAACACTTCAGCAGGAACCACTGGCACATAAGCACGGGTGGGCTGGGGGTGGGTGGGAGACCACACGGGCCACTCTGACCACACTGGTGGGGAAAGCCATACCAGCCAAGCTCTGCAGAGTAGGTGTCTCGCCACAGAACTGGCAAACTACCACTGAGGCGGGCAGATGTGGCAAAAGGCCCACCAGGGAGGCTGGCCACAAGCCAAGAAACTGTGACACCTGGCATCAGGCTCTCCTGGCCTTCCTGCCCAGGGAGTGGGGCTGGTTCCCCTCTGGCCATTACCACAGGCTCAGGCCCAGCAACGCTCCCATGCACGCCACGCCATCTTGTGCTGGCTGGCCTGTGGCCTGTGGGCCTGTCCCTCCCCCTCCCTCATAGACAGGACAGTCTAGCATTCACACACAGTCCAGAGTAGGTAGACAATGCTGAGATGGCTCCCAGGCCCAGAGAACATTAAAGCTGACCCTCAGTCACCTGGTTTTATCCCTTCATTCTCCAAGAGAGGAAATTCCCATGCAAAGAGGTCCCCTGGCCTTCCGGGGGCAGGGGAGAGTGGGGGAGGAGAGAGCTGGTGACAAAGTCTGCCTACTCCTGATGCCTACTCCATCCATCCCAAAGGGGTAAATTCTTAAGAACAGTCATAGCAACCAGGGCTGGTAGACCATACCTGTAATCTTAGTTACTCAGGAGGCTGAGATCTGAGGATCTCAGTTCAAAGCCAGCCCGGGCAGGAAAGTTTATGAAGCTCTTATCTCCAATCAACCACCAGAAAACTGGAAATGGAGCTGTGGCTCAAGTGGTAGAGTACCAGCCTTGAATGAAAAAGCCAAGCCAAGGGCACAAAGCTCTGAGTTCAAGCTTCAGTATCAGCAAAAAGGAAAGAAAAAAAAATTAAGTCACTGCGTGTGCAACTATATTTTCAGAAAATATCTTACATGAATACATAGAATGTAGGTTGCAGATGTTATAATAAGGAAACTTCTTTATTTGGGGACAAACAGCCACTCCTGGCTCTTGAAGAAAGTACGAAGACCTATGCCTCTTAGGAGAGACCTTCTTATGCACCCTAACAATGCATCCACTTGTCAGTCTTGACAAACATCTGTGTCAAGATCACACCTGGGCCTCCTCCCAGAGATTTCAAAAAGGAAGTGGTGGAGAGCCTGACCACATTAGCCTCTGCCCATGGGAGTGAATCACTGCCCTCACTCAGGTACTACACAGATGTCCCCCAATCCCCACACACAGGGGAAGGGCAGTCTACCTCCCTCAGAGGAAGAATCAGGAATCTGAACTCTTCAGCATCTATGAAAGCTGACTTTGCAATATGGTCCTTGACTCTGGGGAGACTCTGTGAGGAAACACATGGGCAAGGGCGAGAGCAGGGAGTCTACCTGGCTGGAGGTCCTCGGCCTCGCCAGGCATCATGGACGGTGTTTTCACTAAGGTGCTTTATCACCAGACTTCCTCAAGGACCAATTCACTTTTGTTTAGTCAGGACTACGGCAGGGCCTTACTAGAGCCACACCCCTCCCCCCCCCACCTTGTTTTTTACAGGTTAAGATAGGGTCTCCCATTTTGTCTAAGCTAGACTGGGTCCAGGAGCCTATTATTTATTACTCTCTGAAGTGGGGATTATAAATAAGCTTATTTAGCTTATTGATTGAAATGAGTCTTGCTCAACGTTTTGCCCAGGCTGGCCACAAACCACAATCTTCCTAATTTTTGCTTTCTACGTAGCTGAGATTAAAATGTGAACCACCATGCAGGCAGGAGTCAGAGTCTGTCATCCAGGTACCCACATGGAGCACTGCAGCCTGCTGGGTCTGGCCAATGAGCGCATTCATATTTTTTTTCCCCATGAAAGGACACAGATGCATTCAACTATGTGCTCTGTTGACTGCATTTGTTCCTCCCTGTGCTGAGCTCTCGGGGTGAATTACAACAACGGTGGCCAGGAGACAAGGGCAAAGGATGTGGTCAAGAGAAGGATGTGGCAGGATTCTTACAGAATTCTTGCCTTCCATTTGTCTCTGAGTTATCAGGACTCAGTTTATTCCATGGAGAGGGTGCAGGGGTCCAACCACAAACACCTGGGAAATGGCTCCTGGCTGGGACCTTGCTATATTTTGTTTGTTTTTAGGAATTATTCCCTTAATGATGCCTTTTTCCTTAGGGCTGTACTAAATGGCAACCTAGATTTATCCCTCCCTCCCTCTCTCTTTTCCTTTCTTCCTTCCTTTCTTCAGTGCACCCTTCCCCCATCCCGCTCCCCGCCCCTACACCACATCTAAGTCCTGTCTCAGCTGAAAATTCAGAGTGAAATGGGATTCCATGAACTACATTAAATTTCCCCATACCTCACGCTAACTTTTCAATCAAACTGTGAGTGGCCTTTTCAATCAAACTGTGAGTGGCCCGTCACTCTTGCTTCTTCTGGACGGTCCTTAGTCTTTTTTTTCCCCCGAGGGCCACGGTGAGTAGAAGTTTTAACCAGTCCTTGCCAGAAAGATGAAATGTTCTGGGTACTGGTGGTTCATGCCTGTAATGCAACCCACCCAAGAGGCTGAGATTTGAGGACTGCAGTTCTAAGCCAGACCAGGCAGCTAAATCCCAAAGACTTATTTTCTCCAATTAACCAGCAAAAGGCCAGAAGTGGAGATGTGGCTTTCAGGGAGAAAGCCGAGTAAGAACTTGAAGCTGTAAGTTCAAGCTCTAGTACAGGGGAAGAGGAGGGGAGGGGAGGGGA
>NW_012267236.1:20430410-20435084 GCF_000151885.1 Dipodomys ordii
TTCAAATGTTTTTTTTTCTTTCATGCGATTGTAACTAACACATTTATAAGATTATTTCTTTGTTGTTTTGTATGTTCCTCCCCCACAGTATAACCCCTGCTTTCACTGTATTTGATGTTGTTATAATTTGTGGAGGGGACGGGGGAAAAACAAATCGTTTAAATAGGGATATAGGTGGATCTATTGCAACAATGAGATGTACAAGTCATTATGTCGAAAAATGAACTTTACAACTTTGGTGGGGGGGGAGCATTGGGGGGGTCGGGGGAGGATGGGAAGGGGAAACAAAGGAGACTACAATGCTTGATAAGAAATGTACTCATTATCTTGCCAATGTAATTGTAACCCCTTTGAACAGTATTTTCACAATTAAAAAATGTCAAAAAAATAAAAATAAAAAAATAAAATGATTTGTGAATTTAAAAAAATTGTGTTCGATACTTCTGTAGTGTGTGTGTGTGTGTGTGTATTACTGGGGTTTGCACTCAGGGCTAATGCTTACTTGGCAAGTACTCTACCACTTGAATTACAACTCCAGCCCTGATTTTTGCTTTTACTTTAGAAATGAAGTCTAGTAAACTTTCCTGCCCAGGCTGACCTCAAATCTGGACCCTCCAGATCTCAATCTAGAAGTGCCCAGCTTGTGTTGCCTCTACGAGATGACATGACAGAGACTCCTAGCAGAACTGCAGGGGCCCTGTGTGCACAGTACAACCTTTCTATAAAGTTTATACTAGCGGGCTGGGAAGGTGGCTCAGTGGCAGAGCGCTTGCCTTGCATGCATGAGGCCCTGGGTTCAATTCCTCAGCACCACATAAGCAGAAAAAAAAACCGGAAGTGGCAGTGTGGCTCAAGTGGTAGAGCGCTAGCCTTGAGCTGAAGAGCTGAGGGACAGCGCCCAGGCCCAGAGTTCAGGCCCCACGACCGGACCCAAAAAATAAATAAATAAATAAATTTTTAAAAAATAAATAAATAAAATTTATATTATGGTGGCTCAGTGGTAGAGTGCTTGCCTTGCATGTATGAGGCCCTGGGTTTGATTCCTCAGCACCATATAAATAGAAAAAGCCGGAAGTGGCTCTGTGGCTCAAGTGGTAGAGTGCTAGCCTTGAGCTGAAGAGCTGAGGGACAGCGCCCAGGCCCAGAGTTCAATCCCTGCAACCACAACAACAACAACAACAAATATATATATATATGTGTGTGTGTGTGTATATATATATATATATTTAAATACATGATACATTAAAGAGATAGGAAGAACCTCCCAAATGGTCACAATGGTCATTACCAGGTAGAAGAATTTATCTTTTGTATTTTTTTATTGATGAAATGTCTGTAATTAATACCCAATATTAATATTTGAAGAAAATACTTTTTCATCTTTTAATCAGATCAGGAAATTTACCAAGATCTTCCCCAGAACAGAACAGAGACTGATGTAAATGACAAATGCTAGTATTATTGATCTATTCTGCCTAGAATTAGCAGCAGGCTGTTGGCTTGGGGCTCTGCTCCATCCAGCTCCCCACGGGGCCCCCCTTGCTCCAGCAGGGCAAAGGACAGGGCAGGATAGCAGAGCAGACAGGCCTTTGATGTTCTGAGACCCCACCCTGGCCGGCCAAGCAGAGGAAACAAAAGCTCATTCTCACTTGTGCTGGCCACAGCCGGCCTCTGGGCTCCCACCTTTTGAGACCACTGCATTCCCAGGGTGACCTCTGCACCCTCAAACAAAGGCCCCATTCACAGCAGGACTGGCCATGTCCAAAATTCTCTCTGGAGTAAGCCAATGGAGACAGAGAATTGTTGTTGTTCCAAACCAGCTTTGTGTTTCACGCTCCAAGTAGAGTGAGAAGGAAGCTTTGGAAGGCAGCGCACAAACTCAATAACCATCCTCATCCTTCCATGACTGGCAATCAACGGAGGGGATGGAGGGGATGATCTCAGGGCCAGGAAATCACAGATAAAGTTAGTATGGCTCTGCTTCTTTATTTTGTTTTCCTCCAGTGAACATATCCTATAATAAAACATTCTACAATATTACAAATAAGTTTAGGGACTGGCAGTGTGCCTTAGTGGTAGAGTGCTGGCCTAGCATGCATGAAGCCCTGGGTTCGATTCCTCAGTACCACATAAACAGAAAAAGCTGGAAGTGGTGCTTTGGCTCAAGTAGTAGAGCACTAACCTTGGGCAAAGAAGCTCAGGGACAGTGCACAGGCTCTGAGTTCAAGCCCCAGGACTGGCATAAATAAATAAATCAGTCAATTTAATCAGGAACTGATGGCTCACACCTATAATCCTAGCATCTCAGGAGGCTAAGATCTGAAGATCGAGGTTCAAAGCTAGCCCAGGCAGGAAAATCCTTAAGACTCTTATCTCCAAATAATCACCTGAAAACCAAAAGTAGAGCTGTGGCTCAAAGTGGTAGAGCACTAGCCTTGAGCAAATGAGGTCAGGGGCAGAGCTCAGGCCCTGAGTTCAACCCTATGACTGACCAAAAATTAAAATAAAATAAATGAATTAAAGTAAGCTATAGCTGGCAGCTAGTGCCTCCGTAGCTCACGCCTATAATCATAGCTACTCCGGAAGCTGAGATCTGGGGATCACGGTTCAAAGACAGCCCAGGCAGGAAAGTCCATGTGACACTTGTCTCCAATTAATTACTCAGAAAAAGTTGCAAGTGACGCTGTGGCTCAAGTAATGTTAGAGCGCTAGCCTTGAGCTAAAAAGGAAGATCAAGAACCGAGTCTAGTCCCAGAGTTCAAGCCCCAAGCCTGGAAAAAAAAATAGCTGGAAGATGAGCTGTGGCTCAAGAGGCAGAGTGCCAGCCTTAAGTAGAAAAGCCAAGCAAGAGCACAGGACTCTGAGTTCAAACCCCAATACACACACACACACACACACACACTCATACTCACACACAGAGCTTTAAACAGCAGGTAGAAAGCCAGATGCCTCATGGGAGCTCACAGCTAAGTGTGGCCAGCAGTTTGGCAAGCCTGATCAGACATGCCCGTGCCTACCACAAGGTCAGCTTCACCCTGCAGGTCACCATGCTCCAGATTGACCCAGGAAAACCAAGTGTCACCACCTCTCCCTAAAGAGGCAGGCTGTCAGATGCCAAGCAGCAAGATCCCACAAGAACTCAGACTCCATCGATGCGCTCTGCCATCCCTGACTCACGGTGTACCCGTGCTCCCCCAACCGAGCCGTCCCTAGGGCCCCTCCAAGCCTATAATCCTATAATTAGGCACACAAACATCTCAAATGTATCATGCTGTGTGTGTGCTGATCCTGAGACCTGAACTCAAGACCTAGGCAGTGTACCGTCACTTTTTCTGCTTGAGGCTGGAGTTCTACCACTGGAGCTTTCCCTTTATTTCTGGCTTCTTTGATGATTACTTGGAGATAAGAGTCTTATGAACTTTCCTGCTCAGGCTGGCTTTGAACTGCAGTCCTCAGATGTCAGCATTCTGAGTAGCTAGGATGACAGACAGGCAAAAGCCACCAGCACCCAGCTGAGAAAGCACAAATTCTTAGAATCTTCAATGCAAAATCAATGGAGGACAGGCGTCCTTTTCAACAAATGGCTTAAAGACAACCAGATATCCACAAGCAAAGAACTCAGCGTTAATGTAAGCCTTTCTACCTTGTATAAAAATTAACTCCCAATGAACCACAGGCTTCAACGTAAAACATAAGACCATAAAACTTTATTTAAATAATGGAATGTTTTCGCAGTCCAAGACTACTCAAAGAGCTTTTAAATATGACTTCAAAAGCACAATCCCTGCTGGGAAGATGGCTTGCCTTGCATGCCTCTGAGGCCCTGGGTTCGATTCCTCAGCACCACATAAGCAAAAAGAAAAAAGCCGGAAGTGGCACTGTGTCTCAAGTGGTAGAGCGCTAGCCTTGAGCTGAAGAGCTGAGGGACAGCGCCCAGGCCCAGAGTTCAGGCCCCACGACCGGACCCAAAAAAAAACAAAAAACTACAAAAGCACAATCCCTAAATTGATATACTGGACTTCATTAAAATTAAAAATTCTGTTCTGTGAAAGATCATCTTAAGAAAACATTTGCAACCCACATATCCAAAGGACAACTACCAACAACATTTTTTTTAGTTCTTAAAACTCAATAGTAAGCCGGGAGCCAGTGGTTCATAGCTGTAATTCTAACTATCAGGAAGCTGAAATCTGAGGATCACAGTATGAAGCCAGCCCAGGCAGGAAAGTCCATGAGATGCTTATCCAACTAACCAGGAAAAAGGATGAAAACAGAGCTGGGGTTCACGAGGTAGAGCAAGAGGCTCTGAGTTCAAGCCTTAGCTCCAGCATCAAAAAAAGAAAAAGGAAAAACAAAACACAACTATACAACTCAATTAGAAAATGAACAAACAAGCTGAGTGCCAATGGCTGACACATGTAATCCTAGCTACTCAGGAGGCTGAGATCTGAGGATCACAGTTCATAGCCAGCCCAGGCACAAAAGTCCATGAGACTCTTATCTCCAATGAACCACTAGAAAACCAGAAGTGGAGCTGTGGCTCAAAGTGGTAGAGCTCTAGCTTTGAGCAAAAAGAGCTCAGGAATAGCATCCAGACCCTGAGTTCAAGCTCTACAACACACAGGAAGGAAAGGAGGAAGGAAGAGAGAGAAGGAAGAGAGAGAAGGAGGGAGG
>NW_012267236.1:20435158-20437116 GCF_000151885.1 Dipodomys ordii
GGAAGGGCAAAAGTCATGAAGAGACATTTTCCCAAACAAGATGAGCAGATGACAAGTAAAGCATGAAAAGATGTTCAACTTTAACAACCAAATGGAAAAGCCAATTGAAAAACATGGAGCTCAAGTGGTAGAGCACCTGCCTAGCACACTCAAAGCCCTGAGTTCAAACCTCAGTGCCACCAAAAGTAAAAGATCCTAAGTACCTACAACCTTGGCAGTAGATAGCTAGGTCCTGGTGCCCCTCCATGGGCACCTGTGTCACACGTAGCAAGAGAAGAATCATGGGGAAAAGTGAGTATAGTAGTGTGGTATGGATTGTGTGTGTGTGTGTGGTGTGTGTGTGTGTGTGTGTGTGTGTGTACTGGGGCTTGAACCCAGTGCCTTACACTCCCACTGAGCATTTTTTTGCTCAATGCTGGCATGTGAGCCATATTTCCACTTCTGTCTTTTTGCTGGTTAACAGGGGGATTAGAGTCTCTCGGATTTGTCTGCCTGAGCTGGCCTCCAACCTCTGTCCTCAGAACTTAGCCTCCTCAGTAGCACTGCAGCTCCCACAGCTCAGGGAGGTTGACAGAAACCCTCCCTACCTTCCTGCTCTCCACAGAACAAAACCCATCACAGCTTCCCTGAAGCCAACCTAAGCTTTTAGAAAACATCTTTATGGGGCTGGGAAGTTGGCTCAGTGGTAGAGTGCTTGCCTTGCATGCATGAGGCCCTGGGTTCCATCCCTCAGTACCACATAAGCAGAAAAAAAGCCAGAAGTAGCGCCATGGCTCAAGTGGTAGAGTGCTAGCCAGTGGTAGAGCGCTAGCCAGGAGCTGAAGAGCTGAGGGACAGTGCCCAGGCTCAGAGTTCAGGCCCCACAACTGACCAAAAAAAAAAAAAGGAACCTATATTTTCTAGGGTGCAGAAAATGATCAGATCAACCTACATACAGATTCTCCAGCCATATCACTAAAACATAAGCTTTTCAAGGGCAGGAATTAGAGTCTGTTTTTTTCACTGATAAATTGAAGCACTTAGACTCCTGCTGGTACATAGTACATGCTCAATAAATATATATGTGCTAAATGAATGAGTTGAGCTGACTCACACCTATCATCCTAGCTACTCAAGAGGTATGATCTGAGGACCACAGTTCAAAGCCAGCCTAAGCTTTTGATACTAGTCTGTGATATTCTTATCTCCAATAAACTACCCAAAAAAGCTGAAAGTGGAGCTGTGGCTCAAGTAGTAGAGCACTAGCCTTGAGCAAAATGCTCAGGAACAGTACCCAGTCCCTGAGTTCAAGCCCTGAACTGGCACCAAAAAAAAAAAAAGAATGAAGTGACTTGGGTGCTAAAACATTCCTTACCTTTAGAAACCTTCATGCCTACAGATTATAAATCTTGACAACTTGCCAAGCCCAAATGACAATTGCAAAACAATTTTTAAGTTATTGTGTTCATGATTATTTGATATCAAGAAATAGGGGGCTGGGGAGGTGGCTCAGTGGTAGAGTGCTTGCCTTACATGCCTGAGGCCCTGGGTTCAATTCCTCAGTACCACATAAGCAAAAAGAAAAAAGCCGGAAGTGACGCTATGGCTCAAGTGGTAGAGCACTAGCCTTGAACTGAAGAGCTGAGGGACAGCGCCCAGGCCCAGAGTTCAGGCCCCACAACCAACAAAAGAAAGAAAGAAAAGAAATAGGTTTTACTAGATGTTGTCAACAAGACTTTTGCAGCCAGGTGCCAGTGGCTCCTGCCTGCTGTGCTACTAAGAAGGCTGAGCTCTGAGGACAGAGGTTGGAGGCCAGCCCAGGCAGACAAATCCAAGAGACTCTAATCCCCATGTTAACCAGCAAAAAGCCAGAAGTAGAAATGTGGCTCACATGCCAGCATTCAGCAAAAAATGCTCAGTGGGAGTGTAAGGCACTGAGTTCAAGCCCCAGTACACACACACACACACACACACACACA
>NW_012267236.1:20439433-20444960 GCF_000151885.1 Dipodomys ordii
TGGTAGAGCGCTAGCCTGGAGCTGAAGAGCTGAGGGACAGCGCCCAGGCCCAGAGTTCAGGCCCCATAACTGGACCAAAAAAAAAAAAAATCTAAGGGACAGCACCCAAGTCATGAGTTCAAATCCCAGGACCTGCACAAGAGGGAGCAGGCAGAGAAAAGGAAAACCAATGGTAGACATGTTAGCCCTAACCTAATAGAGCCAAATGTGGCACGGATGTTGCCAGCTGGTGGGCCATGATGGAAACGCACTTGGCCTGGGCACATCCACCAGGCTGATCAGTGGTATGAGAGCCATCTTAGGACAAAGCTCTACCCCAGGTGACAAAGAAACAATGCATGGGCTCCAGGCTGGGGGCCACCAGACAGCTACAAGCGCAGCAGCAGGGCACCGAGGGGTGGGCTCCTGAGGTGGCACAGGAGGTCGCCACACAGAATCTGTCTCCTGAAGTAGGAAGCCATTACCCATCAGGGTGCAAGTACTAGAGAATACTTTCTGGCAGGTGCAGACAAGAGGATGGCCAGGCCTTGGTTGCACACTGTACTACAACAGCAGACTGGAGCACTAGAAGGGTGATTGCTGGAGCTAAGCCTGGAAACATCGTCTAAACTTGTGCCCACACAGGTTTGGCTGAAATAGAAAACCAGATGCTGAGTCCTAGCCCCAAAGCTCTTCTAGACTCATGCCAGGAAATAAAACAGAATGCAGCTAGCATTCACATTCATTTATACCTATTACACACCAAGAACACCTCTTATGAATAAAAATCAATCCTGTTGGTTCTTGTTGTTCTATTGTGTTAGTCCTGGCCCTTGAACTCTGAGCCCTGTCCCTCAGCTTTTTTTTTTTTTTGCTCAAAGATAGCACTTTACCACCTGAGCCACAGCTCTCCTTCTGGCTTTTTCTGCCCCGGCTGGCTTTGAACCACGATCCTCAGATCTCAGCCTCCTGAGTAGCTAGTATTACTGGCCACCAGCACCTGGCTTCATGAGAGATTCTTTATCTTCAACTAACCTCCAAAAAGCTGGAACTGAAGCTGTGGGTCAAGTGGTAGAGTAACAAAGCCTTGAGCAAATAAGCTTAGGGACAGAGCCCAGGCCACTAGTTCAAGTCCAACAACCAACCAATACACACACACACACACACAAAGTAAGCTCATATACAAAACTGAGGGACAGGCAAGATTTTTCCTCTTTCCCTCACTTCCTGTCCTAATGCCAAATGTCTTTTCCACTGCCTTTGAGTGATCAAGTTTCAGTCACATGTCATACCATCAGTCAGTGACTCTTAAGCAAAAGTACAGGTAGAAAATGCCCAAGACTCTGATAGAGAAACAGTTCAATTATAACTCATCTACACAATAGCCTATAAAAGCATTATACTGACTAATCAAAATGATGATATTGTCATTATTGAAAATGACAACAAGATCAAAGAAATAATAAAATAGGCAACAAAAAAGATACAAAAAGTGACATAAATAAAACATGCATCAGGAAGTGGCACTGTGGCTCAACTGGTAGAGAGCTCCCCTTGAGCTGAAGAGCTGAGGGAAAACGCCAGGCCCAGAGTTCAAGCCCCACGACCGACAAAAACAAAATATGCATCATATAGTTTTGACCACTTTTTGCTAGCAGAAATTCACTATTATGCCGGGGAGAAAAAAATTATCAAAGAGTTCTTTTGGAGGGGAGGGGAGGGAGGAGTTGGGGAGGTGAGGAGGAAAGGAATGGTAGGGGAAAAATAAAGGAGGGGGTAACAATGTTCGATAGGAAATGGACTCATTACCTTACTCATATAAGTGTAACCCCTCTGTACAGTATCTTTACTATATATATATATATATATATATATATATAAAGAACAAAAAAGAGTTCTTTTGTAGGAAAAAATGTATATATTACCCCATTTGGAAAAAAATAGCTGTAGTGTCAAAGTTTGTAGAGTCCATACTCTTTACAGACCAAGATAATGACAACACATCTCATGAAATGTGTTAAAATGTGTTTGTAACATTAACTAAGTATCACTATCCCACAATACTGTGAATTTTGTGAAATTTGGGTAATCACTTAGTCTCAACACAGAAGAGTTCTTTTGCATGACACATATACAGTATTTCTTTCTTTCTTTTTTCCTTTTTTTTTTTGGTTGGTTGTGGGGCTTGGGCGCTGTCCCTGCGCTCTTCAGCTAAAGGTGAGCTCTCTACTACTTGAGCCACAGTGCCACTTCCAGTTTCTAATGGTTTATTGGAGATAAAAGTCTCATGAACTTTCCTGCCCAGGCAGGCTATGAAGCACGATCCTCAGATCTCAGCCTCCTGGGTAGCTAGGATTACAGGCATGAGCCACCGGCGCCTGGCCATATACAGTATTTCTTTTTTTTTTTTTGTCGGTCCTGGGGCTTGAACTCTGGGCCTGGACGCTGTCCCTCAGCTCTTCAGCTCAAGGCAAGCGCTCTACCACTTGAGCTACAGTGCCACTTCCGGTTTTCTGGTGCTTTATTGGAGATAGGAGTCTCACGGTCTCTCCTGCCGGGGCTGGCTTTGAACCGAGATCCTCAGATCTCAGCCTCCTGAGTAGCTAGGATTACAGGCGTGAGCCACCAGCGCCCGGCTCATATACAGTATTTCTATAGTAACTTCTCCTGCCATCCATTCAATTAAAAGTCCTACAATTTCTCTACATATCTAGAAAGTACACCAAAAGCCAGAGACCACTGAGCAGTGTACAGCTAAGAGGAGTCACTGCCTGGTCTTTGTGAAGGGATTAGAAATCCACAGACCCTGGTCCTAATGAGCCATTCCCCCACAGAAGGCCTGTCATGCATGCTTTAAGGCAAAGGTGACATTATTCATTATTCAAAGCTGATTCCCACCACTGAGGGGTAGGAGCTTCACACTGCACCCTTAGCTGCAAAGGGACTGGTCCTGCTCAATCCTGGGGGAGGAGGGGGGAGAGAGGTGGGGGAGGGTGCAGAGAGCTTGCTCACAGTCTTCTTCCCATTCCCATTTGCCAACCTTTCATTACTCAGCTTTGAAATCTCACTCTGGATTCTCTAAATAATCTACATGTTGAAGCCCACACAACTGGACACAGTTTTCAAAAGAAGGGAATGTCTACTACCAAGTAAAATGGTCAGAATATGACCAGCAATGTCAGAGGGTCTCAGTGAATTGTTTACTAAGTGAAAGGGGGAAAAAAGCAATCAACTTAGTTTCTTTGTATAAAGAAATCTTTAGCAGAGAACCAGTGACTCTTATGCCTATAATCCTAGCTAGTCAGGAGGCTGAGATTTGAGGATAGCCATTGGAAGCCAGCCAAGGCAGGAAATCCATGAGAACTTTATCTCCAGCTAACTACCCAGACGCCAGACATGGAGCTGTGGCACAAGTGATAGTGGTCGGCCTTGAGCAAAAAAGCAAAGGTCCTGAGTTCAAGTCCCAATACTAGCACACAAGAGGGAATGAAGGACCTTTTTTTTTTTTTTTTTGTCGGTCCTGGTGCTTGAACTCTGGGCCTGGGCGCTGTCCCTCAGCTCTTCAGCTCAAGGCGAGCGCTCTACCCCTTGAGCTACAGCGCCACTTCTGGTTTCTGGTGGTTTATTGGAGATAGGAGTCTCACGGTCTCTCCTGCCGGGGCTGGCTTTGAACCTCGATCCTCAGATCTCAGCCTCCTGAGTAGCTAGGATTACAGGCGTGAGCCACCAGCGCCGGGCGGAATGAAGGACCTTTACGCAGGCTATGAGACTGTAACTCCTGTATTGTTCAGAGATAAGGCTATATAGAGTTGAACTGCAACCTACCAACCTAGTAAAAACTTGCAAGTACTGGTCACTAATTTTCGAAAATTTAAACCATAAATAAACCATAAAAACCATCAGCACAATCACATAACAAAGGGTAGGGTGGAATACCAAACTCATTCCCTACTCCCTAAAAAGTCCTTGTCCTGTAAGGAAGAGGACACCTCAGACACCACTGTTGGAGACTACAGTATCACCCATCACATGACAAACTTCTAACTCAGACACCTCTGTTGGAGACTACAGATAGCACCCATCACACTGCAAACTTCAAACAGACTTGAGGACCTACAAACATCCCCTGGCCTGTTTCAAAGTTTAACTCTGATTCTTGTTTCCAAGAAACAAATTTTTCTGGGCAAGCTGCTCAGACACAGGGTTCTAGAAGCAAGTTGGTTATAAGCCACTCTATAAATCTGCCCAGACATTTCCTACATCCTAATAGAAGCGGGATTCCAGCCATTAAGCTCCCACGAACACGATCGCGGAAAGCGCGACAAAGCAGACGACGTGAACGTGTGTGTACAGGAAAGCAGGCGGGGACCCGGGGTCCAACCCCTGGCCTGAACATGAACGTGGTTATTGGAGCCCAAGATGCCTACGCATTGTCTCAAAGGGGCTCATTAAAAAACACATGCCTCGGAGCAGCACTGAACTCCTCTAAGAAAAGCTGAGGAAAGGAAGGTTTCAGGGTATCACCGCAGGTACTCCACACCCGGATCAAACCAACGTTGACAGCCAAGTGGCCGGCATCCTTGGGCGCCTATGGTGGGTGTCCCACGCCCCACGCGCGCACACACACCAGCGCCCAGATGGACACACACGCACACACACTGGTACCCAGCTGGACACGCATGCACACACACACCGGCGCCCAGGTGGACGCGCGCACACACACACGGGCGCCCAGCTAGACACGCATGCACACACACACCGGCGCCCAGGTGGACGAGCGCGTGCGCACACCGGCCCCCAAGTGGACACACGCGCGCACGCACACCGGTACCCAGGTGGATGCGCGCACACACCCACCAGCGCCCAGGGGGACACACTCGCACATACACACCAGTACCCAGCTGGACACGCATGCACACACACACCGGCGCCCAGGTGGACACGCACGCGCGCACACTGACACCAGGGTGGATACGCACGCAAGCACGCACACACACTGGCGCCCAGGCGGATACGAGCGCATGCACTCACTCACACATACACACGCGCGCACACACACACACCCTGATGTGTGTGGCACGCAGCCTTTGTTCCCAAGCCCAGCGGCTCCCGCTGGTCCGCAGACCCCCCCTGAGTCTCCGTGGCCTCTCCAGGTCAGAGCCGTCCAAAGAGCGTCCGGGGCCTCTCCGAGCAGAAGCCTCGTTCCCGCAGCTCCCAACTGCTGCGGGAGACGAGGCCCACACTCGGGATGGCGGGGGGGGGGGGGGGGGGGGGGGGACAACAACAACAAAAAAAACAGACGAGACGGACAGACGGACGTAGGTTCCCAAGAACAATGGTCAGCCCAAGAAAGCTCGGATCTCCCGAGCGCTCGCCACGTGCCAAGCTGGGTGTGTGTGTGAGTGAGTGTGTGACACACACGGAGCAGGGACCTCGCACCCTCCACGCTGACCCGGGAGCGGGCACAGAAAGCGTCCCGGGGCGCAGACGGCAGCTTCCCTTCCAGGCGCAGCGCCGAGCGCCCCGCGCTACCCCGGGAGGCCACTCA
>NW_012267236.1:20447635-20457125 GCF_000151885.1 Dipodomys ordii
AAGAAAAAAGCCGGAAGTGGCACTGTGGCTCAAGTGGTAGAGCACTAGCCTTGAGCTGAAGAGCTGAGGGACAGTGCCCAGGCCCAGAGTTCAGGCCCCAAGACCGGACCCCTCAAAAAAAAAAAAAAAAAGAGCCACTCTAGTCAAAAACAAAAAAAGTAGACTCAATATAGTAACATTAACCAAAAATGTTACACTAACCAAAATGTCCATGTTTGCCAGGAACTGGTGGCTCCCGCCTGTAATCCTACCTATTCTGGAGGTTGAAATCTGAGGATCACAGTTCAAAGCCAGCCTGGGCAGGAAAAGAAAGTCTGGGAGACTCTTCTCCAATAAACTACTCAGAAAAAAAGCCAGAAGTGGTACTGTGGCCCAAGTGGTAGAGCGCTAGCCTTGAGTAAAAGAAGCTCAGGGACAGCACCCAGACCCTGAGTTCAAGCCCCAGGACTGGGGGGGAGGGGGGAGCACTTGCTTTATTGTTTGGGTAGCAATTGTGAGAAACATCCTTACATTTTTTCCCCCTTATATTTTGACAGCTTAGCTCCAATGAAAAAAATAAAATTGTACAAAAGACAAAGGTTTTCTTAAAGGGCAAAAAGTAAATACTTAGGCTTTGCCAGCCAAGAGGCAAAATCAAAGCTAAGTGCTTATATGACTGTATAGAATGTAACCTTGTAACATTGTGAAGTTGCAAGGGGAGAGCTTGTCTGGATCTCATCTCTGGCACTGAAAAAAAAGGGTAAAAAAAATAATAATAAAATGAAAAGAAGCCAGACTCAGGTGGCTCAAGGCTTACATCTTTAATTCGAACTATTCAGGAGGCTGAGATCTGAGGATTGCAGTTCAAAGCCAGCCTTGTCAAAAAAAAAAAAAAAAAGTCCACGAGACTCATCTCCAATTACCTACTAGAAAACGGGAAGAAGTAGTGCTGTGGCTCAAAGTGGTAGAGAGCTAGCCTTGAGCAAAAAAGCTCTGGGATAGCACCTAAGGCCTGAGTTCAAGCTCCATGACCAACAAGAAAAAGGTAACCGGGTACTAATGTCTGTAATCTTAGGTACTAAGGGGGTTGAGATCTAAAGATCACAGTTGAAAGCCATCCTAGGCAGACAAGTCCATGAGGCTCTCATCTCCAATTATCAGCAAAAAGCCAGAATTGCAGTGTGGTTCAATTGGTAGAGCACCAGTCTTGAGCAAAAAAAGCTAAAGGACAGAGTGAAACCCTGAGTTCAAGCCCCAGTACCAGCACAAGAAAAAAAAAAATAGCTTAGTTCATGGGCTTTAAAAATAAAACTAGGGCTGGGAAGATGGCTTAGTGGTAGAGTGCTTGCCTTATATGCATGAGGCCTAGGGTCCAATTCCTCAGCACCCCATAAGCAGAAAAAGCCAGAAGTGGCACTGTGACTAAAGGGGTAGAGCGTTAGCCTTGAGCTGAAGAGCTGAGGGACAGCGCCCAGGCCCAGAGTTCAGGCCCCAGGACCGACTAAATAAATAAATTAAATAAATAAATAAGCAACTGAAAACTGAAGTGAGCACAGGCAGTAGTTTTCCCACTCTACCTTAGGAGAATGAAATGGCAAAAATTACTTCCTTCCATTAAAAAGGTGATCATTTTTTAATAAAGACAAAATGATCATTTGTCTCAAGAAAAAAAAATCAAAGTGAACATTACTTCACACTTAGGAAAAAAAATTCTTCAAAAGATGACCTGTATATCTATTGCAGTGACTTTAGGAAAAAAATATTTCCTCTGCCTATTCTTAAAGATATGTAATGCATTTTAGAAATGTATAGACTTCTACCGGTTAACAATTAATTAGAAAATAAATGAGATGCAATAGAAAAGCTGTTTTGTTATGTTCTAGCTTAATGACTCATTTCCCTGATCCTGGTTCATTCATTCAAACACCAGCACTCACATACAAATGATTCCATATGTTTTTCTGGGAACTGAAGCCGACCCATTTATTTTATGTTGTTACTGAACTGTAGTAATTTCAAGATATATTCTTAAATGAACTGAATCAAACTGTTGTTTTTCTTTTTAACTGTTGACAAGAATGAGACCGAACTGAAAAACTAGAGCCAACCTAAAACTTACAAAGATGCTGTCAGTCTCTTTGCCCATTCAGGAATCCCAGGCCTTTACCAAGAGGTCACAGGGTCAGCAAGACAATTAGACATGGTTTCTGAGCATTTACCCAGTATTAAAAGAATCTCTCTCTCTTTCTTTCTCTCTCTCACACACACATTCTTCTCGCTACTCCACAAACCACATATTTTTCCTAGTCCAGTCTTGTGCTATACAACCATACAGCACACCTATGTACATAAATGCAAACTTACATGTGGCTCTTTTCTACACTTAACTGTGTTTCTTGACATGCCTTTCTTTCCATAGGTATCCAACTTTTTTCCCTAGACACACTTACCTATGACACACATGCACACGTTTCACACAAACTTTTGTTTTTGTTGGTGATCATGGGGCTTGAACTCAGGGCCTGAGCACTGTCCCTGAGCTCTTCTGCTCGAGGCTAGCTCTCTACCACTTTGAGCTACAGCACCAGTTTTTGGGTGGTTAATTAGCGATAAGAGTCTCACAGACTTTCCTGCCCAGGCTGGCTTTGAACCACAATCCTCAGATCTCAAACTCCTGAGTAGCTAGGATTACAGGCATGAGCCACTGGCGCCCAGCTACATTCTTATCTTTATACTCATATTTCTCATACCTTTTTCTTTCTGCAACACACATATTTTCATACCACTGTGTCCAGCTACAAACTCATTTTCTAATATGTTTTTTGTTTTGTTTTTTTCCAGTCATGGGGCTTGAACTCTGGGCCTGGGCACTGTCCCTGAGCTCTTCAGCTCAGGGCAAGCACTGTATCATCACTTGAGCCACAGCACCACTTCGAGTTTTCTGGTGGTTAACTGGAGGTAAGAGTCTCACAGAATTTCCTGCCTGGGCTTTGAACTGCAGTTCTCAGATCTCAACCACCTAAGTAGGGAAGATTACAAGTGTGAGCTGCCAGCACCGAGCCCTCTAACATGTTTATGTATTTGCACATCTCGTCAAGAACACACAAACACCTGTGCAGTCTACTTCCTTTCCTAACTTAATCCAAGCAGTTTCCTTTAGTCACATTAATCACAGCTGCTGGAAGAGCACAAGCCTGGGCCTCCACAGGCTTCATCCAGCCCCGTCTGTGGCAGCTTCACCAGGCAGTTCTGAAGCCTTTCAAAGCTTCCGTTTGCTTGCTTCCGGCAGTTCAGAATCATGCTGGTCATCTGTCACTAGTTAACAGACAGGGGAGACGTCCAGATTGTACCTGAAGTTTATTTTCTCAGAATGCATGTCTCTAATGTAACCCTTCTGTGTCCCCACTTCCTGTGGAGAAAGTGCTTTTCTTAGGACATAGAAATGCTCATGGGCTGCAGCTCAGTGGTAGAGTTCTTGCCTTGCATGCATGAGGCCCTGGGTTCTATTCCTCAGCATCACATAAGTAGAAAAAAAAGATGGAAGTGGCGCTGTGGCTCAAGTGGTAGAGCACTAGCCTTGAGCTGAAGAGCTCACGGGCGGCACCCAGGCCCAGAGTTCAGGCCCCACGACAGGGGGGAAAAATGCTCACTCCCAGCTTTCCTGCATTGTCCCAAAATGTTAATGGGCAGGTATGAGCTTGCTAAGGCTGCCATAATCCACTACCGCAGGCTGGGGACTCAACACAGATTCCATCTCAAGTCTGCAGACTGGAAAGAAGCCTCAAATAAAAATGTAGACAGGGTTGGCTCCCTCTAACAGCTATGAGGAAGGAATCGCTCCAGGCTCTCTCACTGGTTTGGAAGGGGTCTTTTTCCCCTAGAGTCCATATTTCCTTCTTCTTTTTTTCTTCTGTGCTTGGTCCTTGGGCTTTTTTTGCTCAAGGCTAGAGTTCTACCACTTGACCCACAGATCCACTTCTAGCATTTTGGCAGTTAATTGGAGATAAAAGTCTTACTGACTTTCCTGCCCAGGCTGGCCTTGAACCTCAGCTCTCAGTCTCCTGAGGGCATGAGCCACCAGTGCCAACTTCCAAATTTCCCATTCTTTTTTAAATTGTATTATAAAGTTGATGTACAGAGGGGTTGCAGTTATATGTCGGGTAAAAAGTACATTTCTTTCTGGACAATGTCACCCTTTTCCTCCCAGTTTTCCCCTCCTGTCTCCATCCACAAGTTGTGTAATTCATTTTTTTTTCTTGCAAGTCCTGGGGCTTGAACTCAGGGCCTGGGCACTGTCCCTCAGCTCTTCAGCTCAAGGCTAGCACTCTACCACTTGAGCTATAGTGCCACTTCCAGCTTTTTCTGTTTATGTGGTACTGAGGAATGGAACCCAGAGCTTCATGCATGCCAGGCAAGCACTCTACCACTGAGCCACCTTCCCAGCCCTAGTTCATTTTCACCTTAGTGTCAAGTGAGTACCACAGCTGCATTTGTTCACCCTTTGTCTCTCCATTTCTGTGTCTCCCCATTACCCTGACAAAGACAGAAAAAATGGACAAACAAGACAAAAAGGAAAAGAAAAACAACGAAAAAAATCTGCTTTTTACCATTTCTTGGAGCTCATTAAGATAAATATTTTATATGATCAGATACACATTTTGAATTTCCTATTCTTTATAAGAACACCAGACACACTGAATTAAAGCCTACCGTAAGTGACCTCATTTTATTTTAATTTGATTATCTTTGTAAATATCCCTCCAAATAAAGTCACATTCTAATGTGCTGATTAGAATTGTTGGGATGGGAAGAGAGGAAGGACACATGGCTCATAACTGTAGTTTGATTTGTTTGTGCATGCAGTGATTTCAGTCAGAAATACTAAACTCCATCCTGGTCCTCAGTAAGTCTGAGGCCTTCTGTGGCATCTTCTATTTAAAAATTGCAAACTAAGTCCAACTATACCACCCTCCCGGGGCCTATACTCCACTGCACCCCCTCTGGGGATGTGGACCCCAGAAGAGAGGACCTGTCTAGTAAATTCCCTCAGGTGAAGCATTGCCACCTGGTGGACAATTAAGGAATTCAATTCACTTCAAATTCTCTGCAAATGATGGCAAACCAGCAGATTCGCAGCACCAGTGTTATTCGGGACATGGGACATAAAGGTGAAGGACTCAGAGAGGCAACATAAATTTGGTACAACCAATATAGTTCATAGAAGTAGTTCAGTGAAGGAGAACATGTAAACAAGACACCTTTAACAATCAACAGGTTATTACCAAACTAACTTGTATAGGATTCAAGTGGAATAGAAAGCAATACTTGAATGACAGGCACCAGTAGCTCACACCTGTAATCCTAGCTACTCCGGAGCTAATCCAGAGATTCAGCTACTCTGAAATCTAAGGTTGCAGATTAGAGGCAGACCAGGCAAGGAAGACCGTGAGGCTCTTATCTCCAATTAACCAGCAAAAACAAACAAAACCCCAAAACAACTTACAAGTGGAGATGTGATTCAAGCTGTAGAGTACCAGCCTTGAGAGGGAAAAAAAGTCAAACAAAAGCACAAGCCCCTGAGTTCAAGCTCCCATACTTAGGTTATATTACATTTGATATTGTTATATTATCTCAAGGTGAACACTTTACCACTTGAGCTGCAGCTCTACTTCTGGCTTTTTGCTGGTTTTTGGAGACAAGAGTCTCTTGGACTTCCTGCTCAGGCTGGCTTCAAGCCATGATCTTCAGACCTTAGCCTTCTGAGTAGCTTGGATCACAGGTGTGAGCCCCCAGTTGCTCAGCTTTGGACTTTAATTTCAAAGTTGGCAAAGTGAAGCTCTTGGTTTTGTTTTCTTCACACAGTATCTGGTTATCTATAGTAGCACATCTGTTGGTCTTGTCTTTACTATTGTGGTTCTACCTATCAGGGCTAAGCAGTCTACTGGGATAACAATCTCTCTTCTGGGAGGTTACAGAAGGCTTCCCCAAGCAGGTGCTGTCTAAAATAAGAAGACAAAAATTGCTAGAGAAAGCATCAATGGGATCACGTTCCATGTGGAGGAAACACGTAAGACATTGTACCAAGGGAAAGCTTTTGGGGGAAGGCGCAGGGAAGGGTTCTAGGGCTTGAACTGGGCTGTCTCTTAACTTTTTTCACTCAAGGCTGGTCCTCTTTCACTGGAAGAACAGCTCCACTTCTGACTTTTTGTGGGTAAATTGGAGATAAGAATCTCCTGGACTTTCCTGCCTGGGCTGGCTTTGAACTGCAAACAAACAAACAAAAGAAACTGATAGCCTCCGGAGTAGCCAGGATTATAGGCATGAGCCTCTGGCGCCAGACAAGCAAAAGTCTTTGAAGAGTCAATATTAGCATGCCTGGGCCAGAAAGCATAATGCAACAAGTAGCTAGCTCCTAATAAACAAGGTGGCCAGGGAGTCCTGAGCACCTGGACACAGCTCCTACCTGCGGAAGAAAGAGGGAGACAGCCTGACAGAATTCAAAGTACACTGGCAGAATTCAGGCAGAGGTGTGATAAGATCAGATCTGTGCTTAGAAAGATCTATCTAGCAACAAAGTGGTGTGGAGAAGGGGAGAGGCATTTGTTTAATTTGACAGTGGCAGTGTAGATGGAGTTTGTTGTTGGTAAAGAGATCAGAGAAGAGAGAGGTGAATGGGAGGTTGCGCGTCTGGGAAAGCCAATGCTGGAAGGAAAGCTGGATGTTCTTGGAGGGGACAGAGCCTGCCCCTCTCTGCCTCTGTTGCTTGCTCACTTGTGTTCACTGAGACGTACGGCCTGAGCTCCTCTTTCCCACAGCCCTTTGTCAGCAGGCTTTGGGCACCATTTGCTCTTGTGGGTGACTTTGAACTGCAGCCTTTTCTTTGGTGTAAAGCCTTATGCCTAAGTGCAGCTACTGAATTCAAGTCCTCAGACCAATGAACACTTCCCAGGCTTTGCATCTCTTCTGGAGCACTGGGGAAAGCTTGTTAAGTTCTGAGCTTGTCAAGTTCTGACCAAAGACTTCACCACAATCCCCTCTGCCGCATTTGACGGTGTTTGTGAATGATTCAAGCCACTGTAAGAGGGAGCTTTGACACTGGATTAGAAGCAGTCCCTGTTAGCCAGGTGCCGTGGCTCAGGCCTGAAACCCTAGCTACTCAAATTCTGCTTCTACTATTGCTTAGCTAGGACCATGGTTATTTTTATTGCCAATTTCAGGATCTGAACTCAGGGCCTGGAGCTGGCTTGGTTTGCTTGATAGATGCGCTTCTTTGGAGTGGTTAGTTAGAGATGAAGCATTTATGACTTTTCTGCTCTAGGCAAGTTGAACTTTGATCCTACGCATCTCAGCCTCTAGCTAAGCTAGGAATACAGAGTGAGCCAACAGCACCTGACTTCCCTTTCAGGGTTTTTGTTTTTTGTTTCTTTGCCAGTAATAGGGCTTGAGCCCGGGGTAGGGAACTGTCTTAGCCTTAGAACTAAGACTGCCACTTGAGCCACAACTCCACTTCTAGAGATAAGAGTCTCTTGGACTTTCCTGCACAGGTTGGTTTTGAACCTTCATCCTCAAATCTCAGCCTCCTGAGTAGCTAGGATTACAGGCATGTGCCCCTGGTGCCCAGCCTTGCCTTTCAGTTTGGATATGAGCTTTGCATGAGCAGAAGTAAGCAGACTGCTTACATTCAGATATTGAATGAGTGTCTCACCTAGCTGGCTCTAATGCCCGGAGCAGGCTCTTTAGGGATTGCTGCTGACAAGGTCTCTTCTTTCTGCTCTGGGAAATTCTCTACTGTGTAACAAAATACAATCTCTTAAAGATAATTCTCCTGGATTATACTTTATTTCCATCAACCCTTCAGCAAACATTTACTGAGCATTTACTGTTTTCCATACTAAGAAGCCAGATTTACAGAGATTGGAGAAGGCCTCAGACCCTTGGAAGTTGATAATCTAGTGAGGGCTAATTTCTTCTGGAAGCCTTCTCTTCTTTCCACATTGCATTCTTTAGTCCCTGTTTAATGAACTTACTCATTAACTCATTTAGTCTTCACAACTACCTTTTTTTGGGGGGGGTCCGGTCGTGGAGCCTGAACCCTGGGCCTGGGTGCTGTCCCTCAGCTCTTCAGCTCAAGGCTAGCTCTCTACCACTTAAACCACAGCACCACTTCCGGCATTTTTCTTTTTGCTTATGTGGTGCTGAGGAATCGAACCCAGGGCCTCATGCATGCAAGGCAAGCGCTCTACCACTGAGCCACCTTCCCACTACCTTTTAAGGGAAGTACTAGCATTTTCCCCTTTTTTTTTTTTTGGTCCGGTTGTGGGGTACCGGGTCTGAACTCTGGGCCTGAGCACTGTCCCTCAGCTCTTCAGCTCAAGGCTAGTGCCCTACCACTTGAGCCACAGCGCCACTTCCGGCTTTTTTTCTTTTTGCTTATGTGGTGCTGAGGAATCGAACCCAGGGCCTCAGGCATGCAAGGCAAGCGTTCTACCACTGAGCCAACTTCCCAGCCCCATCATTTTCCCCATTTTTACAGATGAGGAAAACCGAGGCACACACATATAGTAACTGTGTAAGGTCTTTAATTTCTTGGCGGGGAGAGGGAGAAGTCCTGGGGCCTAAGCTCTGTTCTTGACTCTTTCTATGCTCAAGGCTAACATGCTACCACTTGAGCCACAGTGCCACATCCGGCTTTTTCTGAGTCACCCATAACCTGCAAGGTCATTAATTCCTAGATAGAAGGAAGCAGGGATTGAAAACACAACCTGAGCAGGGTACCAGTGGCTCACACCTGTAATCCTAGCTACTCAGGAGGCTGAGATCTGAGGATCTCGGCTCAAAGCCAGCCCGGGCAGGAAAGTTGGGAGGACTCTTACCTCCAATAAACCACTCAGAGAGCTGGAAGTGGCGCTGTGTCTCAAGTGGTAGAGCACTCGCCTTGAGCTAAGAGCTGAGGGACTGCGCCCAGGCCCTGAGTTCAAGCCCATGGCCGACAACAACAATAACAACCACCACAAACCCGAAAACACAACCTTTCGGCTCCAGCTTAATGTGATGTGTTTATCTGTCTTCTCCCTGGAATTCAAAATGTTGTCCATGCCTTATTGGAACAAGTGTCTCTGAGCCCGGCTGGCGTACAGAGGCCAAGAACGAAGCACGGACCCGCACAGCGTTTCACTGTTGTGGCTTCTGTTTGGTTTCGGTGGTGGTGGTGGTGGTTTGGGTCTGGGCTCACCGTGTAACGCACACTGGCAGGAACTCCCGGGACGGGGAGGACAGGTGCGGACCATGCCCAGCTTCACCTGGGTGGCACAATCCACGTCGCACCGAGCGCGCAGGCGCGAAAGGAAGCCGGAGCCTCCACAGCCCCTCATTCCCACAAGGCCCAGGCCCCGTCTCTGCCCGCTCCCTTCCTCAGATGCTCCACCTCCAGGTTTTACCTCTCCGTCCTCTCCGTGATCCGCGCTCCGGGTTTCCCGGCCCACGGACTGGTGCGTGGGAACGCGGGGGGGGG
>NW_012267236.1:20457440-20491098 GCF_000151885.1 Dipodomys ordii
CGCCCTCCCCGCGGCCTCCACCGCCCAGCAGCACCTGTGCCCGCGGGCGCGCGGCGGGGCTCCCCGCGTTCTCCCGCCTCGGCTGCACCCTCTTCTCCCCCCCACCCCGCCCGCCCTTCCGACCTCTCGGCTCAGGTTCCCCACCCCAAACCTGTCACCAGCCCCGACCGGTGGGAAAAGGAGCGGGGCGCGACGCCCTCTGCCAGGCGCGCACCTGTCATCTTGGCTGCTCCGGAAGCGGGGGGGGGGGGGTGGCTAACTCAGGATCTGAAGGATCGTGGTTCGAAGCTAGTCCGGGCTGGAAAAGTCCGGGAGACTCTTCTCTACAATGAAGCACCTAAAAATGCTGCAAGTGGAGGTGTGGCTCAAGTGGTAGGATGCCAGCGTCGAGCAGAAAAAAAGCTAAGGGGGGACAGCACCCAGGCTCTGAGTTCAAGCCCCAGGACCCGCGAACACCACCCCACACATCGTAACGCCCTTCTGTTCAAGCTCCATGCTGTGTTCCCGTGATTCTTGGGGCTCTTGATCAACCCACCCTTTTCTGTTTCTCCCTCGACCAGTAATAATTCAGTATGTCCCATGCTATGCCCATTCTTATTTAAGTCCTCACAGCAGTACTAAGAGACTATTTTTGTTTTGCAGTTGCCAGACTTGGATATATTAGTGGCTGGCTCATGATTAGGAAAGTGGAGAAGCCTCTATGAACCCAGTGCCAGCCTCCAGATGCTAAGTCCTTGATGACTTAAATAGCAATCTAAATCCATCTCCTCTCTAATCTCACATGCCCTCCTAATTATCCGTCTCTCCTCTTTCCCAGCCAGACTTCTGGAAGAAGATAGTTTGTGCCCACTCTGTCTCCCTTGACCACCTCATGACCACCCAGTGCCCTGCTGGAATTTCTGCCCTAGCATTCTGGGAAGAGTGTTCTGACTAGGGTTACCAGGGGCAGACTCAGAGTCTTAGCTGCTGTTTCCATCCTCGAATTCTGTAGTTTTGGCCCCAGGGATTGCTGGAGTTGGAGGCCCCTCCCTCACCCCAACTTGTCTTCTTTCCCTTTCCAGATATGATGGTGTTATCAGGGTTATCTGCATTTCTTCCTGTGGGAATTTAGTCTCTGTCCTGTGACTGGTTCCTGTATGTGTTGGTGCCTTCCTGATTGACACAATCTGTATTGGCCTTCATCTTGAGAATTGGATAAAAGCTCCAACCCACCCCTTGCTGGAAACCACTTAGCCTGTGGACAGGACCAGAAGATACCCATGTCCTTGAGATTTTCCATATTTTTCCTTCCTTCCTTTCTTCCTTCCCTTCTTTCTTCTTCCTTTCTCTTTTCTTCTCTCTCTTTCTCTCTTTCTTCTGATCCTGGGCACTGTCCTTGAGCTGCTTTTTTTTTTTTTGAGTTGTTTATTGGAGATAAGAATCTCATGGACTTTCCTACCAGGGCTGGCTTTGAACCACAATCCTCAGATCTCAGCCTCCTGAGTAGCTAGGATTACAGGCATGAGCCACCAATGCCTGGCAACCCTTATGGGTTTTTGTGGTTAATTGGAGATAAGATTCTCACAGACTTTTCCTGCCCAGGCTGACTTCCAACTGAGAACCACAAATCTCAGCCTCCTGAGTAGCTAGGGTTACAGGCATGAGCCACCAATGCCTAGCAAGTTTTCCATATTCTTATGGAAAACACAGTTTTAGTCACCAGATCATAATAACCCCCAGGACTGGTATGCGTGAACACACAGTGTTTATCTGTTTATCTTCATATGTGAGATTGAGAGCAGTGGTTGCAGTAGCTTGGACCTTGTCCAGTGTGCCCATCAAGGCTGCTGGGGCCTGGAGAGCCAGGTGTGGACAAGGTGTTAGGGGCATCTGTTTGGAAAGCAGCGAGTGCTGGGTGTGCAGAGCTTGGCTGCGCTGCTCTAAGTGGAGAACAGAAGCCTCTGCAGCCAGCGCCTGAGCACACACAGGACACTTTGCCTGTGTTTCACATCAACTGAAGAGAATGGAATTTTTTTCATTCAAGAATCTTGCTACAGCTGGGCGCCAGTGGCTCAGGATGCTGAGGGTCATGGTTTGAGGCCAGCCCAGACAGGAAAGACGGTGGGACTTTTATTTCCAATTAGCCAGCAGATGCCTGAAATGGGTGTGTATGTAGCACAAGTGGTAGAGCACCAGCCTTGAATGAAAGAGCTCAGGGACAGAACCCTGGCCCTGAGTTCAAGCGCCGGTACCCACGTGTACAGGCACAAGAATCTTGCTACAGTTGCTAGCCCCTGTCTCACACTGTATCTATCAGGTGAGGGGTTAAATGTTAAACAAGCAGTGACAGTTGGCAACTTTGGGCTACAGGTCAGTGTTGTGGCGTGGGATGCCATGTTTGTAAATGGCTCTTGTCTGATGTGGAAAGTCCCTAGCCATGGCCCCTGCCGCAAGGCGGGCATTGCTGGTGTCAGCAGTGCACACATGGTTCTTCCAAGTCTGACAATTTTCCAGGAGGATTCTATCTCAGGTTCACTTTCTAGGGCATCTCATGCCAAGAACTTGTAACACTAACAGAAACCAAGAGCTTTGCGTCTCTCCTGGGCCCCTGTCCCTCCCCAGTTCTGCCTTATTGCTGCCCTATTTATTGTTTTGTTGTTGTTGTTTTGGTCAGTCATGGGGCTTAAACTCAGAGCCTGGCACTGTCCCTGAGCCCTTTTGCTCAAGGCCAGTACTCTACTACTTTGAGCCACAGCACCACTTCTGGTTTTCTGGTGGTCCATTGGAGCTGAGTCTCAGAGACTTTCCTGTCCAGGCTGGCTTCCAGCCCTGATCCTCAGATATCAGCCTCCTGAGCCACCAGCACCTGACCTCATTCTGTTTCTAAACCATTGACTTGACTATTAAGTGGCATTCAGAAGTCTGGTTGTGACAAAGTCCAAGCTGATCCACACTCTTAAGTGCTACACAGTTCGTGTCTTCTTCACGCCTTCATTTTGGTAAAGGTTCCGTCTTTCCCTTCTCTGCACATAGTTTGCTTTTTAGGCAGGATCTGCCTTTCCCATCAGGGCTCAGCCTTGGGCCCCTTTCTGGTGCCGCTTGGCTGATTTCCCCGGCTGGTACCTCACAATCGTCCCTCTCCTTAGGGCACTTGTGGAGTTCCGTTCCCCAGTTTTTCTTTCTTAGACACATCTTTATCGAGGTGATACTGATGAGATTCATGTCTCTTCTTTCCATGTGCAAAGTTAATGTAGGTTGCTGTTTCATGCTTTCATATTTAGGATTTATTCCTTTTTGCATTGCTGATGTTACTACCAGTTCATATAAAGTTGATGGCTGTCAAGTTAGCTTTGTCTAAGGAACTTAACGAACTTTATTTCTCTAATAGCAGGGTTTCTAGTTAAACTCTGCAAGCCCTGTTTTCCCTTATTTAAAATGCTACTGGGAGAGCGTGGCTTGCTAGGGAAGCGCCAAACCTCTGGCTCCAAGCCAGGACCCGCATTTGTTTTGCTTCTCTAAAGGCTTGGTCTCCTCTCCTTAGCCTTCCAGAGCTGAGTGTGGTGTCTTGACCTTGTGTTCCTTTTGTCCCAATACCTGGTGCTGTCAACAGAGTAATGTCTGTTCAGTAGTGAATGTGCATGTGTGGTTTCCCCGCCCCCCTCCCCCAGTCCCCAACCCCCAGGACTGCCATTCTTACCTAGGGAGGTTGTAGTCTGGGAAATATGGTCAGATACGATTACAATTAGAGTATAGTTTGGGAATATAACTTTTCTTACACCTCAGCATGGGAGAAAAGAAAGCCCTTTGTGTTAGAAAGTAAAATGCTCTTGATTCGCATTGTTGTTTTTAAATTGCTATTTAATTTTTTTATGTCTTCTTTTTTTCTAGCCATCAAAAATAAGGATTAATTTAGAAGACAATGTACAGTATGTGTCCATGAGAAGTAAGTTGATTACCAAATAGGTTTTAGGTTTTGTAGTCTGAACTTCCTACAGTTAAAAGCCCTACATTCTGGGCATCAGGTGCCGATGGCTCACACCTGTAATCCTAGCTATTCAGGAGGCTGAGATCTGAGGATGGCAGTTCAAAGCCAGCCTGGGTAAGAAAGTCTGTGAGATTTATTGCCAGTAAACTACTCAGAGAAAGCCAGAGCTGGCTTTCTAGCTATGGCTCAAGTGGTACAGTGCTAACCTTGAGCAAAAGAAGCTCAGGGACAGCTCCCAAGCCCTTAGTTCAAGCCCCAGGACTGGCACCCAAAGGGGGAAAAATGGATCTGTTATGAATTCCCTATGATCTTACTGATAGACTCTAGAAGAGTCTATGAGAAGCTGGAAGGAGGGGGGATGGAGTGGCAGGGAAAGGGTGGTGTAGGCTGAAGTCTCACTTGGACAGCAGGTAGAGTTTCTGTGTTCTGTTGCGTAGCATGGAGACTTGCAAATGGGTTATTTCCAAATAGCTGAAAGATGGGATTTGACTTGTTCATACAAAGGAAGGATAGGTATTTGGTGTCACAGAGTTGCTAATTAGCCTGATTAGATTCCATGTAAACATCTATTTAAATATCACATATATAGAAGAAGTAGATAGCATTGCTTCTTGTCAAAAGGAAAGATACATGTATAAGAATTTTTCCTATAATTCTTCTTGGGCGAGGAATTCCTGGTTGCTGCCACTAGAATTGAGGGTAGCTGGGCTGTGAACGTGAGGTCCGCCCCTGCCTGCCTGGTTTCTTGGGGTTCCCCCACCCTCCTGACCGGACATGCCCCGCCTTGGGGAACATTTATGGTGCTGGGAGAGCTTTGTGATAGATCCCCCCTCCGATTTCCTGTTAAGTTGATTCTCATTTTTATCAATTTTTAGTGCAGAGATGACCAGATATAAATCACAAATCAGTTTTCCCTTGGCTGCTGCCTCAGTTCCCCTGTAGTTGGTCACCAAGTTTGGTTACCTTTCCCTTTGAGGTGTTTCCTTCATCTCACCCATGCCACCGAGTTACAGTGATAGCCACCATCTACTGCTCTCATACAGTGTTTGGCAGTGAGTTAACATTTTTGCATGAATTACTGCAACAGCGCTTCATAATAAGATTGTGGATTGTGATCGTCTTTATAATCGAGCAAACTGGGACCAGAGAGGTTAAGAAATTGCTCAAAGTCAGAGTCAGGTTCTGCTCCCTCTGCCTGGACATTGCACAGTCCTGACCCTGTGTTAGACAGCTGCTCCCAGGCCAGGGTCTGACTTCCAAGCTGGGGTAGTGGGGTCGTGGGGTCCTTTTCTTCTATGTGGGCTCCCCTGCTTCCCATCATCCTGCCAGTGTGATTTTCCCAGTACACGCATGGGATTTTTATTATGCATCCTAAGTTCTTTAGGAAGCCCTGAGTCCTCAGACATGGATTTATTTAGAAGCATTCTCTACAAGGTGGTGGAGAAGGAGTACACAGACAAGACCTTGAAGTCTGGTCTTGCTCACCGGCAGCCTCACTTCAGGGCTCTGCTGCCCTCTTCCCTTAGTGACCCTACACCATGCGCGGGTTCCTAGGCGCACCATGTTTTTAGTGTCGCTTTGTCTTCTGCTTGCTGCGTGTCAGATTGGGAAAGCAGCCTTTATGTGAGAAGGAGCCTTATACTCCATGCAGAACTGAGTGCAGCAGCTCAGCATGCTAGCATCCCTTAAAATACTCCACGCAGCACCACATACTGAAATTTACTTCAAGGGAAGAATTAAGGGTATATAGGATAATTTTGTAGTAAAGAAATTCATTGAATTACAGTGCAAAATAGCAAAGTTGAGACAGTCTGAGTTTCTAGTATTAACCTGAGCAAAGACTCTGAGATGTTAAATATGCAGCCACATGTTTACAGTATTAAAAGAATATAATACAAGCCAGGCACTGGTAGCTCATGCCTGTAATCCTAGCTACTCAGGAGGCTGAGATTGGAGGATCTCCACTCAAAGCCAGCTTGGGCAGGAAAGCCCGCGAGACTGTTATCTCCAGTTACCCAGCAAAAAGCTGGAAGCAGAGCTGATAAAGCATTGCCTTGAGCAAAAGAGCTGAGGGTCAGTGCTCAGACCCTGAGTGTAAGCTCTGTGCACACACACAAGAAAAAACATAATACAGAATGCTGTGTTCCTTTTTTTTTTTTCTTTTGCCAGTCCTGGGGCTTGAACTCAGGGTCTGGGCACTGTCCCTGAGCTTCTTTTGCTCAAGGCTAGCACTCTACCATTTGAGCCACAGTGTCACTTCCAGCTTTTTCTGTGTATGTGTTACTGAGGAATGGAACCCAAGGCTTCATGCATGCTAGGAAAGCACTCTACCTCTAAGCCACATTCCCAGCTCCTATTTTTTTTTGGGGGGGGGTCCGGTCGTGGGGCTTGAACTCTGAGCCTGGGCGCTGTCCCTCAGCTCTTCAGCTCAAGGCTAGCGCTCTACCACTTGAGCCACAGTGCCACTTCCGGCTTTTTTCTTTTTGCTTATGTGGTGCTGAGGAATCAAACCCAGGGCCTCAGGCATGCAAGGCAAGCGCTCTACTACTGAGCCACCTTCCCAGCCCCTCCTGTTTTTTTTTTTTTAAAGTCTATACAAAGCCAGCATGGTAGCCCACATCTGTATTTCCTGCACTGGAAATACTGAGACGGGAGGATTGTAAATGCCCGATCTGGGCTATATAAGAAGACACTGTATCAGGAAAACAAATTACATCTATAGCTTGGGGATGAGCTAATATGTGAAGCCTGGAGCCCAATTCTTAGCACACACACACACAAAGCTGCACCCCTAGTGACACACAGTGGGTGCTAGGATAGTGTGGGTGAACACCCCCACATCATTTGGAGGTGAGTGTTACCGCAAGTTGTTAATATGGGAATAGTAGTGAATGCTTTAATAATGTATTAAGCACTTTTCTTCAGATGTGTTGTAAGTGTGCTCATGGAAGATTAGTTTGGGCCTTCTCTGCTGAACTGCAGCATAGATTAAAAAAAAAAAAAAACAGTAAACACCAGTCCCAGCCAATACTTTCTAATGGATTCTTTAACACCAGTGGTAAAATGCAGTTTTTAAAATCATTCCTAGGGCTGGGAATGTGGCTTAGTGTTAGAGTGCTTGCCTAGCATGGAGGAATCCCTGGGTTTGATTCCTCAGTACCACATGAATAGAAAAAGCCGGAAGTAGCTCTGTGGCTCAAGTGGTAGAGTGCTAGCCTTGAGCAAAAGAAGCTCAGGGATAGTGCCCAGACCCTGAGTTCAAGCCCCAGGACTGGCAAAAAAAATTCCTCATTCTAGACCAGGGATGTACATACAAACATAAGCCTGCTTATGAGACAGTAGATTCACCTTTGTTTAGACCTAGGATAGGCCAGTACATTTTTTATCCAGGTAGAGAAATTTACTTCACAGGGGATTTCCATAGGCATTTATGTTTTCCAATCAGAAGAAGCAGTTGCTTAAAAGAAGTGAGAATGTTACTTAAAATTTTACAAATGTGTTTATTTTGTTTCCCAGAAGCGCTAAAAGTGAAGAGACCTCGTTTTGATGTTTCACTGGTTTATTTAACTCGAAAATTTATGGATCTTGTCAGATCTGCTCCTGGGGGCATTCTTGACCTAAACAAGGTTGCAACAAAACTGGGTGTGCGGAAACGAAGAGTGTACGACATCACCAATGTCTTAGATGGAATCGACCTGGTTGAAAAAAAATCGAAGAACCACATTCGGTGGATGTGAGTCGGTCTCATTGCTTTTCCCTGACCATTTCACCCTTGCCCAGATTAGCAATATTAAACAGTAAGATACAGTTCTTTTGTGTGTGTGTGCCGGTACTAGGACTTGAACTCGGGGACTCATGCTCTCTTTGCTTTTTTGTTCAAGTCTGGTACTCTACTACTTGAACTGGCAGCCTTTTGGTGGTTATAGAGTTAAAAGTCTCATGGACTTTGCTTTCTGGGCTGTCTTGGAACCAGGATCCTCACATCTTAGCATCCTGAATAGCGAGGAATAGAAGCCACCAGCATCCACCTAATTTTTGTTAGAAGAGAACTAAGAAAATGGAGATTTTTCTTTCATTGTCCCACAAAGGACTTAAATTGTCCTTGCTACTTAGGACCAGTAGGTGCCATAGACAGAATATCATTCTGATACAGAAAAGTTAGATGGAATAAAATAATTACATTTAAATTTTTGTTTTTCAAGATGATAAGAAGAAAACATCTGGGGATTGGAAGGTGGCTCAGTGGTAGAGTGCTTGCCTCACATGCATGAGGCCCTGGGTTTGATTCCTCAGCAACACATACACAGAAAAAAGCCAGAAGTGGCACCGTGGCTCAAGTGGTAGAGTGCTAGCTGAAGAGCTGAGGGACAGCACCCAGGCCTAGAGTTCAAGCCCCATGACCAAAAAATATATATATATAATTACATAGAACAATTTTAAAGTCCTTCTTTAGTGGTTGATACAGAGGAAATCTGTGAAAGTTGAAAGCTCATTCTCTCAGGCACAGTGTAGTAAACACCTAGAACTCCTTCCCCATGGGGAATTTAGGATCTTGACGACAGAGCAGAAATCTGCATTCACAGCAAGTACCCTGAGTGACTGTGACACTGTTGGGCTCTGGACGTCACTTTGGAACACATTACCCTGAGTATAAAGAGAAAACTCAGACAGCCAGGTGCTAGCGCCTGACACCTGTAATCCTAGTTACTTAGGAGGCATAGTTCTAAGCCAGCCTGAGCAGGAAAAGTGTGTGAGACTTTTTTTTTTTTTTTTTTTTGCCAGTCCTGGGTCTTGAACTCAGGGCCTGGCCACTCTCCCTGGGCTGCTTTTGCTCAAGGCTAGCACTCTACCACTTGAGCCACAGCATCACTTCCAGCTTTTTCTGTTTTATGTGGTACTGAGGACTCGAACCCGGGGCTTCATGCACCTCCTCAGCCCGTCTGTGAGACTTTTGTCACCATTTAACCACCAAAAAACCAGAGGTGGGCTTGCTGCTCAGATGGTGGAGTGTTGGCCTTGAGCAAATCAGAAGCCCAGGGACAGTGCCCAGACCTTGAGAGCCCAGAACTGGCACCAAAAAAATGAAATAAAAAAGGAAGACGGTGGCTAAGGAGCCAGCCTGACTGAGAAGGATCCCAGAGGAAGAGGCCCAAAGGTTGAGGCCTGAGTAGACATGCAGCAGCCCGATATTTAGAATCAGGAAGAAGCAGTTCTGGCATCCAGTGTTTTTCAGGCAGGTGAAAACCCAAAGATCATACAGTAAATGAGTATTAAAGGAAAGCATCCATAAAGAGATCACTTTTTTCATTGTACAGATACAAGCCAGGTCTGCTATGGACATGTTTGCTTGGGGGTTCATCTCAGCACTCTGAAACACTAGCCGCTTGACTGCGGCAGAGGAAGTACAAGGAGCTGCGTTCTGTTTATTATGCATAAACACTGAAAGAAAGTGCACAGTGGTTATTCTCAGTCATAGGATGGAGTAGCCACTAATAATGAAGGAATAGATCTTTAAAGAGCAGTAGCTGACAGGCGCTGGTGGCTTGTACCTGTGATCCTGTAATCCTACCTACTCAGCAGGCTAAGACCTGATTCCAAGCCAGCCAAGGCAGGAGAGCCCAGGAGACTTCCAACCAGCAAAAAAGCCAGAAGTGAAGCTGAGCACCAGCCTTGAGCAGAAAACCTAAGGAACAGCATCTGGGCCTGAGTGCAAGCTTCAGTAGCTTTAAAAAAAAAATTGCCTAAAATATTACATCCAGATAGACTGTGTACATTATAGCCATCACGCCTTGTTTTCATATGTAGAATTGTAATTATTCTCCATCTCCGAGCTGTTATTAATGGTGGGTTTCCGTGCTTGTTTTGTTCTTCTAAAGAGGGTCTGACCTTAACAACTTTGGAGCAGTGCCCCAACAAAAGAAGCTGCAGGAGGAGCTTTCCAACCTGTCCGCCATGGAAGATGCGTTGGATGAGTTAATCAAGGACTGTGCTCAGCAGTTGTTTGAGTTAACCGACGACAAGGAAAATGAGCGATATCCTTTAAGTTGGAGCCTTTAGAAAATGTCTGCTTCCAAAGCAGATTCTGTAGTAGGGTAGCTTAGGGATTTAATTTCCATACTTCAGCAAGGAAAGTTTTGTGGTGTGGCCTCCACAGCCCATTTTTGCCTAAAGGTGTTTTGTGGGATGACCCCAGCTGTTCACTGACACTCTCAGGCTGACATCGCACTGTTGATAATTCTTTCTTTGTTGGTCATGGGGTGTGAACTCAGAGCTCGGGTGTCTCTGAGGTTTTTTTTTCTTTTTTTGAGGGGGGGGTCCGGTCATGGGGCCTGAACTCTGAGCCTGGGCACTGTCCCTCAGCTCTTCAGCTCAAGGCTAGCACTCTACCACTTGAGCCACAGCGCCACTCCCAGCTTTTTTCTTTTTGTTTATGTGGTGCTGAGGAATCGAACCCAGGGCCTCATGCATACAAGGCAAGCGCTCTACCACTGAGCCACCTTCCCAGCCCCTCTCTGAGGTTTTTTGCTCAAGGCTAGTAGTGCTCTACACTAGGAGCCTCAGCACCACTTCCAGTTTTCTAGTGGAGATAAGAGCTCATGGACTTTCCTGCCCGGGTGGCTTTGAACTGCAATCCTCAGATCTCAGCCTCCTGAGTAGCTAGGATTACAGGCGTGAGCCACCTGTGCCCGGCTTTCTATTTCGTTTTATTATTTACTGTGCTTATTAACTACTTATTATGTCTAATTGTGTGTGTATATGTATATGTTTGCATGCATATGTGCATGTTGCCAGTCACGGGGTTTGAACTCAGAGCCTAGGTGCTATTCTTGAGCTTTTGTGCACAAGGCTAATGCCATAGCTCCACTTCTGATTTTTTGGTGCTTAATTGGAGATAAAGAGTCTTTTTTTTTTTTTGCCAGTCACGGGGCCTGAACTCTGGGCCTGAACGCTGTCCCTCATTTCTTCAGCTTAAGGCTAGTGCTCTACCACTTGAGCCACCGTGCCACTTCCGGCTTTTTCTGCTTATGGGGTGCTGAGGAATCGAACCCAGAGCCTCATGCATGCAATGCAAGCACTCTACCACTGAGCCACCTTCCCAGTCCCAAAATAAAGAGTCTTATGGTCTTTTCTTGCCCAGGTTGGCTTAAAATCACAGTCCTCAGATCTCAGCCTCCTGAGTGGGATCACAGGTGTGACTCACCAGGGCTGGGCTGCACCTGATTTCTAAAGAAGACGCTGCCATAGGTGCCAGTGCATAGAAAGCGCATCGTGTCTACGGTGTATTATGGGGTTTTAGGCACCAACCGGTCCTATAGCATCCTGCAAAAAAACCTGGGGATGACCGCACCTTTATGACTTCTGTTTGTATTAGGGACTTTATTTTCTCCAAAAATTGTCATAATCCCAGTAGTTCATTTAACGTCCTCTTAATGTTTATAAAACACTGTAAAATCTTAGCATCATATCAGAAATAATAAAGCTATGGAAGATTATTTTGTAACTACTTTCCTCAATTGTGAGTTTGTATACCCTAAAAGCTAAAGCTGCTCTTAACACCTGCCTTTGTATGTACACAATAAATTAGCTGCCCAGTACCTGCGCTCTGCTTAGAGTCCTTGACTGTGTCTCACGCTGGCCTACGTCACCTACCAGGACATTCACAACATCCAGGCCTTCCACGAGCAGATTGTCATCGCAGTGAAGGCACCCGAGGAGACCAGGCTGGATGTGCCAGCTCCCAGAGAAGTAGGTCGCCCTGCATTTCAGCCAGCATGCAAGAGGGAGGTGCGCTGAGGCGGGCTTATGTTGCTTACTTCCTGTATGTATGTTGCTTACTTCCTGTGTGTCTGACATAGGGAAGACTCTGATACATTTTCACTTGTTTTGACTAACCCAGAAAATGAAGTAGACATTGTAGCTTTTTAAGAGAAAAGCCAAGCACAGAAAGACACATTTGTTTCTTAAGACACATTTGTTTCTTAGCACAAAGTGACAGAACCAGATTCAAACATAAGCAATTTGGCTTCAGTTTTTTTCTTAGCCCTGGCCTTGGAACTCAGGGCCCTGGGTTTGCTAGGCAGGTTCTCTGCCACTTGAGACATACATTTGATCCTTTTTGCTTTAGTTATTTCTTTTTTTTTTTTTTTCTTTTGGTCGGTTGTAAGGCATGAACTCAGAGCCTAGGTTCTGTCCCTGGGCTCTCTTGCTCAGTAGTGATCATCTACCACTTTGAGATACAGCACCATTTCTGGTTTTCTGGTGGTTCATTGGAGCTAAGAGTCTCATAGACTTTCCTGTCAGGGCTGGCTTTGAACCGAGATCCTCAGATCTCTGCCTCCTGAGTTGCTAGGATGATAGGTGTGAGCCACCGCTCCTGGCTTTGTTTTTTCTTAAAGGTGGCCTGGACTACAGTTTGCCTAATTATATTTACCACAAATTGTGATGGTAGGCACACATTACCATGGCAACTGTATTTGTTGAAATGGGGCCTTGTGAACTTTTTTTTTTTGCCCAGGCTGGCCTCAAACTGAGATCCTCAAGATCTCTACTTCTTGGGTAACTAGAGGGGTATGTGGGAGAGGAGGGTAGCGCGCGCGCACGTGCGTGCGTGCGTGCGTGCGTGCGTGTGTGTGTGTGTCCACGTCCACCAATGCTAGGGCTTGAATGCAGGGTCTGAGTGCTGTCCTTGAGGTTTTTTTTTACTCAAGGCCTAGTCCTCTACCACTTGAGCCACTTCTGGCATTTGGGTGGTTAATTAGAATCACAGGCTTTCCTGCCGAGGCTGGCTTTGAACTTCCATCCTAAGACGTCAGCCTCAGCCGGGCGCCAGTGGCTCTCGCCTGTAATACTAGCTACTCAGGAGGCTGAGATCTGAGGATCGCAGTTCAAAGCCAGCCCAGGCAGGAGAGTTCATGAGACTCTTCAATAAACCACTAGAAAACCGGAAGTGGTGCTGTGGCTCAAGCGGTACAGCGCTCGCCTTGAGCTGAAGAGTATAAGGACAGTGCCCAAGCCCAAAATTCAATCCCCACGACAGACAAAAAAAAAAACTAAGACCTCAGCCTCCTGAGTAACTCGGATTACAGGTGTGAGTCACCAGTGCCCGCTGCCTCAATCTTTAATATCCAAAAGTACACTGCCGTTGTAAGAGAGGCTTTAGGGAATGGACTTCCTGTGTGATTTGGAAAGTAAACTTAAAATGAAAAAGCAAGATGTCTGCGTAAATGAGTATTTTTATCAGCTGCTAGCTGCTGGCACACACTTCCCCTGCAGGGAAGTTTGCATTGACAGTCCTCATCATCTGAAGCCGCTTGATGAGGACGGAGTCAGAACAAACGATCAAGTCCTGACAGCTCTGCCCTTGGCCAGTCCTCATTGCTGTAGGGAGGAATATCCTTGCCGTCCCCTTTTCCTCATCCCAGCATTCCGTTGTGGCTGTGCACGTGCAGCCCACGTGACCTGACCGCGGATCCAGACTCCATTTGGAGCTGCCTGCCCTCCCCTCAGTCACACGTCAGGACTGGTGGTGATGGCTCATAGTTGCTTTAGCTACTCTCCCAGTAACAGTAAAACTTTCGCGGATGCTGAAACGAGTGTGTGTGTCAGCGTTGGGCTTGAACTCAGGGCCTGGGCACTGTCCCTTAGTTTTTTCCAATCTAGTTTGGTGCTCTTCCCCTTCCCACTTTGTGCTGGTTAATTGGCGATGGGCGTCTCAGGACTTTCCTGCCAGGGTTGTTCTCTTGTTTCTGTGTTGTTTGTTTGGGTGGTATTGGGTGCTTGAACTCCAGGATTGGAGTTAGCCTTGAGCAAAAGAGCTGGCGTACCACACAGCTCCACTTCCCACTTTGTAGTGGTTAATTGGAGATAAGAATCGCCCAGCTTTTGCTACAGAGATGGACCTCATAGCTTGATCTTCGAGTGTCAGCCTCACAGCAAGCATTATAGATGTGAGCCACAGTACCCAGCAATGTCAAGACTTTGTATAAAAATAAATAAATCTTTTTTGGGTCATCATAAGCCACTCATTCTTCAGGAATGAGCACTGGCTTCCCAGTGCTGGAGCTGCTTCAGACAGTAATTGCTAAGTGTCGCTGAGCTCCTCCCTGAGTCAGGTGTGGAAGCCGTGCAGGTTGGGCCCTGCTGGCTGTGGGCCCGAGGCGTGAGCGTGCTGGGGTAGTGAAGTCCAGCTCCCCCAGATCTGGGAGAGGCTGGTGGACCTCAGGCAAGGTTGGCAAAGCGGCCTTTGGTTCAGATCCTGCTTCCTTCACACTGTAAGTGGATTGGGGGGGCCCGGGTCTGTGTGGTTGCCTCTGTCTGCCTTCAGAGTCAGTAGTTTGGGGCAGGGACAGTGCGGCCTGCAAAGCCAGAAACAGCTGCCACCACACCCTCGATGGATCAGGTGCCCCACCCCCAACCGGGAGCGGAAGTCCTCCACAACTCAGCGGCCACCTGCCTGGAGCCAGCCACCCACAGCAAGGGGGGCACGAGGCTGGGAGGCCCACTGAGGAGCCACGTCACCCAGCTCCAGCGGACGAGAGCCTGAGGGGCAGGGCGGAGGGCAGTGGGGTCTGCATCTGGCCTGGCCACGGGAAAGGGGAGAGGTGGGCCTGGGCAAGCTGAACCAGCCTCAGGGGAAAGGCCGCGAGCCTGCTTCAGACCGCGCATGCGCGCAGAGCTTTTGGTAGGAGCACCTCATTTCCCGAGTACTCACCGGAACGCGTAGAAATCCTTCCTGAGTGAGTGAGTGAAGCCAAGAGCTGTGACAGATCATAGAGAAGCGCCCTTCATAGTCTGTGTGTGTGTCTGAATGACATGAGGTATCTTTTTGATCTTCTTCTCTTAGTTCTTTTCAACCAGACCAAAAAAGCAGTCCTGGCCGGGCACTGGTGGTTCACACCTGTAAACATAGCTACTCAGGAGGCTGAGATCTGAGGATCACAGTTCAAAGCCAGCCTGGGCAGGAAAGTCCATGAGACTCTCCTATTGACCACCAGAAAACCAGAAGTGGTGCTGTGGCTCAAGTGGTAGAGCGCTCGCCTTGAGCTGAAGAGCTGAGGGACAGTGCCTAGGCCCAGAGTTCAAGCCCCACGACTGACCAAAAAAAAAAAAAAAACCAAAAAAAAAAAAATCAGTCCTTCTGTTAATCTCAGCACCTCCCCATTGGTTTAGAATGGAAATAGCCTGCATGTTAAAGCTCAGCGCTCCAGAGCTCTTTGTCATAAAGCACTGATGTTTGACTCTCAAGGGTGGACACTGTGGAGGTGTGTGTGTGTGCGCGCACGCGCGTGCTCACAGTGGCTCTGGAACCATGGCTGCCTGAATCGCTGAATTACTGACTGCTTCGCTGTTTACTGGACTTCCGTGTAGAAATGCTCGGTAAAGAGGAACCTGCTGGAATTGGCTCCTGAGGCCCCTGTGGTTTCAGGAAGTGACTGACGGGGGCAGCCAGGGCTCCGCTCATCTCGCAGTGTGTGTCCCTTGCAGGACTCCATCACGGTGCACATCCGAAGCACCAAGGGGCCCATTGACGTGTACCTCTGTGAGGTGGAGCAGACCCACCCGAAGGGCAAGACCTCCGATGGAGCCTCAGCCTCCTCCTCTAAGAGCAAACATCCAAAAGGTTCTGGGAAAGGTAAGTGTACCTTTTGTGCTTGCAGAAATGTAAGATTCTAGCAAGTTCTAAGTATTTAATAATATTAAAGCATATTATAACATTTAAGGTATTTCTTTGTGCTGGGCTTGGTGATGCACACCTGCAGTCCCAGCACTCTGGAGGCAGAGGCAGGAGGATCTCAGGTTGAAGGCCAGCCTAGACTACATAGTGAGTTCCAGTCTAGAATTGAGCTACATAGTGGGATTCTGTCTCAAAAGAAAGACCAACCTAACCAAAAGTTTATTCCTACTCTTCCTATGCACAATAACTTTAGGCTAAAAAAAAAAAAGGGCAAAGCCAGGAGCTGGTCTGTAATCCCAGCTACTTAAGAGGCTGAGAGCTGAGAATTGCAGCCAAGCCAGCCAAGGCAGGAAAGTCCATGAGACTCTTCATCTTAAGTTAACAACCAGAAGCAAAAGTGGAGCTGTGGGTCAAGGGGTAGAATGCTAGCCTTGAGCAAAAAAATCTAAAGGAAAAACAGAGTTTGCAGAATCAGTCTTAACTGTGGTGGTTTAGGATTTTCTGACTTTGTAGTTCAGTTTCACGTAGTTCTGATCACTGAAAACAGCACTGTAGTTGTCCTGCAATCAGGCCAGCAGGTGGGGGTGTCTGAGCAGGAAAGGTATCTGAGTTCCTTCCCAACTACAATTTGGATTTGCAGTTTATTCTTGAGACTGGAAACAGGAGCTTTCTGCCATTGCCATGCTAGGGTGGGGTTTTGTTTTGTTTGCTGATCCTTGGGCTTGAACTCTGGCTCTGTCCCTGAGCTTTGAAGGCTAGTACTCTACCACTTGAGCCACAGCTGCACTCTGGCTTTTTGGTAGTTAATTGGAGATAAGAGTCTCATGTGCTTTCTAGCCCTGGCAGTCTTTGAATTGAAGTCCTCAGATCACGATTAGATAGTAGATGAGATGACAGTGCCCGGCTGGAGTTACGGTTCTTCACTAAAATTCTTTTGATTGTCTGGCAATCCTAGGGTTTGAACTCTGCTTCATGCTTACTAGGCAGGCTGACTGCAGCTGGGCCACACTTCTTAACAGCTTTTTGCACTGGTTATTTGTGAGCTACGGTTATACTTGGTGCCTGGACTGTGATCCACCTATTTTACACTTTCCCTTGTAGCTGGGGTGACCGATATGCACCACAGCACCCAGCTACTGCTTGATTAGAGATCTCACATTTCCGCCTGACCACCCTCAAACTATGATCCTCCAGATCTCTGCCTTTCCAGCAGCTAGGAATGCTGTGCTAGGTCTTTTTTCTTTTTCTTCTTCTTCTTCTTTTTTTTTGAGAAGTTGAATTGCATGCTCGGTTACCTTCCTGCCTTTTGAGCCATCCCTTAGATTTTTTTTCTCTTCTGTGTCCTTTTTTCAGAAGAAAATCCTCAGTAAAGGAAGAGTCGCCTGAAGTGAGCAGTGGATGGCATTTGAGAAATGGATCGTGGTTCTCTAGAGCATCCCACACAGATGAATTATGCATCGGCATGATTCTCAGCAATAAATCACCCACGAAGTGCACTCCTTCGCACTCAGCAGGCAGCCGCATGAAGGGCAGGAGTGGCTTGGAGTGGCCTCCTTATTAGATGCCTGAAGTATTATGGTTTCTGCATTGGAAAGCAGCTCTTACAACTAAGTATTCACTGCTTATTGTCTGTGAACTAGACGCCTGGCCTCCTGAAATGACTTGATCACAGCACATGATCATGCCGGGCACGGACAGTTCCGAGTACACTCTGCCCTTCCCCGGAGGAGGCTGTGGTACGTCACAAAGGAAATTGCCTTACACTGGTTCACGTGTGCAGTGAAGTGTTGCCCACGCGTCTCAATGTGATGCCTTTGTAGATATCTGTATAATGTTCAGGTCACTGATGAATTATGTCTGAGTGGCGCTTTTACCCCTGTAAAGCTCAAATAATGTGTGTATGGAAAGTGACAGACGAGTGCTCTAGTTTCCTCTCTTTCTCTAACTTATTAGAATCCTCAGGACGAGGGTGACAGGAGAGCTTTTCCGAACTTCCACGTGGAGAAGTGTACTAGTACCTTTAAGTTCATGGATTTCATCCAGTATTTTAATGTGGCTCCCAGCGCTGAAATTGAGGTCCGATCCTTTGTGATTTCCAGATGCCTGAGAGTTACTGTGTCCCAGCCCTGCCACGGCCCGTGCCCGACACTTTTAGGGCCGATAGCAAAATGTCCCAAGGGAACAGATGAATTCACTGAATTTCAATCATGGTGCAGTTGGGCACTACGTGAAGCTTTTTGCCCACAGACTTTGGAATGTTTTTGTGTGCAGCCTCACTTGTCCCTCAGAGAGGTCCTCTTCCTGTGAATTGCCTCCTGCCCTCTGTCCAGCTCTAGTCCCAATTCTCCAAGCACCTAGCTCTTTCTACCTCAGTGGGTCAGTCATTTACCACTCTGTGCCTCAGTTTACTCAGTAGTTTACCATTAGACTGTGAGCTCCTTGAGAGACTTGGTTGCAATCATTGTTATATCAGCGCCTGGCTCGTGCCTGGCCGGAAACAGTGCTCAATAAATGTTTGACAAATCAGCACGTGAGTGATTGTAAAATGGGCCTCATCAAACTTGCCTTGTCTGTCACGCCGGATGCTTGTGAGCAGTATTTGAATTATTTTTTTTTAAAGACCTCTTGCTTTCTAAGAAAGATTTGCAACAGCTTGAAATTAAGGCCACCTAGAAAACGATTTTAAAAGGGAGCCACACTTAGAATGTTAGAAAATAACACCGTTTTGGGTTCTTTATCTGAGCGGTTGCAGCTTTTGTCCAGCCTGCCTTTGCTCTCTGCTGCCCCTACTGTCCTCTTCCTAGACGCCTGCCACTGCTGCTCGCCAGCGTCAGCTTCCAGGATTCTCCCTGTTTCATACAAAATTCGCTTGAGTCAGCCAAAGAGAACCTGCAGGGGGCGCCGTTGTCCCTCCCTGGACTAGTGGCAGGGTTGGACAGATTACTGGAGCAGCAGGTCAGTAAAAAGTAAGTTTGGACCCTGGTGATGAGCGGAGATCAGGTGCTCCTGGAGGGAGCGCTCAGGTCAGGCCATGGAGGGTGGTTTAATCCACAGCAGTGGGCGAAATCTTCTCATGAGAATACCCAGAAGAGGAGAGACCCCTGTAGGAACGAAAACAGGTAGTGTCCCCCAAACCAAAGCCCTAAGAAGCCCTGCCGCAGGTAAGCCACGCTTCCCAACTTGTGCCAGATGCACTATACGGCACACTATAGGGTAAAATGAAATTATGTCAGCAGCAATTGTGCAAACAGTATACATGAAATCGCTCCTCTACGCCATCTTTGGATGTTCAGTCTTGTGTTTCTTGATGGATGGCCGTGGGTAGTTCCTCAGCCCATCCTCCTCTCCCCCCCCTTCGTGTGTGCACTGCTAATTTCATGTCTACTTCTGGTGATTGGGGCAACCTTCCAAGGGAGCAGTCTAAAGGGTGGCTTGAGGCCAGATACTGGTGGCTCACCCCTGTAATCCTAGTTACTCAGGAAGCTGAAATCTGAGGATTGAGGATCATAGTTCAAAGCCCACCAGGGCAGGAAAGCCCATGAGACTTTATTTCCAATGTGCCACCAGAAAACTGGAAGTGGCACTGTGGCTCAAGTGGTAGAGCACTCACCTTGAGCTGAAGCTGAGGGACTGCCCAGGCCCAGAGTTCAAGCCCCATGACCACCACCACCAACAACAACAAAAAGAACAACCTCACATAACACCAGTGTTTAAGCCTTTGGCACACCGGAAACTCCATTGATTATGATTGGCAAAATTGAACCATTTAGGCCACTCAATGAATTGTCTGGGGCTGGGAAGGTGGCTCAGTGGTAGAGCGCTTGTCTTGCATGCATGAGGCCCTGGGTTTGATTCCTCAGCACCACATAAGCAGAAAAAGCCAGAAGTGGTGCTGTGGCTCAATTGTTAGGGTACTAGCCTTGAGCTGAAGAGCAGCTGAGGGACAGCGCCCAGGCCCAGAGTTCAAGCCCCATGACTGACAAAAAAAAAATGTTTAAAAAGTCTGAATCTGTTTGCTACTAATATGATGGAAAAATAACACAAATTTGTGTAATGATTGTCATCTAGTGGAGCACTACTTCTTCAAATTTCTTTATTCGCTGTCCATTAAGTAAGTCGTCACTACTAGAGAAGACCATGGACTTGAAGAGACATTCTCAGATCCTATTCTTAGGCTAGGAAGGTGGCTCAGTGGTAGAGCGCTTGCCTTGCATGCATGAGGTCCAGAGTTTGATTCCTCAGCACCATATAAGCAGAAGAAGCCGAAAGTGGCGCTATAGCTTCAAGTGGTAGAGCACTAACCTTGAGCTGAAGATTTGAGGGACAGCGCCAAGGCCCGGAGCTCAGGCCCCACAACTGACCAAAAAAAATCCTATTCTTGTTGATAAAGTGAATTCACAATTTTCAGGTATTAAAGACTAAGTGAAGTAACTTGGCAGGAAGGAAGTTGCCTCTGTTAGGAAAGCAGATACTGCTGTGGACGCTTGGATTTTCACTGTTTTTGTTTTTGTCAGGTGGCTGGGCACTGTCCCTGAGCTCTTTTGTTCAAAGCTAGCACTCTAACACTTTGAGCCACAGCTCTGCTTCCCAGTTTTCCGATGCCTAATTGGAGATAAAGAGTCTTAGAAACTTTCCTGCCCACGCTGGCTTTGAACCGCAATCCTCAGATCTCAGTCTCCTGAGTAGCTAGGATTCCAGGCGTGAGCCACCAGCGCCCGGTGATCTTCACTACCTCGATGGCCCTTGGAACATCTACCCTGGTGTGTGACATTGGGTCTGTCAGTCAGAAAGTAGCAAAGATAGCCGGGCGCCGGTGGCTCATGCCTGTAAATCCTAGCTACTCAGGAGTCGGAGATCTGAGGATCAAGGTTCAAAGCCAGCCCAGGCAGGAAAGTCTGAGACTCTTATCTCCAATAAACCAATAGAAAACAGGAAGTGGCAGTGTGGCTCAAGTGGTAGAGCGCTTGCCTTGAGCTGAAGAGCTGAGGGACAGCGCCCAGGCCCAGAGTTCAAGCCCCACGACTGACAAAAAAAAAACCAAAAAGCAAAGACCTTAGATGTATTAGTATGACAGTGAGGTCCTTTGAGAGAAACCATGGCAGGTATTACAACAGATGCATAATGAATAACTCAGCTACAGTAGCAAAGAGTAGACCTTGACATAACACCTTAATACCATCCCTAGGAGAAGCTGAGTCAGGAGTGGTCCACACACCACTGGCACATAGACCATAGAAAGAGAAGCTACAGAAGTGCTAGGAAAGGAGACACCCCCCTTTAGCCCCCCCACCCTAACACCACATGGCTGATCAAACCTTGGGTGGAATGGAAGAATCTCCTGGCAGCACCGGGATCTGCTGGGAGACTGGATGCTAGCTGTGGCTGACGTGCGGCTGGATGTTGACAGGAGCTGGGAGGAGGAAGGCCTTGTGTCCTCCCGCCTGCCTTCCATTCCTATTTATTGTCTGCTGGTTCCAGAGGCTCGCGACAGCAAGGAAAGTTGTTCCTGCCCCTATTCCCCTGAGAATAAGGTTTGCAGATCCCGGCCCTAGGGTTATAGGACAGAAAGAAGGGTGAGCTAGGGTGAGCAACAGAGACTCCCGCTGACCCGCACACCTGCCCCCCCCCCCCGCCACACAGAGATGGCCCTGCGGTGTGGCAGTTCTGCTCTTAGACATTAGACCCAGCTTTCAAATGGAAATTGTTCATCTAGTCGGATGCTGGTGGCTCACGCCTGTCATCCTAGCTGCTCAGGAGGCTGAGATCTGAGGATCTTGGTTCAAAGCCAGCCCAGGCAGGAAAGTCCATGAGATTCTTTAATTCATCACAGAAAAGGCCAGAAGTGGTGCTGTGCCCCTAGAGCACGAGCCTGGAGCAAAAGGAGCTCAGAGGCAGCGCCTAGGCCCTGAGTTCAAACCCCAGGACGAGGGAAAGAGATTGTTCATCTACATGGTAAAGTTCTTTGCAGTTCTCATTCTCCAGGATCTTGATTGTTAGGTACAAATTGACAACAGGATCTTAGTTCCTTGGAGATTTGGGCGCTGACAGTGTGTTTTGTCTCATGACCTGAGCTAATGAATGCGCACCAGCCACCTTTCTGATCTCTCCTTTGCTGTAACTAACAATCACTATAGGAGTGTGTAGCTTCTTCACTCCTGAGGACACAATTCTAGCTGAGTTGTGGTGGTGGTGGTTGTTTGTTATTACAGTGCCAGATCTGGGACTTGAACTTGGGGCCTTGGACTCTCACTTTTTACTCAAGGCTGTTACTTTTCCGCTTGAGCCACCCCTCTGCTTGTGGCTTTCTGGTGGTCAATTGGAGACGAGGCTGGCTGACTTTGACCTGCAATCCTCCGACCTCAGCCTCCTAAGTAGCTAGGATGACAGGCGTGAGCCACCGGTACCCTACTTTTACGTTGTGCTTTTTTTTTCAGCTCCCTTGCTGAGATTAAAGCACTTCCTATACTGTCTATGTATAGCCTGAAACTGCAGCCGAGGAGTTAAAACCCCAGGCAGCTTCAGCTGTCTTGCCGCCGTGACGTTTTGTGTGAAGAATGCAAGCACACTGGTCTTCAAGCCGGACGTGTTTCCATGCAACACCACACGCTCACAGAGGAAGTGGTTGTGTGGTTAAAAGCTGGGAAATCTTCCAAAGCATTTATTTTTTGCCAGTCTTGAGGATTGAACTCAGGGCCTGAGCACTGTCCCTGAGCTTCTTTGGCTCAAGGCTAGACCTCTACCACTTGAGCCACAGTGCCACTTCCGGCCTTTTCTGTGTATGTGGTGCTGAGGAATTGAACCCAGGGCTTCATGCATGCCAGGCAAGCACTCTACCACTAAGCCACATTCCCAGCCCTCCCAAGCACTCTTATAGAATTTCAGACATTAGCACCTATGGCGCTAAATAACCCACTTACTTGGTATCTCTTAGAATTCTAGATGTTCTCAAAGGCATCTGGGAATCTCAATAACTAAATGAAAACCTAAAGAACACAGCAAATATAAGTGATAGGGGGAAATGCTTTCCACATTTCATCCAAGGTACATAGAGTTTATTTTCTTTAAGTGTCCACTGTGATCAGTTTATTTGCAAATACAAGAGTTAAACCTCAGAACCTAAGTCTTACTAGTCATTTTGTTCTACTTTACTCCCCTCAGGAGTAAATACATCCCCTCTTAATGCCTGGCTGTTTCTTTTACATGAAAAGGAATAGCTAGGCTATAATCCTTATAGTAGCTATAGTAGTTTATGCTATAATCCTAGCTCAGGAGGCTAAGATCTGAGGATTGTGGTTTGAAGCCAGCCTGGGGGGGAAAAAAAAGTCTATAAGACTCATCTCTAACCAGCAAAAAGCCAGAAGTAGAGCTGTGGCTCAAATGATAAAGTATCAGCCTTGAGCAAAAGAAGCTAAGGACAATACCCTGAGTTCAAGCCCCAGGGCCATCACAAAAAGAACAGAAAAAGCTATTTTAATAATTGGAAATGGGCTGGGAATGTGGCTTAATGGTGGAGTGCTTGCCTAGCATGCATGGGGCCCTGGATTTGATTCCTCAGTAATATATATATATATATATATATATATGTGTTTATGTATATATATATATATATATATACACACACACTCACACACACACCTATATACATACATATATGTATATGTAATTGGAAATGATCAGTGTAATAAGTTAATGTTCAATTAATGAATTAATGTTCAACCACTGGTCTATAAAACAATGAACATTTAAGATCCCTTCTATAGACCAAACTGAAAAGTTTGGTCTGACTTTTTTTGTTGTTGTTGTTAGTCATGGGGCTTGAACTCTGGGCTTGGGTGCTGTACCAGTGCTCTTCAGCTCAAAGCGAGCACTCTACCACTTGAGCCACAGCTCCACTTCCAGTTTTCTAGTGGTTTATTGGAGATAAGAGTCTCACGGAGTTTCCTGCCTGGGCTGGCTTTGAACCATGATCCTCAGAGCTCAGCCTCCTGAGTAGCTAGGATTACAGGCATGAATCACGGGCGCCCAGCTCCCTGAATTTAACCATGGTAAACAAATAAATGAGACCTGAGGGTCGGGGAGCAGAGGACATCACAAGTGGTTTGCATGGTGTTCCCTCAGGCAGGAAAGTCCATGAGACTTTTATCTTCAATTAACCAGTGAAATGCCAGCTGTGGAGCTGTGGCTTAAGTAGCAGAGTGCCAATCCTGAGAGAAAGAACGCTAAGGGACAACACTCAGGCCCTGAGTTCAGTCCCCAGTCTCAGTGTGTATGTGTGCTCTCTCTCTCTTTCTCTCTCTCTCTCTCTCTCTGTCTCTCACTCTCTGTCTTTCACATACACACACACCCTGCCTAAACTATTATACAACACACACTTCTATTGACTTTCATTTAACAGCTACAATGATGTAAAGATAGAAACATTCACCAGCTGTAGTGTGGAAAACCTGTGGCCAGGCTTCCTGAACTCTCAGTTACCTTCAGGAAAGATTTGCCTTTTTGCCCTGCTACTGCAGAATACCTGAGATTATGTTATTGATAAGGAACAGAGGTTCCCTACAATTCCGGATTCAGAAAGTCCCAGGGCTGGAAGCTGAGGTGTGATGAGGGCTTCCTATGTCCTTTGTGGTGGAAGGGCAAGACAGCACAAGTAGAAAACAGATAGATAGATAGATAGCCAGACAGAGACAGACAGACAGACAGACAGACAGACAGACAGACAGACAGACAGACAGACAGACAGACAGACAGATAGATAGATAGATAGATAGATAGATAGATAGATAGATAGATAGATAGATAGATAGATAGATAGATAGATAGATAGATGGATGGATGGATTTAAAACAAATACAGGGCTGGGAATGTGGCTCAGTGGTAGAGTGCTTGCCTAGCATGCATGAAGCCCTGGGTTCGATTCCTCAGTATCACATACACAGAAAAAGGCAGAAGTGGCTCTGTGGCTCAAGTGGTAGAGGTCTAGCCTTGAGCAAAAGAAGCTCGGGGACAGTGCCCAGGCTGTGAGTTCAAGCCCCAGGACTGGAAAAACAAAAAAACAAAAACCAGATGAGCTGGCAAAGATCCTGGGAATGGAGGTTACAGCACTGGAGACAGCCGGTGCTTGCCATGGCCACATTCAGAATCAGACATTGAACAGATGCTCCACTTGTTAAGCACTGTGGACTTAGCTATTTCTTAAACGACTTCTGCTTGACTTAGGATATTAATATTAGGATAAATAAAAAGGATGTTACTGGTGAAAATAAATCAGACCTCAAACACATATTAAAACGCTGCTTAGTTAAGTCTTTTAAAATGTGTTTCCATTGAGCGGCCACAGAATCTAATGAGTGAAATAAATGGCATTCTAACTTACTGTTTCAAACAGAGCTGGAGGCCCCCACCTAGCATCCTAGCTCTCCAGAGGCTAAGCTATGAGCATTGTAGTTTGAAGCCAGCCAGGGCAGAAAAGCCTGTAAGACTCTTATCTCCAATGAAGCACTAAAAAGACACAAATGCAGCTGTGGCTCAAGTGGTAGAGCCACAGCCTTGAGAAAAAAGCTTAGGGGTATCGTCCAGGCCCTGAGTTCAAGCACTAGGACCAGCACCAAAAAAAAAAAAAAAAAAAAAACAGCAAGGGATTGCTTAGTGTTTGTTCATCAGTGTTCTGAAGAAGCTGGTTAATGTTCAGTGCTTGCCAGATTCCCTTTAGATCCTCTAATGATAGCTTTGGCAAAAATGTCATCTCACACCAACTCAGTTCTCTGTCTGTACACAGACTCTCATTTCTTGCTGAACTTTGAAAATATATTTATATTCCTTTAAAAATGTATTTACAGGGCTGGGAAGATAGCTTAGTGGTAGAGTGCTTGCCTAGCATGCATGAAGCTCTGGGTTCGATTCCTCAGTACCATATAAACAGGAAAAGCTGGAAGTACCGCTGTGGTTCAAGTGGTAGGGTTGCTAGCCTTGAGCCAAAGAAGCTCAGGGACAATGTTCAGGCCCAAAGTTCAAGCCCCAGGACTGGCAAAAAAAATTATATGTGTGTGTGTAGTGTGCGTGTGTGTATGTGTGTGTGTGTGTGGTTCAAGTGGTAGAGCACCAGCCTTGACCTATAAAGCAAGAGCTCCAGGCCTTGAATTCATGTCCTAGTTCCGGCTCAAAGCCTTGAGTTCAAGCCCTAGCTCCCATACCAAACACAAAGGAAAACATTACAATAATTTAGCATTTTTCTCAGTTATACAGCTTCTCTGTTGCATAGTTGGGACTTTGTTTAGTCGGAAAAGGGAAATTCCAGCGAGGAGTGGGGAGAGCTAGAAGGAAAATTTGTTTGAGGTAAACATATATACTATGTTTGAGCAGGGATGTGAATCCATTTTAAGCTAAGCCTGGACCTGTTTTACTTTTATCAATCTTACAGTCTATTATTGTTATAATTACTGTCAACGAATGCCTGCCATTGTCATGTGCCAGCCGCTGAATAGTAAATGCAGTGTCTCCTCAGCTTAGGCTCTTTGCCCAGGGCTGTACAGCTGGGAGAGACAGCCAGGGCTTGGCCCTCAGAGAAGACAGTAAGATTCACAAGCCCACACACCCTATAAAGACACCCTCTTGTGATCGAAGGCTCTAGAATTCTTTCAACTCGTGCTAAAGGCGCTAGGGAAGGTTCTCATTTTTAGAGAGCACTTCAGGAATTGGGATAAACAATATTCAGTTAGGACAACCATGTTACCACAGGCCCATTTCTCCTGCCACTGACTGCTTCTTTCTCCCCTTGCCTGGTGTATAGGAATGTGGCTGCAAGCTGCGTCATGAGCTGAGGGAACAGAAACTCAGCCGATCCCCGGGCTGGCTTCTGAGTTTGGTTTTGCACGTGGTTTAGAATGCTGTGTGCCCTATCAGCGAACACCTGGAGTGGAAGTAGGGGTGGGGGGTTGTATTAAGTGAACCTTAAGATATGGATGAATGGCTGGGAAGGTGGCTCAGTGGTAGACCGCTTGCCTTGCATGCATGAGGCCCTGGGTTCAATTCCTCAGCACCACATAAGCAGATAAAGCCAGAAGTGGTGCTGTGGCTCAAGTGGTAGAGCGCTAGCCTTGAGCTGAAGAGCTGAGGGACAGCGCCCAGGCCCAGAGTTCAGGCCCCACGACCAAGAAAAAAAAGAAAAGAAAAGAAAAAAAGAAAAATATATATGGATGGATAGATGGATAGGTGGATGGGTGGATGGGTGGGTGGGTGGATGGATGGGTGGATGGATGGATGGATGGATGGATGGATGGATGGATGGATGGATGGATGGGTGGATGGGTGGATGGGTGGGTGAATAGATGGATATTGGATGGATGGATAGATGATGAGGGGATGATGGATGGGTGCATTTTAGATGGCTGGATAAATGGGTGGCTGGATAGATGGATAGGTGGATGGATAGACAGATGGATGATAGATAGATAGATAGATAGATAGATAGATAGATAGATAGATAGATAGATAGATAGATCCGAATAGAATAAATTGATTTTGGAGTATCTTTAGATCTTGATGACTTCAGGAATCTGGACTGCTCAAAACCAGGGAGTTTTTGGAGATATTTTCAGGGAGTCATGCTAAAGAATCTGTCACACAAATTTAGAAAGTCATCATTAGCACTCAAAATAAGATATTTTTATTCATACTTCACAATGTGTCACGTAAAATTTCCATCATCTTGTAAAGACATAATCAACAGGACTTTGTTAAAAGAGCTAAGGAAACTGGAGCCAGAGGAGTTGAGGGTAGAAGAGGAGCGGCAGCCATGCAGGGTGTGTCATTTCTTACAGATCAGTTTAAAAATAACACAGCGCAGCCACGCTGCTAAGAATGTGGCTTCTTGATCCGGGGTCTCCTCTCTCCTGCACTTTTTTTTCTGCTGTGTGTTAGGAAATAATTCCACACCTCACATTGTCCTTTATTTTTATTTCTCTCTAAGAGGCAACCTTCCACAGCATCTGAGATGATGAAAAATGAGCTTTTTTAAACAAATGGCCGTGGGGAGCGTGTGAGAATTCATCTGTCGCGTTTGTGGGAGTGTCTTCCATGCCCAGCTCCTGTTTCCAGTTGGGGGGGGGGGTTCTCTGCGTGATGTCAGCGCTGAGCCCTCCTGCAAGGCAGCTCACTTGACATGTGTTTATGAAGCTACTACGCAGCCTTGCTTCTAGAAATTGCTATCGTCACCACCCAGCCTGCTCAAATGGGACAGAGAAAATGTAGTTTTTTCCGCCTCTTTCCTGCCTCTTTCCTGTGAAGCCATGTGCTCCACGCACCCAGAGACCAGAGCTGCCCTCTGGGAAACACTGGAGCCATTCTTCCCGAAGCATTTCCCATAGAGGAGCCCCACTGGGATTCTTGTGTGTTTGTTTGTTTATGTTTTTAGGTATAGTGGAGTGTGTGTTATTTTCATTTTGTGAAATCAACTATGCTAAGCAGAGTTATAGAAGGAAAGGAGCCTAAAATTCAAAAATCAATGAGTGTTGAACTTTCTGTCCTGCTTTTGGTGATGTTTTTACCATGTATTTTATTTGTTTGCTTATGCTGTTATTTATTTCTTTAGTGCCAGTCCTGGGGCTTTGGTGGCTGTCCACTGAAGCCTGGTGGCTGTCCCTGAGTATTTTTGTGTTGTTTTTTTTTTTTTTCCATGAACTCAGGGCCTGAACTCAGGGCCTTGAACTCAGGGCCTGGGCATGGTCCCTGTGCTTTTGTGCTCAAGGCTAACGCTCTACCACTTTGAACTACAGCTCCACTTCTGGTTTTCTGGTTGTGAGTTGGAGATAAGAGTCTCAAGGACTTTCCTGCCTGGCTGTCTTTGAATCATGAGCCTCAGATCTCAGCCTCCTAGCAGTTAGGATTACATGCATGAGCCACTGCATCTACTCCCTGAGTTTTTTTTTTTTTTTTTTGTCGTGGGGCCTGAACTCTGGGCCTGAGTGCTGTCCCTGAGCTTTTCAGCTCAAGGCTAGCATTCTACCACTTGAGCCACAGCGCCACTTCCAGCTTTTTCTGCTTATGTGGTGCTGAGGAATTGAACTCAGGGCCTCATGCATGTGAGGCAAGCACTCTACCACTGAGCCACCTTCCCAGCCCCATACCCCCTGAGTTTTATTGTTCAAGATTAGCATTCTACCACTTGAGGCACATCACTACATCTGGCTCTGTTTTTGGTTGTTGTTTTATTTTATTTTTCGTTCTTTTTTTTCCCCTTTGGTCAATTACCTGAGCTTGAATCGAAATTCCATGCAAGCTTGGTTTGCTTGATCATGGCTGGAGCTCCACCCCTTGAGCCACGCCTCCAGCCCTATTTTTTGCTGGTTAATTAGAGATGGAATCTCATAGACTTTCTGCCCAGGCTAGCTTCAAACTATGATCCTCTAGATGTCAATCTCCTGAGTAACTAAGATTTCTGGTGTAAGCCACCAGTACCCAACTTGAACTTAACCTTCCTCTGTCAACAGTAGTGTGAGGATCTTCTTCCGTTCTTCTGGACATCATTGCAGGAAATACCAATGCACCTAAACTTCTTACGCTGTCTGATGATTCTATTTAAAGGTAGGAAGGAACTAGTTTGGAAGTTACTGCAGGCTTTGCTGTGCTGACACTATCTGGGAGACTAAGAGCAACAGGAAGATTTACACTGAAGTCACTATTAATTACATCCCAATGTTTTCTGGGTTTTTTTTTTAAGGCAGAAATAGAATCCATTGTACCCTCAAAAATGTCCAGAAATTAGCCAAATAATGTTTAGCTAGTTCAATAATAGCTTGAGAAATAATAGCTTGGTCGAATGGAATTAATGGGAAAGAGGAAATAATCTAGAGTCTCTGAAACCTAATCTCATAGCTTGAATGGTCGAATGGAATCAATGGGAAAGAGGAAATAATTTAGAATCTCTAAAACCTGGGTTTATAAAAGGTTTATCCATATGTTCTCTGGGTGGGTTTTTTGGTGCGTATGCCAGTCCTGGAGCTTGAATTCAGGACCTGGGTGCTATCCTTGAGCTTTTTTGTTCAAGGCTAGGTCTCTACCACTTGAGCCACAGCTCTACTCTTGGCTTTTTGGGTGCTTGATTGGAGATTAGACTCTTACAGACTTTCCTGCCTAGGCTGGCTTTGAACCATGATCCTCAGATCTCAGCCTCCTGAGTAAGTTAGGATTACAGGTGTAAGCCGTGGGTGCCTGGTCTGTATGATTTTTGAATGAGTGATTTAACTAACAACTCTTCACTTCCATTTCTTTAAAACAAGATCATCAGATAGCATTTCTTTTTTTCTTTTCTTTTTTTTTTTGGCCAGTCGTGGGGCTTGAACTCAGGGCCTAGGCACTGTCTCTGAGCTTCTTTTGCTCAAAGTTAGCACTCTACCACTTGAGCCACAGTGCCACTTCTGGCTTTTTCTTTGTATATGGTACTGAGGAATCAAACCCAGGGCTTCATGCATGCTAGGTGAGTACTCTACCACTAAGCCATGTTCCCAGCCACCTGATAGCATTTCTAAATATTATCCAGAGTGAACACAATGATCCTTTTTTTTTTGGATCTAGTCATGGGGCCTGAACTCTGGGCCTGGGTGCTGTCGTCCCTCAGCTCTTCAGCTCAAGGCTAGCGCTCTACCACTTGAACCACAGCGCCACTTCCGGCTTTTTTCTTTTCGTTTATGTGGTGCTGAGGAATCGAACCCAGGGCCTCATGCATGCAAGGCAAGCGCTCTACCACTGAGCCACCTTCCCAGCCCCCACAATGATCCTTATAGCCATCAATTAAGGCCTGCAAAATGAATAGAAAATGTATATGAGAAACTTAGGATACTGTCAAGAAAAGGTACGGCCAGGAGCAAACCCAGAAAAGTCCTTCCTGGACATTTTCTGTGGTGGCAAGGCGTCTGCAGGCTCAGGGGTGCGGCAGTGAGAGGAAGTGGCCTGGCGGGCGCCGCGGCACTGTCCTTCCTGCAAAGTTTGGGCGACTTAGCTTTGAACAAGCTCCCCTTCCTCCCCAGCACCTCCCCGGCCGCTGGGGCTGCTCTGCATGGACTCGTTTCCAATTCAGATTCCAACCTAGGCTGCGGCCTCCTCCTGGGCTCTCCCTCCCTGCTTGGCTTCACGCCAGGGCAGGCCGCGCAGCGCTGCGGCTCACTGAACTGAAATGCGAAGGTTCGCTGGGCACGGGTGGCTGGCTCACATCCGTAAACCTAACGATTCAGGAGACTGAGCCAGCTGGGGCAGGAAAATCTGATTTCCAATAAACCACTAAGAAGCCACAGAAGTGGCTCTGTGACTCAAATGGTAGAGCGCCAGCCTTGAGCATGAGAGTTCAGGGATAACACCCAGGCCCTGAGTTCAGGCCCCAACACCAGCAGAAAAATGAATGAATGAAAGAACAAATAAGGTTCTACTCTTTCTTTCTTTCTTTTTTTTTTTGCCAGTCCTGGGGCTTGAACTCAGGGCCTGGGTACTATCCCTGAGCTTCATTTGCTCAAGGCTAGCGCTCTACCATTTGAGCCACAGCATCACTTCCAGCCTTTTCTGTGTATGTGGTACTGAGGAATCGAACCCAGGGCCTCATGCATGCTAGGCAAGCATGCTACCACTGAGCCAGCTTCCCAGCCAGGTTCTACTCTTTTTATCTGCCTGGTAGAAAAGCCCTCAGAGTCCAGTTCATACTACCTACCCCCCTCAAGACCCAGGAGAGGGCCGGGGGTCACAATTCATTGTAGCAAGGAGCACCTCTTTCCATAAATAGTTATTGTGTGCAAGCATGTGCCGGACTCCGTGCACAGCTGCCGGTTCCCCATCTCTGCTGAATGACTAATGTGCTTCTGAAGCTCAACTTGCCCCAGCACAACTCTGTCTCCCTCCCACCCACCCAAACCGGTTCTGCTCCGGGAGCACCTAAACCCAGGCCTCCCAGCGCCCAGTTGGCCGGGCCAAAAGCCCGTCTTTCTCTCACTTTCTAGGTCTCATTCACCAGACTGTCCTAAAATGTCACCTGAACTTGCCTGCCTTTTGCGAAGTTAATGACTTAACACCCAGACACCTCTCCCCTGAGCTTTCTCCATAGCCCCCAGCTAGATGCTGGCCCAACTCCAGTCTGGAAGATTCTTTCCTGCACAAAGTTGCCAGAGGGAATGTTCTTTTGTTTTTGTTTGTTTTCATTCCTTTTGGGATGTGTGTGTGTGTGTGTGTACTAGGGCTTGAGCTCAGGGCCTCCGCTCTGTCCCTGAGCTTTGGTGCTCAAGGCTAGTGCTCTACCACTTGAGCCACACTTCTAGCTTTTTGATGGTTAATTGGAGATATAAGTGTCATGGACTTACCTGCCTGGGCTGGCTTTGAATCATGAGCATGTATGCTAGGATTACAGGTGTGAGCCTGGCTTTCAAAGGGAAGTTTAAAAAAAACACCAATCAGCTCACACCACTCCACTCCAAGTCTCCAGTTCCCAATTCAAGTTCCAGTTTCACGGTGGTAACTTCATTAAATTCTCAATAAGATGAAGAATAGTTCTTAAGACTAATGATCTGTGTATAACTCCCTGACTCAATGCTGCAGTACAGAGGGACATTTTTCGGACATTTTAGATGTTAGGTTTCCACACTGGATGAGATTCAGCAGCCAGGAGCTAGTGGCTCACACCTGTAATTCCAGCTACTCAGGAGGCTGAGATCTGTGGATCCAAGTTTGAAGATCCAAGTACAAATTTGGATTTGAACAGACAGATCCAAGAAATTCGCATCTACAATTAGCCAGCAAAAAGAAAAACCTGGAAGTGGAGGTACAACATCAGCTTTGAGTCAAAAAGCTAAGGAACAGCCCAAGGCCCTGCGTTCAAACCCTCGTTCCAGGACACACACACACACACACCACAAAGAAAGGAAAGAAAAAGAACATTCAGCCTTGTGGTGAGGAGACTGCAGTGCAAATGACACTTGGAAGGGATGAGCAAGGCACACCCTGGTTGGTGCCAATCCTCAAATCCACCCTGAGAACACGTCGGCCATGGGCTGGGATGACGATGAACAGCTCCGGACTTCGCTGTTTCTAAGTTAAGCAAGGTTAATGCAGTCAGTCCTCGACTAAATAAAGCAACTTTGTCTTGGCCTCTAGAACAAGCATCTATCAAAATCTCCTGGCTGATTCTCAAAAGGTTCAGTTTAATTCCAGGAATATGTAATTCAGCTGGGCGTGTGGGCGGGTGAAAGCCAACAGGAAATGAGGGCTTATGATGCGAAGGCATTGCTCACTTCTCCTGGGGCTGAGATTCGGACTAGACAGGCCCACCGCAGGGGCTGGGAAGGTGGCTCAGTTGTAGAGTGGTTGGCTTACAGGCATGGCGCCCTGGGCTCGATTCCTCAGCACCACATAAGCAGAAAAAGCCGGAAGTGGCGCTGTGGCTCAAGTGGTAGAGTGCTAGCCTTGAGCTGAAGAGCTGAGGGACAGTGCCCAGGCCCAGAGTTCAATCAAGCCTCAGGACCAGCAAAAAAAAAAAAATTGCTGTGGAACTGAGCACCCGTGGCTCAGTCCTGTAATCCTAGGACCATAGTTCAAAGTCAGGCTGGACAAGAAAGTCCTTTGGGGGGGGGTCATGGGGCTTGAACTCTGGGCCTGGACGCTGTCCCTCAGCTCTTCAGCTCAAGGCAAGCGCTCTACCACTTGAGCCACAGCGCCACTTCCGGTTTTCTGGTGGATTATTGGAGATAAGAGTCTCACCACAGACTTTCCTGCCTGGGCTGGCTTCAGACTGCAATCCTAAGATCTCAGCCTTCTGAGTAGCTAGGATAACGTGTGAGAGCCATTAGCGCCCAACTCCTTTGAGATTCTTATCTCCAAGTAACTACCAGAAAGACGGAAATGGAGCTGTGGTAGAATACTGGCCTTGAGCATAAAAGCTCAGGGACAAGCTGGGCGCTGGTGGCTCACACCTGTAATCCTAGCCACTCAGGAGGCTGAGATCTGAGGATGGCGGTTCAAAGCCAGCCCGGGCAGGAGAGACCGTGAGACTC
>NW_012267236.1:20491148-20543071 GCF_000151885.1 Dipodomys ordii
GGGCAGGAGAGACCGTGAGACTCCTATCTCCAATAAACCACCAGAAAACCGGAAGTGGCGCTGTAGCTCAAGTGGTAGAGCGCTCGCCTTGAGCCCCACGACCGACCAAAAAAAAAAAAGCTCAGGGACAGCACCTGGGCCTTAAGTTCAACCAAAACAACAAAAAAAAAACTAGGGGTGCCTGGTGCCCATGGCTCATGTATGTAACCTCAGCTACTCAAGAGGTTGAGATCTGAGGATGGAGTTTGAAGCCAGACTAGGCAGACAAATCTGTGAGACTCTTATCTCCAATTAAGCAGCAAAAAGCTGGATGTGGAGGCATTGCTCACATGGTACAGTACTATCTTTGAGCAAAGAAGCTAAGCGAGAGTACAAGGGTCTGGGTTTGGGGGGTTTGTTTTTGTTTTTGTTTTGTTTTTGGTCGGTCATGGGGCCTGAACTCTGGGCCTGGGCGCTGTCCCTCAGCTCTTCAGCTCAAGGCTAGCACTCTACCACTTGAGCCACAGCACCACTTCCAGTTTTCTTTGGTTAATTGGAGATGAGTTTCAGACTTTCCTGCCCAAGCTGGCTTTGAACTGCAGTCCTCAGATCTCATCCTCCTGAGTAGCTAGGATTACAGGGTGAGCCACCAGCACCCAGCTCAGGGTCTGAGTTTAAGCCCACCAACAGAGAGAGAGACAGACAGACAGAGACAGAGAGAGACAGAGACAGAGAACCAACACATTATGTTAAGTATTGTAAATAACCTAGAGACAGATGTTATTGGGTACAGGAATACCTGAGGCAGATCCTCGCATTGTCCCGGCTAAATGCCAAGTGATGGCTATCTGGATAAATGTGTGAACCATCTGTTTTTATTTATTTATTTATTTATATTTATTGCCAGTCCTAGGGACTGAACTCAGGGCCTAGGTGCTGTTCCTGAGCTCTTTTCCTCAAGCTGGCGCTCTACTACTTGAGTCACAGCTCCACTTTCAGCTTTTTTTTTTGCCAGTCCTGGGGCTTGAACTCAGGGTCTGGCACTGTGCCTGAGTTTCTTTTGCTCCAGGCTAGCACTCTACCACTTGAGCCACAGTGCCACCAGCTTTTTCTGTGTATTCATGTGGAACTGAGAAGTCGAACCCAAGGCTTCATGCATGCTAGGCAAGCACTGACTCTCTAAGCCACATTCCCAGCCCCCACTTCCAGCTTTTCAAGGTTGATTGCAGATAAGAGTCTCATGATCTTTCCTACCCAGGCTGGCTTTGAACTATCATCTTCAGATCTCAACCTCTTGAGTAGCTACGGTTACAGGCCGGAGCCACTGGCGCCAACTGTACAGTGGTTGGTTTATTTTTTACAAATCCCTTATTAAATGATTAGTACATTTCCAGCTTGTAACATCTCAGAGTGGAAGAGATCTATTTCTTCACAGTTGCATCAGCTTCCTCCTTCTGCACAGTGCAGGAGAGCAGGGAAAGCAGACCTGAATGCTGCGACCAGGGCTTGTGGGCTTCTCGGGCCTTCCCCATGGCCCCAGCCCCATTGGAGGAGGGGCGAGGGGCAGAGGGTAGGTGGGCCGTAAGCTCTACCCTTCCAACCTGAATCGTGTGCGTATCAGACCGGCGCAGGTCAAGCCCTTCTCAGAGAGATGCACAGTGAAAAGTTTAAAGCCAGGACTGCTGATCTCTAAAGCCACTTGGGTTTACGTGTTCTAGAATTCACTCTGCTGCTTTTCATTGAATTGAAATAGTCTCTGGTCTTCACTACTCATTGAGGCACTGAATGAATGAACCAGAAGGTCAAATGGCTCGGCTGGGTTAGGAAAATTCTAGCTCAAGTCTGGAGGTGTTAGCCTTAACCTTTAACATATTTGAGCTACAGAGGCACTGTGGCTCAAGTGGTAGAGCGCTAGCCTTGAGCTGAAGAGCTCAGGGACAGCGCCCAGGCCCAGAGTTCAGGCCCCACGGCCAACAACAACAACAACAACAAAAAGATATTTGAGCTATGTCCACACCTGTAATCCTATCTACTTAAGAGGCTCTGAGATCTGAGGATCTAGGTGTGAAGCCAGCTGGGGCAGGAAAGTCCATGAGATTCTTAACTGTAATTAACCAGCAAAAGCTGGAAGTGAAGCTGTAGCTCAAGTGGTAGAGCACCAGCCCTGAAGAAGAAAAAAAAGGAAAGGAGGGATGGGGAAGAGAAGCATACAGCCCCTCTTTGCAGGGCTGCAGCCAAAAAAGTAGAACCCTGTTCTAAAGAGATGAGGCCGAGCTCCAGCACAAAGCCCTGCCTTACACCCCTCAACTTGTTATTTATTATCAGTTTGGGGGCTTGACCTCTGGGCCTGGGTGCTGTCCCTGAGCTCCTTTGCTCAAGGCTAACGCTCTGCCACTTAGAGCCACAGCACCACTTCTAATTTTCTGGTGGCTCACTGGAGGTAAGAGTCTCATGGACTGTCCTGCCAGGGCTGGCTTTGAACTGCGATCCTCACATCTCAGCTTCCTGGGTAGCTAAGATTACAGGCGTGAGCCACCGGCTTCTGGCTTTCCATTGTTATTCTCTCACTTCAACTCCACCTGGCAATGTCAGAAGCCGAGAAGAGGTCCAGGCTGGAACAAGAAGATCTGAATCTCAGTGAGTGTGTGCATGTGTGCATGTGTGTATGTGTGCATGTGTGCGTGTGTGCATGTGTGTATGTGCATGTGCATGCGTGCCAGTACTGGGGCTTGAACTCAGGGCCTTTCCTTCTTGCTTGGCTTTTGCTGCTCAACTTGAGCCCCACCTCCCCTTACATCTTATTGCTGGTGAACTGGAGCTAAGAGTCTTATGGACTTTTTTGCCCAGGCTAGTTTCAAATTTGAATTCTCAGATCTCAGCCTCCTGAGAAGTTAGGATTACAGGATAAGCCACTGGTGCCAAACAGTACAGTGCTTTGTAGGAACTTCTCATAGTTTCACTGGTAAAACTTACAGGGTATCATTTGGTCCACCACTAATTGTCATCCTCACCCTCTCTAAAGTTTTTATTTTTTATTTATTTTTTTGTCGGTTGTAGGGCTTGAACTCTGGGCCTGGGAGCCGTCCCTTAGCTCTTCAGCTCAAAGCAAGCGCTCTACCCCTTGAGCCACAGCACCACTTCTGGTTTTCTAGTGGTTTATTGAAGATAAGAGTCTCATGGCCTTTCCTGACCAGGCTGGCTTTGAACCGAGATCCTCAGATCTCAGCCTCCTGAGTAGCTAGGATTACAGGCCTGAGCCACCGGCTATACATTTTTTATTTTTGAGACAGAAAAACCCTAGTTGCCCAAGTTAGCTTTGAACTTAATGTTTTTCCAACTCAAAATGGAGTAACAAACGGTGAACATGCAGCAGTGGTGCTCATTAGACACTATGTTGAAAACGAACTATACAACTTGTGGGTGGGGAGGGAAAAACTGGGAGAGAGACAGGGAAAGGCTGACATTGTTCGAAAAGAAATGCACTGCTGGACGCCAGTGGCTCAGGCCTGTGATCCTGGCTACTCAGGAGGCTCATATCTAAGGACTGCAGTTTGAAGCCAGGCTGGACAGAAAAGTCCCAGTGAGACTCATCTCCAATTAACCACACAGAACCGGACATGGAGTTGTGGCTAAAAGTGATAGAGCACGAACTAGCCTTGAGCAAAAGAGCTCAGGGATAGAGGATAGGCCTGAACTCAAGCCCACAACCACCACCAAGAACAAAAAATGTACTCATTACCTGACTTATGTAACTGTACATCACCTTTATAATAACTTAAAAATTAAATTTAAAAATTTTCCAAGCCGGCCTTGGTGGCTCACGCCTATAATCCTAGCTACTCAGGAGGCTAAGATCTGAGGATGGTGGTTCAAAGCCAGCCTGAGCAGGAAAGTCTGTGAGACTCTTATCTCAAATCACCAGGAAACCAGAAGTGGTGCTGTGGCTCAAGCAGTAGAGTGCTAGCCTTGAGCTGAAGAGCTGAGGGACAGCGCCCAGGCCCAGAGTTCAGGCTCCACGACCAAAAAAAAAAAATTCCAATTCAGCCTCCTGAGTATCTGGGATTACAGGTGTATGTCATCATACTGAGCCCGATAGCTTTGATATCCATCATAGTAGTGAGTGGAAATGATATCGCTTAAAATGCGAGTCACCTGGACACTCAAAATAGAAATGGAAATAGGATCTTTGCAGCCTTAGTTACCTCAGTTTCTTGGATTTAGAGTGATCTGAAAGCTGTTGGCTGGTAACCATAGCAGAAGAAGACAGAGAGACAGGACAGGCGTGTGGCAGCAGACAGAGCCTGGAGGTAGGGTGCTGTAAGACCTGCAAACACTTTGATCATGAGCTTGCTAGGCAAGTGCCCTACAACTTGAGCCATGCCTCCAGCTCTTTCTTGCCCTTGTTATTTTGCAGATAAGGTCGCAAGACCTTTTGCCTTCTGTAGAGCAGGGATGACAGGTGCACAGCACCACACTCAGCCTGTTGGTTAAGCTGGTGTCTCACGAACTTCCCCCACCCCAGGATCATCCCTCCAGCCAAGATCCTCCTGATTTCCACCTCCCAAGTTTCTGGGATTAAGGGTGTATGCTACCATGCCTGGCTAAATTGTTGTCTTAAATCAACTACTTTGTGATTATTGTTATGACAATCCTAAGACACTAAATTTTTTTCTGCATTTCCACCCAAACCTTCTGGCTTTGTCCAGCCTTTGCTCTGAAGCTTAACTGATGCCTGGGAAGGGATCTGAAGAAGAAGGAGGGACAGCCTTCCATACCCCTCAACCTGCTTGCAAAGTTAAACTCAAATTCCCAGGGCATTCTCTGTGCTCACGATCATCTGACTCTGGCCAGCCTGCCAAACTCGGCTGAGTTAGAATAGAGCCTATCTCAATTCCGTCTTCTCTCACGTCACTGGTCTCTGGTTCAGCTTCTAGGCCACCCTCCAATCCATTCAAGATCAGCCAGGATGCTTTCGGCTAAAAGTTCAAAAACTCCTGACTCAGCCAGGCTGACTCACACCCATAATTTTAGTTACTCAGGAGGCTGAGAGTTGAGGATCACAGTTTGAAGCCAGACTGGGCAGTGAGACTTTTACCCCCAATTAAGAACAAAAAGTGGGGCTGTGGCTCAGATGGCAGCTCACCAACCTTGAGCAGAAAAAACTAAGAGATGGCACCCAGGCTCTGAGATCAAGCCCCAGTACCAGCACACACACACGTGCGCGCACACACACACACACACACACACAAAGTTGTTTTCATACTTTCAAATTCTCAAAGGATCTTTTTACTCTCCCCACCTCTGCTGCCCCCCCCCCATTGATTAATCCCTTCTCCAGTAAGTAAGGCTAATCGCTGGCAGCCTATGACAGTCACGTGCTGTAACTTGATACATTCAGAACATTCTAGTCATTTTAAAGCAGAGTCCAATGTCCCCTGCATTTTTGTGTGTGTGAATGTGCACAGAGTTATAAACAGAAATGGAAAAACACTAAGGCTGGGTGAGCTCATTTGGCAGGGGTCCTGCATTTGGACCCTCAAATATAGCCTGCTGATAATTTGTCACCATTTTTTTCCCTTTAAAATTCCGCTCATTTCATCATTTCAGACTCCGAGCAACCGTCCTGAATATTTGTTCAACAGTACATTTTTTCCACTTTTTTTTTTTTTTTTTGCTAAATGTGTGGCATTTTCTCTAAAAAGAGATGCGAATCTCAGGCCCAGATAAATATATACCCTGATACTTGACTATAATGCAATTCCCTATAAGCAATTCTGTCTCATGTCTCTGGGACTGGTTTAAATTTGGAAACTTCTGGACGGCCTTGGTCTCATGCTCCTTTTCCCATAGCTTGAGCCAGTGACAAGAGCCCCAAAGAGGTCAGGGAATGCCACACGCACAGAGAGAGAAGCTGGTGAAGTGGCCACCACAGAACGAAGCTGGGCGGTTCCAGAACTTTCCCATGTTTTCATGCTGTGGTTCCGCCTACGTTTCCTTCCCTTCCTCCCTTTCTCTCCAAACCCCACTTAGCTGTCCAAGTCCCACCCCACTGCTTAATGAGCTATGACGTACCTGATTATAGTTGACACATTTGTCAAGGTATGATTGGCTAGGCCTAAAATGTCAACTGCGTCTCCAAGTGTACAATCAAAGGAGACAGCCAGAACCTGGCTCATGCCTGTCATCCTAGTAATTCAGGAGGCTGAGATCTGAGCATCACAGTTTGAATCCAGCCAGGACAGGAAAGTCTGTGAGACTCTTTATCTTCATTTAACTATGACAGAGCTGGAAGTGGAGCTATGACTCAAGTGGTAGAGTGCCAACCTTGAGTGAAAGGGACAGAGCCTAGGCCCTGAGTTCAAGCCCCAGTACTGGCACAAGTCATGAATGGACTATTTACAGAAGTGTGTGCAGGGTGAAGGGGTAGTATTTGTTTCAAGGAGAGCAGTAGCTGGAATTCCTCTACGTGCTCTGCCTATAAGAGAGAACCGCCAGGCAAGTGGTTCAAGAACTACAACCTTTGGCAGGCCAGGAACGAATGTCCCCTTCCATTTCCTGTTGATGTCTCCCATTGGCTAACACCAACCGGAAGCCACGGGGTAATCTGCCCATTACATGTAGTTTATGAGGTCAGCTTCCCACCACTGAGAGCTGCGGAGAAGAGGGCCGAGCCCATCTAGAGGAAATGGAAAATGTCTAGGTGGGCTCTGTTATGCACTCATTATGTGGCAGACACTATGCCAGGGGGGTTGCATGGTGATTTCCTGTTACCATGCTCCTACATAATGACTAGGAAACCCCAGAGGGCCAACTCAGGTAGATCAGAAATGAAGCTGTGTTTTCCTATACTTGTATTTCATTTCTATACAGAGCCTCTTGGTCAGATGGGTGATAGAATGGACCTCGAACCACTGCAAGTTTTCTTAGAGGCTTTGTATTCATCTGCATGGCTTCTACATGCCAAGTCAGCCGTTGCTTCTATCTGGACTTCCATGTTGGTGTTTCTCAACCTTGGCTGGTATTTCTCAAACCTTGCTGCTGCCCGGTTTCTTGTCATTGTGTCAGATTCCCAAGGGCTTGTCCCCAACTGTAAGATCGCTCCAAGTCCTCTCCTCTTCCCATGGTCCATAAAGAACTCAAGAAGCATCTGGCTTTTACTCAGATTGCAGCGAAGGCGGTGATGATAGTGGTAATGGTGGTAAAAGTGACACTGTTCGATGCAGTGCTAGTGTTGTGACACTGGTAGTAGTGATAGATGTGATAGTGATGGCGGTGATGATGGTAGTGGTGGTACATATGATAGTGATGGTGGCACTGATGGTGGCAAGGATGGTAATAGAGATGATGTGAGATGTGGTCATATGATGCTGGTGGTGATGGTTGATGTAATGGTGCTGGTGGTGGATATGGTGCTGGTGTTATTAATGATGGTGGTAGTAGTAATGGTGATATGATGGTGTTGGTGGTCATGGTGCAGTGATGATGGTAGTCATGATGGTGGTGGTGGTGGTGATGGTGTAGGGATGGCTGTAGTGGTAGTGATGGTTGTGATGATGGTGGTAGTGATGGTGTAATGGTGGTGGTAAGGATGGTGGCAGATACGATGGTATGCCAGTGGTGGTGGTGGTAGTTGTGATGGTATGATGATGGTGGTAGTGTAGTGATGCTGGTGGTGGTGGTGTAGTCATGGTTGTGTAGTGGGGGTGGTGGTCATGATGATGGTATAGTGATGGTAGTGGTGACGATAGCAGATATGGTGGTGGTGGTAGTGGTGTAGTGATAGTGGTGGTAGTTGTGTTGATGGTGGCGGTGGTGGTGGTGGTGGTATCATTCAGGGCTGCTTCCATCCAGAGGTATCCGCAATTGTGCCTGTCTCATGTAGACCTGTAAGAAAACTGTATGAGACCCCTTCAGGATTCTGTGTGAGGCTAAAGTCGGATTCTAACATCAATCTGGAGGATTCTGTCATACCCCTTCCCCTGGGGCTTGGCTGAGACCATTCTCTTAGGGTCTCCTGGCAACATCCTCCTAACCCTCCTGTGTCTCCAAACTGCCCCTCCTCCCCGCCCCGTCCAGGCCACTGACTCCAGCCTGCAGAAGGAAAGGGGGAAGGAAGGGAAGAAAGAAGGAAGGAAGGAAGAGAAGAAAGGAAGAAGGAAGGACTCATGCCATGTGCTTTATTGCACGGTGGCCTCCTGCCCACTTCTTCCTCCTTTCTGCACTGGACACATCTCTGCTCAGCTCTGAGAGCTGAAGGTTTCCCCTCACTAAGCTGATTTCAACTTTTTTTTTTTTTTTTGTCAGTTGTGGGGCTTGAACTCTGGGCCTGGGCGCTGCCCCTCAGCTCCTCACCTCAAGGCAAGCACTCTACCATTTGAGCCACAGGCCCATTTTAACTTCTTTATCTATCACAAACCCCTGGGAACCCTGAAATGATAGTCAGACCAGCATGACCTGGGGTTCCTTGGCCACCATGACATCAGCGATGCCAGCAGTTCCCTAGAGCATGTGTCCACATGGCCTCTGGCAGACAGACAGACCCGCATTCTGCTCTGCAGACTTCTAGGTGTGAGAGGCAGGAGAGCTTAAAAGTGGGGAGCCTGGGCTGCACGCATGTGTACACACACACACACACTGCAGAAGAAGGGCCAGGGTGCAGAGTCAGCTTTCCCCACCCCGCACATCCTCACAGGGAATTCTGAGGATTCCGAGAATTCTAAATCTGAATCTGGCCTTTCAGAGTGTCAAGGTAGGTGGAAGAACATTACATAACGGTGTGTTTGCCTGACTGAGAGCTTGCAAGATTTAGTTCAGGCGTTTAGACCGAGATTGACATTTACAGGCTTGGCTTGGGCTATGCAAATGTTTGGAGCAGACCCAGTGGATTCATTTTATGATATCTCTATCTATCCGTATCTATAGATATCCAGGAAAGGGGTTCACGTTTGCTCTTCTCAGTTCCTGAACGAGTCTAGAGCTGCAGACTCTGCAGACTCAGGACTTCACCCCAGGTTCAGAATGACCCCAGGCTCAAAGGCACCTGACATGTGTGTATGTGTATGTGTATATGCGCGTGCGCGCCCTTGTACCAGGGTCTGATCTTGGGCCTAAGTGCTGTCCATTTGCTTTTCCTTGTTGTTGGTTGTGGGGCCTGGGTGCTGTCCCTGAGCATTTTTGCTCGAGGCTAGCCCTCTACCACTTTGAGCCACAGCTCCACTTCCTGTTTTTCAGTGGTTAAGAGTCTCCAGGGACTTTACTGCCTGGGTTGGCTTTGAACTGTGATCCTCAGATCTGAGCTTCCGGTGCAGCTAGGATTCCAGGCGTGAGTCACCAGTGCCTGGCAAAGGGCCTTGTTTTACCAGGTGTTGGGGTGTGGTGGCAGCTGTCAGAAGCGCTCCTGTCCCTGGACTTGTCCACCTGGAAGAAGGAATGGCTTCCAGGGGTCCTCCCAGGGCCTGTGGCTCACTCACCAGGCACCGTGGCCGGAAGTACACGACCAAATTTTGCACCAGAATGGAAGCTTTCAGGCTGCTCAGAGGGCATCCATGGAAGACTCTTCCAATCATAACACGGACTTGCAATTGCAAGCAGATAATTTTGTCTCATTGACAAATTGAGGATTTGCCTAGCAGGTGCCAAGGCCCTGGGTTCCATCTGTAGCAGGGGAAAAGGGAAAACAAAGAATGTCGATAACAGGCAGGTACCCATGTCATCCTAGCTACTCCAGAAGCTGACATCTGAGGATTGCTGCATCTGAGGATTTCCTGCATGAGCAGGAAAGCCCGTGAGACTTTTAGCTCCAATTAAGCCAGAAGCGGAGGCTCAAGAGGTAGAATGCCCACCTGAGGTGAAAAAGATAGGAAGAGCATGAGGTCCTGAGTTCAAGCCCCAGAACCAGTACAAGAAAGAAGGAAAGGGGGAAGAAGAAAGAAAGAAGGAGGGAGGGAGGGAAGGAGAGATGGAAGGAGGAAAGAAGGAAGGAAGGTAAAGGAAGGAAGGACGGAAGGAAGGCAGGACAAATGTTAATCAACCATGGTAGAGAAGAGGCTGAGAACTTCATCATTCTTCTATAAGAAATTCTTTCACATTATTGTTGCGAGAAGGGTCTATCAGTGTGGGCAGCATACCAAACAGGGAGGAAGAAGATATTCTGGAAGTGGGTAAGATAATTAATGACACAATAATACGTTATTTTTCTGGATTTTGTGAGGTTTGCAGCATTTGTTGGATTTTTCTCTGTAATTACAATTGTATAATTTCATGCTGTAATGACATTTTCTTCTCTCTCCCCCTCCCCCCACCAGTGCCATTACTTTGGTTTGAACTCAGGGCCCCTTGCCTTTGCTTGGCTTTTGGCGTTCTACCACCTGAGCCACACTGACAGCTTCCGTTTGACATCCTGGACAGAGGCAGAGGTGCATGCCGGGGAAGGAGTTCCTGTCAGCTCTTCTCAGCTCCTGAAACCAGCCCACTCTGCAGTCCCAGAGCTGTACCCAAGCCCAGGAGGACCCTTGACTATATAACACATTCATCGTTGGCCAGGGGCCTGTGGACATGCCTTTTGCTCATCAGGGCTATAAATGAAAGAGGAGGACCAGACACAGCCATCCCAGGGGACCACACAGAGGCAGCAGGCACAGGAGAAAGATGATTATAAGATTTTATTAGAGGAGCCATATTTTCCCCAAGAGGGAGCACATGGCCTCCGTCCCCATCCAGGTAGCAGGAGGGTCTGTGTGACCGGAAGTGAGGTAGATGGGAGTTCAGCTGGGTCTGGGTGGAGAGAGGGAGGAACCAGCTGTATGGCGGGAACTCCAGGAATGGGAGGGGGGACCCCTGGTCTGGGTGGAGCTGAGGACCTAAGGTGAGCATAATACAATTAAGAGTCACAAAAAGGCTGGGAATGTGGCTCTGAGGTAGAATGCTTGCCTAGCGTACATGAAATCCTGGGTTCAATTCCTCAGTACCACATACACAGAAAAAGCTGGAAGTGGCGCTGTGGCTCAAGTGGCAGAGTGCTAGCCTTGAACAGAAGAAGCTCAGGGACAGTGCCCAGCCCTGAGTTCAAGCCCCAAGACTGACCAAAAAAAAAAAAAGTCTCAAAAGCAGCTGGATGCTGGTCACCCATTCTGGTCACTCATTCTGGTCACTCTATTCCTAGCTATTCAGGAGATTGAGGCTGGAAGATCTCTGCTGGAAGCCAGCCCTGGTAGAAAAGTGCTTGAACTCCATCTCTCATTACCCAGCAAAAAGCAGGGCTAGAGGCATGGCTTAAATAGAAGAGTAGAGCATGGAAGCCAAGTGAATTGGGAGGTGGGGGGAGAGAGAGAGTCATAAAAGCATTATGTCTTCTTTTGTTGTTGTGCTGGTACTCGGGGTTTGGACTCAGAGCCAGGGTGCTCTCCCTTAGCTTTTTTTTTTTTTTAATTAAAAGCTGGTGCTCTACTTTGAGCCACAGCTCTACTTGCAGCTTTTTGGTAGTTAACTGGAAATAAGAGTTTCATGGACATTGGGGCTGGGAAGGTGGCTCAGTGGTAGAGCGCTTGCCTTGCATGCATGAGGCTCTGGGTTCGATTCCTCAGCACCACATATGCAGGGGGAAAAAAAGCCGGATGTGGCACTGTGGCTCAAGTGGTAGAGCGCTAGCCTTGAGCTGAAGAGCTGAGGGACAGCGTCTAGGCCCAGAGTTCAGGCCCCACGACCAGACCCAAAAAAAAGAGTTCCATGGACACTCCTTCTTGGCCTGACTTCAAATAGTGATTCTCTGATCTCAGCCTCTGGAGTAGCTAGGATTACAGTTGTGAGTCACCAGCCTGGCACCCATCTAGCTTCCTGATTCAGGAAACTAAATGTGGTTAAAAATTTTTTTTTAAAGTCTGGTGATGCTAGGTTGCACTTCATGTTTTCTTTATAACTATGAGTGGCCTACAAGTCTGGAGGCCCGAGACCCTTGATGCAGCTCATCAAACTCACTGGGCAGAAGCAGGGTGGGAGGGAGGAGGGACACACTTGAGTTAACCAATGGCATGGGGCAGGGTGCAAGTCAAGTCAGACAAAGAGAAGACCTAGGCTAATGGACTTGTGATGTCTGCTAGACACAAACATGTAGGGGGATTTCCCTCGGTGTGAACACTGGCTGACTAAAGCGAAGACAGCCTCTAGGAATAAATCCAGAAACCAATAATGGCCTACCTTCCCTGGGGACATCCTGCCTTGGACAATTCTCTTCAGTGCTGCCCAGAATGTCACCACATTCCTGCACAGAGCCGGAATTTCCAGCCCTGACGCTGACAGCCTGGAGGCATGGAACCAATCCCCAATCCCTCTCTCCGATCCGTGAACTGCTTTCCTGTTGGTTGTCTCCATGAAGGTAAGAGGGTTTAGATGGTTTCCCTGCCGTCCTCAGAAGAGAGATTGTTACCTTGGTGATAGTGGGAAGATAGAAACAATTGGACTCAGAAGATGTACGTCTTAGCTCCTCCCCTGGATGGGCCGCACCATCCATATGGAAGGATGCTAAGCTGGCCAAGAGAACACAGTCCACACAGTCCACATAGTCTCCCTTTGGGACATGTTATTACTCCATTTTGGCTCTCAGCTAATCACTGGAGCAAGGGACTTGGATTGTAAGGAAAAAGATGTCAAAATGCAAAGGAAGGCCAACTCAGATTTCACATAAGGCCATTCTACATACCAAGAAGCTAGGGGCTGGGGACCACAGTGATCTCCCCGAGCGCCCCCTAGCGTAAAGAGCTGGTACTGGGGAAATTGGTTCAAGGTCCCAGGGCTCTTGGCACTGTAGACAAACTGACCTGGCCAGGCTGCCTGTTTCTTTACCTCATCAAGAGACGCCAGAGCAGAGCTCCTACTTCGACTTCTTCCCACAGTCACTTGTGGTTTGCACCATAAGTCTAGACTAAGTCTACAAAGACGTCTGGATGTTTCTCAAAACAAGGGAAGAGTGAATTAATCTAGTGAAATCTTCCAGCCTGTAATTTGCCAAAAATCCATCTGGGTTGTAGGCTGGGCCTCTGGATGACCGACATGTTTTACTGTGTCAGCTAGTGGCTTATGGATCATGAATCTTCTATAGACCTGATGAATCATATGATTTATGATTTTTTTTTTGGTCGGTCATGGGGCTTGAACTCTGGACTTGGGCACTGTCCCTGCGCTCTTCAGCTCAAGGCAAGCGCTCTACAACTTGAGCCACAGTGCCACTTCCAGTTTTCTAGTGGTTTATTGGAGATAAGAGTCTCACAGACTTTCCTGCCCGGGCTGGCTTTGAACCGTGATCCTCAGATCTCAGCCTCCTGAGTAGCTAGGATTACAGGCGTGAGCCACCGGCGCCCGGCTTAATTTATGAATTATTAAGGTTTAGTTTTCCAGGTGCTGGTGGCTCAGGCCTGTAATCCTAGCTATTCAGAAGGCTGAGATCTGAGGATCACGGTTCAAAGCCAGCCGGGCAGGAAAGTCTATAAGACTGACTGTGGCTCAAGTGGTAGAGTAATTATCTACTGGCAATGTGACTTTACATAAGTTAATTAGCCTCCTTAAGCCTCAGCTTTCTGATCTATAAAATGGGTACACAATAATAAGTCTCAACAGAGCTGTACAGTTTAGAGATGATGTATAAAACACCTGCTGAGCCGGGCGCTGGTGGCTCACGCCTATTAGGCTACCTAGTGAGGAGGCTGAGATCCGATGAGCAATGTTTGAAGCTAGCCTGGGCAGGAAAAGTTCATGAGAATCTCCAAATAACCACCAGAAAACAGGAAGTAGGGCTATAGCTCAAGTGGTAGAGAGCTAGCCTTGAGCAAACAGCTCAGGGTCAGTGCCCAGACCCCAAGTTCAAGTGCTGTTCTGCCCCACCTCCCTCGCCCTGAAAAAAAAAAAAACAAATAACACACCTGGTACATAGAAGTCATTCAACAACAGATAGTCTTTCTCATTGAACACAGAAGCTCTGTGTCATCACATTCTTGCAAATTATTATAAAGCAACAGAAAGCTAGATGCTGGCACAGTAGCCAGTGCTGACAGTCAGCATCTTCCCTTGAAGTGATCGTGAATTGGGATCCATCAAGGCATGACAGTTCCAGGGCCTTGGGTCCTTACAGAAGCAAACCAAAATCCAACTCAAAGTAAACAGTGAAAAGACACTTAAGCTTCACCAATCAGAAAGCACCAACTAACTAGAGCTCTTTTTCCATTTGAGCCAATCAAATGTTCTCTCTGTCTTGCCTTTGTGAGTACTTTATACAGGTTTCACCCACACTCTCTGGGTGGATCCCGGAGCCACTTGCAGCCTGGTGCTGCCTGATTCATGCACTGCCAAAAGGTTCAGTAGGCTCTTTAAAGTTGTACTGTTCCCATGATTATCTGTTAACACTCTGAACCCGTGTTTAAGAAGACCTGCATCCGGGCATGGTGTTGTAATCCTAGCTACTTGAGAGGAAGAGAGTGGGAGGATCAAAATTGGAAGCCAGCCCAGGTAAAAAAAGATTGAGACCCCTCCCCCTCCCCCCCAATCAAAAGCTGGAGGTGGTAGTAGGCACTTGTCATCCAGCTACAAGGGAACTTTAAATAGGAGAATTACAGTCCAGGCTGGCCTGGGTAAAAAGCAAGACCAAGGAGGAGGAGGAGAAGGCAGAGGAAGAAGAGGAAGAGGAAGAAGAAGAATTAGAAGGAGGAGGAGGAGGAGGAGCAACAAAAGGGGGCTGGGGATATGGTAGAGCACTTGCCTAACAATCATGAGGTCCTGAGTTCAAACCCCAGTATTACAGGAAAGGAAAAAAAAAAAGAACAAAGAGGAGGAGGAACAGAAGGAGAGGAGGAGATCTTAAGATTTCCAGCCCTTTGCCCAAACTCGATGCAGCTGTTTCGGCCTGGCAGTTCCAAAACAGAAGCAGAATTTTGTGTGAGGCATCTACCCAGTTGAGATGTAAGACTTCAGGGTTTAACTGCACTATGGAATCAAAGTTTTAACGAGTAAAACATTCATCAACACACACACACACACACACACACACACACACACACACACACACACCCCTAAATTTGACTCCAGGCTTCCTTGGCTGTGTGGTCTTGGTAAAGCTCTCTAAGCCTCTCCGAGCCAAATCCGAACATGACAAATCATGGTAGCTACCTTCCAGGATGACTGTGAGATTCAAAACTGAACTCACGTGCCTGACACTGTCTGTGACGAGGCTCGAGGGCGCAGAGAAGGTTAGCTCTCTGGCTTTCTTCCTATGATAACCACTTCCCATGGTGGATATTGTAAAAGTTATTGTTCCAACCGGTGGGGCCATAAACTCTGGGTTTTATGGCCTAATGAAGGCCAGATGCCAAGCAGAGAACCACAGAACCAACATTCAGTCCTGAAACCTTTGGAACACCCCGGCTGCTCTGGATCTAATGGTTTCCATTACCCGGGGTTTAGGGATAGGCAGGATCAACAGACATTATTTGGGGTTCTGGTTCAAATCTTGCCAAAGTCTGTGAATGACCCTGGCCAGATACACATGCACGCACAGGGATCTCAGTCTCACCGCGGACTGCGTCATAGGTAAGATCCACAAAAGAGGCAGAGGATTTTTTAGAGAGAAAAACATCTTGAGATGGAGCCATGTATGGCTCCGAAAATTAGGAGAACCGAAGTCAGCTCTGCCACCCAAGTTTGCTGGAAGTGGGAGGCAAGCAGAATATTTTTATTCCTGGTGACCTAAAAATGCTGTTATAAACAGAGCAGCTGGATGATTCTAAGCAACAGCCTTGCTTTACAGTTGAGGAAACTAAAGCAGAGAGAGTCTGTAAGTTATCAAGGACACCCAGGCCATCTGCACGGCCCCCCCCCCCCCCCCCAACAGAGGACTCAAGCCAGACCCCTGACCGGGGGCCGGAAGATCTGGGTGTGGCTGGAAACACTTCCAAGTAGGGCCAGCCCTCGCTGTTGGCAAAGCTCACTGTCCTGGACCATTTCCGGCTTGTGCGCAGAGAAGGAGGGATGGAGCGGGAGGTCCCCAGGGAGAGGACAGAATGGAAGCGGAAGTGATCCACTTCACTTCCTATAACAACAGGCCACCCATAGGGTGAGGCAGCAATGGAATTTTCTCTCTGCTCTGAGGCTGGAAGTCTGAAGGGTTCGGCATCAGCGAATGAGCCGGTTTCTTCTGCAGGGCGCGAGGATGGATGTGCTCCAGGCCTCTCTCGAGCTGGTGAGATGCCGGCTTGGCGTTCACACAGTGTTCTCTGCATGGGTGTTGAGGCACAAATGTCCCTCCTTCTATTGGGACAGCAGGCAGGCCCTTCTGCTCGAGGCTGACCTCATCTTAACTAACTCCATTGCCATAACCCTGTTTCCAAATAAGGCCACATTCGGAGGCCTTACTGGGGTAAGAAGCACAGAATGTGAAGCTGAAGATTTGTGGGGACCCAATTCAAGTAGGAACAGAGGTCCTCTCCTTTGCAAATTGGTCCAGAGAGATAAACAGAAGCACCAGCTACTGAGCCCAAACTGACCCATGTAGATTTGAAAACATGTCACATGATAGTAAGGGTCAAGAAAAAAATGATTTAATCAGTGAAGAATCCATGTGACTCAGTAATTCCAGTCTAGGCATGCTCAGTTAAACTCCAGTGCAGAAATGTGAGGTGTGATAGCCTTGTTTGTAATACCAACAATTTATCTACAGAAAAAGTATGTGTAGAGTGAAGCAACAGGTTGAATTGTGATCCCCATAACTAATATTCTGAAATTCCAGCCTATATTACCACAACACCGGACTGTTTCTAAAGATAGTGCCTTTAAAAAAATGTAATGAAGGGGGCTGGGCAGGTGGCTCAGTGGTAGAGTGCTTGCCTTGCATGCATGAGGCCCTGGGTTCGATTCCTCAGCACCACATAAGCAAAAAGAAAAAAGCCAGAAGTGGCGTTGTGGCTCAAGTGGTAGAGCGCTAGCCTTGAGCTGAAGAGCTGAGGGACAGCGCCCAGGCCCAGAGTTCAGGCCCCATGACCAACAACAACAACAAAAAAGTAATGAAGGTGAGTGTGCTAATGCCTATTTATAATACCAGTACTCAAGAGATGAGAAGGAAGATCAAGAGTTCGAGGCTGGCCAGCATAGAGGAAGCTTGTCTACAAAGTAAGGTGTAATAAGGTTAAAATGAGGTCATTAAGGTTGGCTGTAATCCAGCATAACTAGAGTCCTTACTTTTTGTTTTGTTTTGTTTTTGTTCATTTGTTGGTTGTGAGGCTTGAACTCAGGGCCTGGGCACAGTCCCTGAGCTTTTTCACTCAAGGTTAGCGCTCTACCCCTTGAGCCACAGCACCACTCCTGGTTTTCTGGTGGTTAATTGGAGATAAGAGTCTTACGGACTTTTCTACCCAGGCTGCCTCAACCTCAATCCTCAGATCTCAGCCTCCCAATTGGCTAGAATTACAGCCATGAGCCACCAGTGCTGGGCTAGAGTCCCCACAAGAAGAAATTAGCCAGGTGCTAGTGGCTCACAGCTATAATCCTAGCTCCTCGGGAGGCTGAGATCTGAGGATTGAGGTTTGAACCAGCCTAGGTAGGGAAGTCTGTGAGACTCTTATCCCTAATCAGCCACCAAAAAGTCAGAAGTGAAGTTGTGGCTGAAGAGCTAGAGCACCAGCCTGGAGCACAAAAGCTCAGGGACAGTGCCCAGGCCCTGAGTTCAAGCCCCAGCCCCAGCACAAGCAAAAGACAAATTTCTCCATCTTTCTGCCTGTCACCTTGGTTCTGGGATTACAGACATATGCCTCTGTGTCTGTCAAGTCTGTAAGATTTTTATATTCTGCATCCAAAAGAGTTACCTGGTCTATGAATTTTAGGAAGCAGTGGTCTGGCTAAGGCCTAATCAGACAACTTGCTTGTGGAAATGTGGAGAGTTTTAATGAGTAGCTAGTAGGAGCTTGGGTCGGCACATGCCAAGTCTTCTTCTGAAGGGCCATCGTCAACTCCTGTCCTCTCATGTAAGAACAGCCGTTTGAAGATTTTGAAGGAGCATGTGTCATTTTCTTCACGGCTACTTTGAATCTAAATGAAAAGTGATAATACCAAGACAAGCCCCGTAGACACTGGTTTAGGGCCCCTTGCTTCCCATATGGCTGAGCCCCGATTACATGTAAGTGCACATGAACATAAATATAGAACTGTGCACCTGCACATACGTATGTTTGTTTGGTTGTTTTTTTTTTTTTTTTTGTCGGTTGTGGGGCTTGAACTCTGGGCCTGGGCGCTGTCCCTGAGCTCTTCAGCTCAAGGTGATTGCTCTTCCACTTGAGCCACAGCGCCACTTCCAGTTTTCTGGTGGTTCATTGGAGATAAGAGTCTCACGGCCTTTCCTTCCCAGGCCGGTTTTGAACTGTGATCCTCAGATCTCAGCCTTCTGAGTGGCTAGGATGACAGGTGTGAGCCACGGACACCCAGCTCATACGTATGTGTATGCATATACGTGTATAGGTGCCTATCTGAGTGTGAGTTCTCAAAGCATCAGTCATCTTTGGGTCTCTCAGGAAAGTCCCTCTGGGGACCCTGCTGTGAGCAGCTTTCCTTAGTCTCTTCCTGTATGCCTGTCCCAACAGCACAGCGCCATCACACGCCAAAGCACCTGCACAATGGTGTTTCCTGTGGCTTCTGCCTTTTTGGAAATGGCCAGCCTGCATGGCCTGTTGAACACTGACCATCTGTGGATCTTCTGCAACACTGCTGCGGAGCCACCGGCCGTCCCATAGCCCAGTGTCTCTTTTACAGAGACATTCAGAGGAAGTTCTGGCAGGAGCTCCGTTCCGGGAACATGCCAGGCTCTTACGCATCCATTTGTATGCATTCCTCTACCAAGCACACTGGGCAGCTCAGCGTGTCCCTCCCTTTGTTTTAGCTGCCAGGAAAATGCAAACCCAAGCTCAGGATTCATTCTTTTTCTTTTTGTAGTGTCCATACCAGGGCTTGAACTCAGGGCCAGAGAGCTGTCCCTAAGCTTTTTTTTTTTTTTTTTGCTCAAGGCTGGTGCTCTGTCACTTGAACCACAGCGTCACTTTTTGGCTTTTTACTGATTAATTGGAGGGAAGAGTCTCATAAACTTTCCTGCCGGGGCTGGATTTGAACCTGGATCCTTCGATCTCAGCCTCCTGAGTTGTTAGGATGACACAGTGTCTGGCTCAAGCTCCCTCTGCAGTAATCAGCTTTGGGCCTTGCTGATGTGGAGCTGTCAGAGCCAGAAGATCCTTCTCAGTAGGTGGGATCTCAGAGATACACATAAGATACTGAGGCTGGCTCCCAATAGGCCGGTGGCTTTCTCAGTTGACAGTAATGCCTCCCCTTTACCCACACATATTGAGAAGCTCCTGGAGATCTTGCTGTGTGAACATGGGCAACCATGCATCGGAGCTGAACCATACCAAATACAGCAGGGGCTCTTGTAGACCAGATCCTGACTAAGCACTGAGGAAGTAGAGGCCTGAGGCAGGAGGGGGAGGGGGATAAGAAGAGCAGATGGCCTTCCCTGCTGGTCCCCATGGATGTGGAGCAGGAACACTGTATTTGGTCCAACAAGCAAGGTACATGCCAAGAGAGTAGCTCCTGGGCTTGGGCTTTGTGCCCCTACCAGCACTCATGAGCCGTTATCTGCTCTCTAAACCACGATTCCCTAATGCCAGTCCAGGGGGTAAGGTCAGGGTATAAAAATGGTTTCTTGAGCTGGTGGCACCACCTGTAATCTTAGCTACTCAGGAGGCTGAGCTCTGAGGATCACTGCTGGAAGCCAGCCTGGGCAGGAAATCTGTGTGATTCTTATCTCCAATAAACTACCAAGGGGGTGGGGGTGGGGGGAGACAGAAGTGGAGCTGTTTGTTATTCATCTGGTATCTGGTGGAGCGCTGGCCTTGAGCACAAAAGCTCAAGGACAGCTCCCAAGGCTCTGAGTTCAAGCCCTAGGAATGGCACGCACACACACACACACACACACACACACACAGAGGCACCAGAATAAAGTCCTGAATGCAATGGTGCACCTGAAACTCATTCCTCTTTCAAGGGCACATAAAGATGGCATCAATGGCATGTCACATCCTTCAGTTTTGCCTTATTATAATGTGTGATGAGGTGTGAAGTCCCGGATTGCGTGGGCCCTTGCTCCCAGAGCCCCTAACCAGGATTGCCCCGGCACAGGCCTGGCGGAGATGGGTCCCAGCACTTGTCAAAGGCCGCCGCGCCCACCGTCCGGAGCTCTCAGAGCCTCTGCCTCTCCACAGGGCCTGCCTCACTCCCTAATCCTTAAATCCTCTCCACGGGGCACCTACCCTCCGGCTTAGATGGAGTTCTTCCGGCCTTGGACTGCGCGCTTCTGTATGAGGCCTGCCTCAGGATACTCAGCATTGGCAAACAGCTGTCAAGGTTCCCAACGCAGATGTGAGCGAGAGACCCCACAGCCGCTGCAAACTTATTTCATATAAGGCATTCTAGAAGCTTCTGGTGGACATCTGGTCCTTCTCTCTGCAATCCACCGCATTTTGGATTCACAGCACACACAGATCTCTAGGGACAGCAGTGTCGTGTGGGAATCTGTGTACCCCAGGCAATGGCTATGTCCTTTTTCACCTCGTATTCCTATGGCTTCGCACAGCCTTGTGGGTAAAAGCACATACCCATGGCACGTGTACTGAGCAGAGGAGGAGGAGAGAGCCATGGGGCTCACTCAGGAGGTCAGTACGAGGCAGGGCATGGCAGGGACGGCCACCTCCCTTGGAGTGGCATTGGGGGCCAGGGAGCAGGCTGCAAGAGCAGACAGGAGCCAGCTGCTTCCCTGCCTGGACAAGTTGGCAAATAATAAAGGGTTACCATTTATGAAGTCTGATCTGAGCCACAGGAGCACACACCTGTAATCTCAGCTACCCAGGAGGCTGAGATCTGAGGATCGAGGATTGAAGCCAGCACAGGCAGAAAAATCTATGAGGCTCTTCTCTCCAGCCAACCGGCCAAAAGCCTGATGTGGAGCTGGGGCTCAAGTGAGAGAGCACCAGCCTTGAGCAGAAAAGCCAAATGAGAAGGAGAGGCCTGAATTCAAGCCCCAGTACTGGCACCAAGTAAGTAAATAAATGAATAAATTTGATCTGGCAAGGCTCCTTTGATATCCTCATATATGTCATACAGTCCCTCAGCTCTTCAGCTCAAGGCTAGCACTCTACCACTTGAGCCACAGCACCATTTCCAGCCTTTTCTGTTTATGGGGTGCTGAGGAATTGAACCCAGGGCCTCATGCATGCAAGGCAAGCACTTTACCGCTGAGCCACCTTCCCAGCCCCATCATACAGTATCTTATTGAGTCTTCACCTCACAAAGGCTAGAAGGCCCAGGCGCAGAGCCATTAAGACCTTGCCCTGGGTTGAGGCTTACCAGTGGCTTCTTCAGGGGCCTGACTCCAACACCTACCCTCATCCAACTTCCCAGGAGAAAGAGGGACTCCATGGTTCCTCTGGAGTGTTTCTCCCTCACTAGAGAACAGGAAGGAACATTCTCAGAAGATGGGGTGCCCACGATGGGGGAGGGACCAACCCCCCCCATGTGCTCTGAAAGCAGTACAGCTATTTCAGATGCACAGAGGCTAAAAAGAGCCGAGAGGAAGCACAGGCTGCTCCGCGGGGCCTGGGTTTATTTTTGTGAATAGAATGCCAGCCACAATTATATCACCAAGAGTTCAGAAGGTGTTGGAAAGAAAGAGAAATAAATATTTCTGCTTTAGCACCAGACCCAGAAACCCTGGTGGCAGAGTTCTAATCTTTGAGGGAGTCTATCTGTTCAGGCAAAATAATAATAAAAACAAGGAGAGGATGGGTAGGGAGCATTTGAACACATGACACATCAACCCCCCACCCCCATCCCGGAGTTAGCAGCCATCCCAAGCCTGAGGCCATTCTGGGTGGCTTTGAACCCAGTTAAATGGGTCATAAATATTTGTAACCTGGGAGTAAAGGAGGGGAACACATCGTTCTCCAGGAAGAAAATGAGCCCAGCTTGAGCAGGCCAAGGTTTCATACCTTACCAAATGTTCTCATTGCCTTAAATGTTCTTTTTTTTCTAAGAACTCTAAGTGTGGGCAAAACTCATGCATTCAGTAAATATTACTAAGCCTCAGCCAAGGAGCCTGGGGAGAGAAGACAGCCCGGGTGGTCACAGGAAATTCTTGGACCTCGTGAGTCTGAGGGAGGAATAATTCTTCAGAATGACATGCAGTGATTGGGGGCTCAGAGGCTCAGGACCTGACCTAGAATTTTTTTTTTTTTGGTCCGGTCATGGGGCCTGAACTCTGGGCCTGGGTGCTGTCCCTCAGCTCTTCAGCTCAAGGCTAGCACTCTACCATTTGAGCCACAGCGCCACTTCCAGCTTTTTTCTTTTTGCTTATGTGGTGCTGAGGAATCGAACTCAGGGCCTCAGGCATGCAAGGCAAGCGCTCTACCCCTGAGCCACCTTCCCAGCCCCCCTAGAATATTTTTTTAAAAAGAGTTTTTTGGGGAAGTGCACTGTGGCTCAAGTGATAAGGTGCTCACTTTGAGCTGAAGAGCTCAGGGACAGCGCCTAGGCCCAGAGTTCAAGTCCCACGATCGACAAAAAAAAAAAAAAATAGTCTTTGAGCTGGTGCCTGTGGTTCATGCCTATAATCCTAGCTACTCAGGAGGGTAGAATTTGAGGTTCATAATTTGAAGCCAACCCAGGCAGGAATGTCTGGGAGACTTATTTCCAATTAGCCAGCAAAACAAAAAAAACAGAAGTGGAGCTGTTGCTCAAGTGGTAGAGCACCAGCCTTGGGTGGGAAAAGCTAAGGGACAGAATCCAGGCCATGAGTTCAAGCCCAGGACCAACACAATAATAATAACAAAGGGTTTTTAATATTATTTTAAAGTAAATGATCTGTAGCATCCAGCAACCTTCAATTGACACTGTAAAGTAAGAATTGCCTGTTTCAGTGGGGTGCTGGTGGCTCACACCTGTAATCCTAGGCTGAGATCTGAGGATCACAGCCCAAAGCCACCTAGTCAGGAAAGTCTGAGAGACACTATCTCCAATAAATTACCAAAACAAGCTGGAAGTGGCACTTTGGCTTAAGTATAGGAGCATTAGCCTTGAGCAAAAGAAGCTCAGGGATAGCGCCCAGGCCCTGAATTCAAGCCCCAGTGCTGGCAAAAAGTAAGGAAGGGAGGGAGGGAAGGAGGGAGGGAGGAAGGAAGAAAGAAAGATAGGAAGAAAGAATGGGCTGGGAAGGTGGCTCAGTGGTAGAGCGCTTGCTTTGCATGCCTGAGGCCCTGGGTTCGATTCCTCAGCACCACGTAAGAAAAAAGCCGGAAGTGGCGCTGTGGCTCAAGTGGTAGAGCACTAGCCTTGAGCTGAAGAGCTGTGGGACAGCGCCCAGGCCCAGAGTTCAGGCCCCACGACCGGACCAAAATAAATAAATAAAAATAAAAAAAAGAAAGAAGGAAGGAAAGAAAGGAAGGAAGAAAGGAAATTATCTGCTTCATTAGAGTGAACCAGTTGCCTGAGGAAAGTGTATAGGAGGGAGAGAAGAAGGAAAGAGGAAGGAAGGAAGGGAGAAGAGAGGACTGGAGGGAGGGAGGGAGAGAAGGAGGGATATAGTGAAGGAATATCTGCTGGAAAAGAGTTGGGGGTGCTTTTGACTGTGGTTCTGCTTTGATCCTGAGATTCAGAACAAAGGAGAAACTTCCTGTATGTCTCCAAGATAACATGGAACCTAATTTCACCGAGGCTTTTTGTTCTCCGTTTTTCTGCACCATTTTTTCTTAAGTAAAAGCTTTATTGAAATATAATGCAATAGCATAAAAGATACCCTTTTCAGTTGCACAACTCAGCCGTTGGGGGAGGGGTAGTCACCAAGTTATATAACCACCACCACTGTATATCACCGCAGCAAACTTTTATTACTCTACAGAGAAATCCCATCTCTATTAGCAGTCTCGCCCTACCACACCCCTTCCTGCACCATCTTTTCAAGGGGAAACAGCTGAGGCCGGAGCAGAGGAGCCGGAGGAGGGCTTCCTGTTTTATCCAGCTGTCCGCAGGAACCCCGAGTGGGTGCGGCCTTGTGCTGAGGTCCCAGGAGCCGGGGCTGGAAGGAGGAGCTTCCTTTCCAGCTCCACCGCTGGGCACTGCAGGGACTTTTGGAGAGAGAATCTGGATCCGTGTATTCTGGAAGGTACTAGAAAATGATCACAGCACGGGTTTGGATTTGGAATGTGGATGGGTTTCTTCACTTCCTACCAAGCTCCCAGGACATGCCGGATGCTGGGTCCCCTGGTAATGCTGGGTCCCCTTGCCATCCACTTGGGGCCCATGGGCAGCACCAGAGGCTGGCCTGCTCACTGCCAGCCAGGGGTGGAAGGAGAGGGGGAGGGACCTCTGGACTCAAAGCCACGGCCATTTTGAGTTGGGCAGATCTGGATGGAGAATCCACCTTCCCCAGTATCTGTGTCTTGAGCAAGGCTCCTGTGCGCCCCGCAGGTGGTCGAAGCTGGCTACTGGCTGCGGGACTGGGTTGCTCCACTTTGGGCTGAGAGTCAGGTCTTAGATGGCAGGATGTGCTTCATGAGGCTCGGAAGGTTTCCCTTCCAAGTCTAGGAAGCTGGGGGCCAGGGATGGGAGGGCTAGAAAAAACCAGGACAGCCCAGCGTCAGTGCCTTCCCGCGGTAAGCACATAGTCAGAGAGGAAGCTTCTAGAAGCTACCTTTGGAAGTCACACCTGACACACTGCAGCTAACGCTGCTGTTTCTCTCATGGGCTCGACAGCCGTCTGGGCTCCACTGGCTTTCTCCAACCTGGTTTTGGTTGGAACGTCCTGGTTTACCTCCACGGCTCTTCCTGTCTCTGAATATTGGAGAGCAGGATTGGAAGAGTAGTCCTTTCCCATGTAGGAAATCTCTAGGTCACTCCACAGATATGCTCCCCGTCCCCGTGCTCTGCAGACCAGGCCCGAAGGGTGGGCTTTGCCAAGCCGAAGCTTGTCTGTGTTCACTATGGGAGCAAATGAAACTGCCCAGAGCGTGGCCCACAGCGACCTTTTGTCTTTGTGTCTCCACAGAGCAGCTGGTAAATTTTTCCATTAATAAAAGTTCTTTGCAAAATTCGAATAGAGTATTGTGTTACATAAATTTAAGCCCTAAGAGAACATTCTATTACAGAGAGAGAGAGAGAGAGAGAGAGGAGATAGCAGTCTATCAGGGACCAAAGAGCCTCTAAGAGTGACTGGAACAAGAAACAAGGAAGCTGTCAAAACCATTTCTGGAGTCTGGGGATCATCTCATGCTCTGCAGACAAGCATCCATAACTTCTATTTGCATCCAGCAAGCTCAGCTGGCCCTGGCCTGACTTGACCAGTAACTCCACTCAACAGCCTGGCAGAAGAAGAGAAACCAGTCAATAATCAAAATTCTGTAGTGAATATCTGATTGGCTAGTTTGGCTCATTGGTTTCTCTCTGGTCCAGTTCACTGAAACTAGAATGAGATGAAGTCCCCTTAATAGGAGCAGAATTGTGGGTGGGGCTTAGTCATCAGTAATAGCAAGGCAGATATCCTACATGCATTGTAACTACTAATATGCTTCAAAATCCAGATACTAGCCAGGCACCAGTAGCTCACACCTGTAATCCTAGCTACTCAAGAGGCGAGGATCACAGTTCAAAATCATCCAGGGCAGGAAAGTCCTTGAGACTCTTATCTTCAATCAACCGCCAGAAAACTGGAAGTGGCACTATGTCTCAAGTGGTAAAATACTTGCCTTGAACTGCTGAGGGACAGTGCCCAGGCCCAGAGTTCAAGCCCCACAACAACAAAAACAAAACAAAACAACAACAAAAAACACATCTAGATACTGTTGCCAGTTCCAGTCATGCCTGGCCATAATCCTAGCTACACAGGATGCAGGGAATCGGAAGACTGCAGTTTGAAGCTCATCCTAGCAGGAAAGTCTGTGAGACTTTTTAAAAAATCAGTCATGGGACTTGAACTCCAGGCCTAGGTGCTGTCTGTCAGCTCTTTTGCTCAAGGCTAGTGTTCTACCACATTGAGTCCAATTCTATATCCAGTTTGCTGGTGGTTAATTGGAACTAAGAGGCTGATGGATTTTCCTGCCTGGGCTGGCTTTGAATTGGATTCTCAGATCTCAGTGTCAGCTAGGATTTACAGGAGGGAGCTGCCAGTGCCCAGCTTCTGTGAGGGTCTTCTCTGCAATTAACCACAAAATCGTTGGAAATGGAGCTGTGGTCCAAATGCAAGTGCCCACCTTGAGCCAAAAAGCTAAGGGACAATGTCCTGAGCTTAAGCCCTAGTACTAGCGCGCACACACACACACACACACACACATACACACACACACCCCTGCTTCCCTGAAGAGAGACCCATTTGTTGTGAGCACAAAGTCATCCTTTGGAGCTGGTTTCAATTCTCGTTATGGAGGCAGATCACTGTTTCTAGCCTAGAGCAATTCAGGGCCACAGTGCTGGGAGGGAGAGAGGTGAGCTCAGTACCCAGCTGTTCCCAGGGCATCTCCCCAGCTCTAAAGCCAAGTGCCAGGGGTGCCAACTCCACATCCACACCTTGGAGGGGCTCCAAACAATTCACAGGTCATCTCTGAAACACTCACAGTCATAAATACTCAGCTATGAGATGCACCAGCCCTGGCCAGCATACATAGGGCTCTTTATTTCCCTGCTTTCACACTAAGCAGAGAGCACAGCAAAACTGGGAGGAAGGACATTCCAGAAATGCCAAAGAGACCTCAGAGAGCCTGGGCTGTGTCTGCCAGAGGAAGCACTTCAGAGAAACAGAGCTGCAGGAAGAGGCCCAGGCCCTAGTGCCAGCCGGCTGCCCTGTGGGGGTGGAGGGAAGGGTCTGCCCCCCCTTACAGGAGTTTAGGGCTCCACTATGTCACACTTGTCCCTTTCCAAACAGTGCAACAGTGTAATATGTCATCTGAGTGAACCCCAGAGATAGGGTGCTGGCCAAAGAGCTCCAGTGGGGAGTGGCTGGGATTCATTTCAAACCAAATCACTTTCCAGCAAATCTCCACCCAAGAATATCAAGCGTGAACTTCAAGTCTGGGTGGTGGCTCAAGTCTGTAATCCTTGCTACTTGGGAGGCAGAGATCAGGGGACTATGGCTAGAGGCCAGGCCAGGCACAGAAGTTGTCAAGACTCGTTAACCATGGCAGGGCACCCTGGTACAAGTCTGCTATCCCAGCTACAGAGGAAGCACCTGGCTGAGCCAAGGGGCATGTGCCTGCCATTGCTGCCGCCAGGGGCAAGCCCAGGTAGGAGGATTGAAACCCAGGCCAGCTCAGGCATAAGGCAAGACCCTACCTGGAAAATCAGGCAAAGAGGGGCTGCAGGAATGGCTCAAGTGGAAGAGTCCCAGGCACAAGGTCTGGAGTTCAATTCTGAGTACTGCTATTTGTTTACAAAAGGGGACATTTTTTTCAACTTTTAAAAGAAGCTATTGACTGGGCCTGGCCCTTGACTAGGCAGCAGTCAGGGTCTTCCAACTAACTCAGTGCCTTGACTTCTTTGTTTTTTTTTTTGTTGTTGTTTTTTGCCTTGAATTCTTTTTTTTTTTTTTTGGGTGGGGGTCCGGTCATGGGGCCTGAACTCTAGGCCTGGGCGCTGTCCCTCAGCTCTTCAGCTCAAGGCTAGCACTCTACCACTTGAGCCACAACAGCACTTCCGGCTTTTTTCTTTTTGCTTATGTGGTACTGAGGAATCAAACCCAGGGCCTCATGCATGCAAGGCAAGTGCTCTACCACTGAGCCACCTTCCCAGCCCCTGCCTTGAATTCTTAAGGCTGGCACTTTACCACTTGAGCCACAGCTCCTTTTCTGGCTTTTTGCTGGTTAGCTGGAGATGAGTTTTATAAATACATCTGCTCAGGCTGGCTTTAAACCCTAATCCTCAGATTTCAGCCTCCTGAGTAGCCAGGATTACAGGCACAAGCTAACAGTGCCTGGCTTTCTCTTTTCTTTCGTTCTTTCCTTCCTTCCTTTCTTTCTTTTTTTTCTTTCTTTCTTTCTTACCGAGGCACAGTGGAACCCATGTCCTTGAGCATGCTAGGCAAGTGGCTCATTGCTGAGATCTAGTCTCTGTTCCAAACTTAAGCCATGGCTATGTGGGCCTCCTTAAGCCACATAGGACTCCTATGCAACTTTATTTTTATTTTATTTATTTATTTTTGTGGTGCTAGGGAGCCAACCTAGAGCCTTGGGCCTAGGAAGTAACAAGTGCTCAGCTGTTGGGCAATGCCTTCAGCCCCTGTCTGGCACCTTGGTTTGAAAACATAAAGGGGAGAACTCTTCAAGTAGTCCCCCCCCCCCCGCCCCAGTCTAGATGAACTAAAAACACAGACAGACATAATCTCTCAAACCCCACACCCAAGCTCATCCATTTAGTAAGTGTTAGTGAGTTGCATTTTTTTCAGATCATTTCACAATTCATAATCTCTGGGCTGGTTTGTGCCAGCTGATGGCACTTGGGCCGGGATGGGGGATGGGAGACAGTTCTTTCCCACTGTCCTGGTCTTGCTTCCCTTCAATCACAGAATCATGTGAGGCGTTCAGGATTATTGTCAGGAGGTCCCAGAAGGGGCTGCTTGTGTGGGCCTGTGTCGCCTATTTTGGGAATGGGATATCTGAGTCACCATGTAAATTAAACACAGGTGCTCTCAGCAGCCTGCTTCTGAGCCTTGTCACCCAAGGCCCAGCCCACCAGCCCACTGTCTGAAGGATCTAGAGAGGAAGCCAGTCTGCTCAGGGCAGTCAGGATGGGGAGGAAAGGCACATAAACACTTGTGAGTACATCATAGTAAAGAATAAGTTCTCATGGGGTGCCAGTGGCTCACGCCAGTAATCCCAGCTACTCAGGGGTTGAGATCTGAGGATCCAGCTGAAGCAGAAAAGTTCATGAGACTCTTAACCTCCTATTAATCAGAAAAAAATAAGAAAGAAACAAACAAAAACACAGAAATGGAGCTGTGACTCAAGTGGTTGAACATCAGCTTTGAGGGGAAAAGCCGAGCGAGAGCAGAAGGCCTAGAGTTCAAGTCCCAGTACACACACACACACACACACACACACACACACAGCTATGAACAGCTCTTGGCAAAATCCAGTCTCAGATCCTAATCCCCAAGCTCTCTGTTCTCTGACACACAGGGCAGCTCATTGATATCTGTTTGGTTATCTGTGCAATGGTTCACTGAGTTACAAGGGCCGTTACCCATTGGAAGACGGTGACCAGTCTGTGTCCCTCAGGTGGGAGGAGCTTAGCCCAGACGTCTGGAATGGTTGCTGTTCCTTCTCCATTGTCCTTGCTGCCAACTGTGTTTTCTACTCCCAGGCCCTCAAGCTAAGCTCAGGAGGACAAGGACTGATTCATTCACCACTGAAAGTCTCCAAGGACTGGAACGTGTGTAAATAGATCTCAACAAATCCAACACGGCCAACCAACTGGCCCTCCCGACCCCCCTCAGACTACATCTCAGCACACACACATTACAGTGTGGGCTTCTACACTGGCCATACTGGTCCTGGTCAGCTGAGCCAAAGCGAGATAAGGAGCAAGAATCACACATCTAGAAAAACACTTGTTTCCACGGTGAGGACAGTAGAATTCCCAGGGAAGGGGCAGAGGTGCAAATGGCAGATTCCAATGAAGGCCAGAGGTGAGGGGCGGGGCTTCAGAACTCTGAGTTCGAGCCTGTGTGCAGGGGCCGTAGGATCAGTTTGCTCTGATTCATCGGTTTAGTAATTCCAGGACCTACTCTGTGCTGAGAGCTGGGTGAGGAGCTGCAGATGCAATGGAGGATGTAACATGGCCCAGTGGGATGGAGCAGGGCTTAGTCCAGGGGTCTAAGAGTCAGTTCAGATCTTTTGAGAGCACAAAGGAGCTTGGGGAAGAGGATGCAGGTGGCCGGGCAGTGACCACCCAGCCGCGTCTGAGGCTGAGGAGAGGAATCAGTCTGGTCAGAGGCGGAAGCATATCCGAATAAAGACAATGGCACTTGAAAGGCCCTGTGACAATTAGTTTCACTGTCAAAGTGTACGGAAGCCCAGGGCCACAGAGTCTGGCATGAGGGCCGCCCGCTGGTCCCAGGGTGGCGCTCATCCGGGGAGCATTCTTGCTAAGGATGACAGACACCCACAACTCAGCCAGGAGTGAAGGGGGACAGTGAGAAATGCTCCAGGGAGGACTGTAAGAAAAGCTACAGGTTTGGTGCCAGTCAGGTCTGGCCTCTTTTTTCTTTTTTCTCTGGAATTTGGGGCTAATCAAGGAGGAAAGTGAGCCTTGCTTTCACTGTCCCCTTGGCAGACTGGCACCCAGAATCTCCAATTCCATTTCAAAGGTTAACTGCATTACCACACCCTTGGCACTGTATCCAGGTCCTGAGGTGTGCAGACTCGGAGTCAGTCTCCAGCCGGGTTGGAAATACCCTCATTCCTCTGTGACCTTTCTCTGCAACTGCAGGTGTTCAAACACCAGCATCAAAGAGATCAGCACACAATAAAAACTTGCCCTTGAAAATGAGAGAAGCCTATGTACACACCCCTCCACCTGCCCTTCTTTCCCCACGCCCACTCTGTGTCCACTTGAAGTTCAGCAACGTGATGTGTCACAGTGGGACACATCTTAGTCTAAGCCTCTGATGACCCTCAGCATGTCACACTCCCCCTCGAGTCTCCATGTCACGTATGAGACAGCTGTCTATGTGTCCATGTAGTGGTCAGCTGATCTACAACAGTTGTGTTTGTAGGCCTGTGAAGCACAGTAATGGGCGGGGCCCCAGTCATTCACGGCTGCCATCCTAGCTACTCAGAAGGCTGAGATCTGAGGATCAAGGTTTGAAGACAGCCTGGCAGGAAAGTCTATGAGACTCTTCAATAAACCAGGCAAAGCCAAAAATGGGGCTGTGGCTCAAGGTAGAACATTAGCCTTGAGAGAAAACCCCAATATACACACACACACATACACACACATACACACACATACACAGCACACATGCACACTAACGAGTCTTAAGTATTTCCAAACACCTAGCATGTCTAGTTCATGGCAATTGTTCTGGTCATCCAGTGGGTGGGTGGAAAGGAGCTTACAGTTTTCTTTTCAGAGAGTAGTAGAGTTTGCTTCCTTTGCTGGCAAAGTTCTGCCTGAAGATCTTGATGAGCATTACGAGAAAGTCAGGACCGTGGAGGACCCTGTTCCTCATTCCCTGCTGGTCTAAGGAGCCCAGTAGGCCCCAGCAGATGCCTAACAGCGAGGGTGGGGCTCCCTGGGGTCAAAGTCAGAGAAACCTGGGAGCCTGGAATGCCAAGGCTGGGAGGGCCCTGCTGAAGAGATCCGGCAAACATTTGTTTAATGCCTCCAGGATCTGCCAGGCAAGGAGCCAGGTGATTTATATTCACTAAGCAATCTGAGCTCCAGGACAACCCTGGGGCTGAGAGTTTATGCTATCTCCAATTTGCAAGTTCCAACAGGTTTTTGTGGGGGACAGGAGCTCGTCTTTGCCCAGGTGGGTCCTCCCCTTGCGGACACCTTCTCAGGCCTCCAAGAGCACTTGGTCTGACCCAGCACCTTACAGAATGCCCTGGGGGTTGCATGCTCCCTGTGGCTTGCTTTAATCTACCCCTCCAATTAGACTGGGAACACAAGGCCTGGTCACCCTGCTGATTTTCACTGTCTTCTCAGTGCTTAGGAGACTTGCAACAATACTTATCAGATAGGAAATATAGATAGTAAGGATTTAGACGTAATTGATGAAGCTGGGCATGGTAGCTCACACCTGTAATCCTAGCTACTCAGGAAGCTGAGATCTGAGGATCATAGTTTTTAAGGCCAGCCCCAAAGACCCTAATATAACCTAAGACCTAAATAACTAGTAAAAAAAAGGCCAAAGTTGAGGTGTGACTCAAGTGGCACAACATCAGACTTAAACGAAGGAGCCAAGTAAGAGTGCAAGGCCCTGAATTCAAGCTCTAGTACTGGCACAAAACAGAAAAAATTAAAAAAAAAATTAAAAAAAGCTGGGCTGGCGGTGGCTCACACCTATAATCCTAGCTACTCAGGAGGCTGAGATCTGAGGATCATGGCTCAGAGCCAGCAGGGGCAGGAAAGTCCAAGAGACTCTTATCTCCAATTAACCACCAAAAAACTGGAAGTGGTGCTGTGGCTCAAGTGGTAGAGCGCTTGCCTTGGGCTGAAGAGCTGAGGGACAGTGCCCAGGCCCAGAGTTCAAGAGCCATGACTGACCAAAAACGAAAAAGAAGAAGGAGGAGAAAGCGGAAGAGAAGGAGGAGGAGGAAGAGGAGGAGGAGGAGGAGAAATAATCTTTTGGATGCAATTTTTTTTTCTGTGTATGTGGTGCCGAGGAATCGAACCCAGGGCCTCATGCATACAAGGCAAGCACTCTACCACTGAGCCACCTTCCCAGCCATGGATGCAATTTTTAATAAACCAAAAGTTCCCGTAGTCTTCCTTATCTGGAAATGACTGCACATTGGGCTGTAAACTTGAGCCTATCGGTGAATCCCTGGTGAACTCTTTCTATTACATAATTTACAGGGTACCCAAAGCACTGCAGGTGCATGAAGGGCTCCTGGGGGCTGTAGAGTAGGCCATCAAAGGCTCCTTGGCTCCTTAACACACAGCATGGCTGTAGCTGTCCTGGCAAGTTCGTTTACTCCAGCATCTAACTTGAATAGATTCAGTCATAGCTCAGACTATGACTTGAATCCTTTAATCGCACCATTTGCTTGCTTCAAATGCCCTCTTCCTTTCTCCTTCCCAATCCCCAATCTTCCCCCATCTTACTCTGTATCAGAGACTAATAGTCAATCCTGATACTGGCATCAGCATGTAGGTACTGCTTTTTTTTTTCTTTTTACCAGTCTTGAAGCTTGAACTCAGGGCCTTGGCACTGTCTCTGAGCTTCTTTGGCTCAAGGCTAGCACTCTACCACTTGAGCCACAGTGCCACTTCTGGCTTTTTCTGTTTATGGGGTACCCATAATGTACCAAGCCACATTCCCAGCCCTAGTTACTGCTTTCTGCTGCCTCTCTTTTTTCCTCACCTATCCAAGGTAAGCTTAAATCCCACATCCTGCCTACCCAGCCCCAGGGCAAACACTCCTTCTGATGAATCCTGACACCTTCCTTACACCTTCTCCCTGCCTTCGGCCCCTAACCCAAGAAACCTCAAGCAGAGACCTTTCTCTCCCAGGCATATGGTATCCAAATCCAGACTGGGAGCTTCTAAAAGACAGGGAATCTAATACCTCAAAGCCTTACTATTTGCACGTGTGTGGGTCTGTGTGTACATGTGTATGTACGTGTGTGCATGTGCGCATTGGCATTGGAACTTGAATCAGGACCTTGCACTTACACATGGCTTTTATACTCAAGGATGGCATTCTACCACTTGAGTCACACCCCAACTTCTGGGTTTATGATGATTAACTGGAGATAAGAATCTTTTGGAGTTTTTTTCCTAAGCTGGCTTAGAATGTGGGTCCTCAAATCTCTGCCTCTTGAGTAGCTAGGATTCCAGACAGGCATTAGCCACAGTGCCCAGCAAAAGCCTTGCCATCTTACTCTCTAACATTGTTAGTTTCAACTTGGTCATGATCATACTAATTTATCCCTCCATGAATAAAAACCTGGCCTTAGAACCTCTTAAAGACAGACTGGGAAGATGGCTCAGTGGTAGAGCGCTTGCCTGGCATGCATGAGGCCCTGGGTTCAATTCCTCAGCACCACATAAGCAGAAAAAAAAAGCCGGAAGTGGCTCTGTGGCTCAAGTGGTAGAGCGCTAGCCTTGAGCTGAAGAGCTAAGGGACAGTGCCCAGGTCTAGAGTTCAGGCCCCACAACCGGAACAAAAAACAAAAAAAAAAGAATCTCTTAAAGACAATGCAAAATGGATGTAAACTGAACCAGGAAAGAGTGGGAATTAAAGTTATGAAACCAGCAGTTCCTCCCTGTGTCTGCCGCACCTTCAGTCCAGCCCCTTCTGTTTCTGAACGGTGTTATGCCCAGGCCTCGCCTCACAGAGTAGGTCCTTCACTCCATTACCGTTACAGTAATACTCGGTCTTCTTCTTCCCGGATGATGATCTGAGCCTGAGCCTGACCCAAGTTGGGTCAAAGTGGGACAATCTACAGCATGTAAACAAAGGCCAAAGTTAGGGAGCAATAAGGATCACATGGAAAAGCAGACTTCTGTCCAGGTGAGGCAGGTTAGCTATAAAGGAAAGACTGCGGAAACCCACCCTCTCTCCTAGTCATACTTAGGCATCCTACCTCTTCCCTAGTGCCTCCTGACCACTCCCCCTTGGGGTCATCAGGGGTCAGTTCACAGTTAGGACCCCTCGCTAGGGGCAGGAAATCTCCATCGCAGTTCTAACCAAACTGGGGCTGCAAGGTTCAACTGGATGAGTCCTTAGCCTCATTGTTGCCCCACAGATGCTGCTTGAGGCTTCATGCCTATGCTTGGCATCACATCCATATATTTAAACCCATTAATGGCACCCTTGCACATGCGCAGATCCCTTCCAAACTTCAAGATACCCTTAAGACCAGCCCACTGCCATTACCAGGAGCTTTTCCCACACTGCAAATCTGACAACTGAAATCCTCAACCAAGTTTGCTCTTGAACCATTTAGCTCTAGTCTCTTCCTTCCTCCCTCCCTCCCTCCCACCCACCCCCTCCCTCTCCCTCTCTTTCTCTTTCCCTCTCCCTCTCTCTTTCTCTCTCTCCCTCTCTTCCTCCCCTCTCCCCCCCAACCCCTTTCCACTCCTTGCTTTGCCACTTTACATGTGTGCTGGTCCTGGGACTTGAACTCAGGGCCTGGGCCGCAGCTCTATGTCAGTTTTTTGTTCTCTCTCTCTCTTTTTTTTTGTCGTTAATGGAGGTAAGAGTTTCAAGACATTCCTGCTGGCTTTGAACCACGATCCTTGGATCTCAGCTTCTTAAGTAATTAGGATTCCAGTGTAAGCCACTGGCACCCAGCACCACTTTACATTTGTATGCATGTCTTCCTCTCAATTCTTTGTTGGAGATGCCAAGAACCTGGGCTCTTCACCTCTGCCACAACCACCAGTAACACAAGAGATTAGGGTGGGGCCAGAAATGGGTACAAGCCAGAAGGTGAGAAGTCAGCCCTTCCTCAAGGGCAGACCAGACAACAGAGACCAAGAGGAGCTACAAGAATTACTGAAAAGGCCTGGGCAGCCTGAAGCTGGAACATTCTTGCCCTGTGAACAGTCTAGATTGACAGCTCCAAGTCAGAAGGACACCCTACTCCGTCGGGAGTCCCCAGCCACTCATAGCTCGGAGGTGACCAGAGGAAAAGGGAACAAAGCAGCAGACAAGCGAGATTCCAATTTCCTTCTTCCTGTTTCCTTCCAACCGGGGTGGGGAGGGGTGCCCGTTCCCCCCAGTGTCGGCTGGGGGCAGCGCTCAGCACCTGGCTAGTAGCCAGCTTGCAAAATTCCATTGCAATCTAGGGTTAGAGCCCTGGTCAAGCTTTGACCTTTGGGTCAAACGGCTTTGGAGCCCTCAGGCCCAAACTGCAGCCAGTCTGTCTTTTGCAAAACTGCTCTCTGTCCTGAGAGCGCTAAGCTGGGTTGGGTGCGGAGCATCTCGGTGAGAACAAGGAGAACCTTCAGCCGGACACAGCGGGCCTCCCCGGCCCGGGCTGCAGACACAGGAGCTTATTCATCATTTGCCCGAGGAGGCTACAGCTAGCGCGGTCCCTAAAAGCTCCAGCACAACAGGGCAAACTTTAAAATGACCCTTTTGTTTTGCAAATGAGATATGCAAATAAGCTGATAACCTTTTTTTTTTTTCTTTTTTTAAAAGCCAGAGTCTCTAATTCTGGGGGCAAACACTTGGGTTTCTAAATTCCTGCCTCAAGGAAATGGACTTGAAATGGTGAGGAAATGAGGATGCAAACTTGTAGGGCTATTTTAGTTTGGCAGTGAAGTCCTGTTTCCTTTTGACTTTGTGTACTCCAGGAAGGGACAGTTGTTAGTTTAGTATCACAGATAACCTAAGTCCTTAAAGTGCACCAAGCTTATCAAAATGAGGGTCTCATAAAGGACTACACCTTTCCAAAAATAATACTTCTAGTTAGTAATGAGGATAAGAGTGGATACACTAAGTACTTAGCACATATTAGAAATACAGTTAGAGCTGCCAGGCACTTGTAGCTCACGCCTGTATTCCTAGCTACTCAGGAGGCTGAGAGCTGAGGATTGTGGTTCAAAGCCAGCCCTAGAGACAAGTTTGTGAGGCTCTTATCTCCAGTTAACCATCAGTAAAACTGGAAGTGGAACTGTGACTCAATGTGGTAGAGTGCTAGACTTGAGTGAAAAAGCTCAGGGACAGTGCCCAGACCCTGCGTTCAAAGCCTATGACAAAATGATGATGATGATGATGATGATATGGTTGGCTAGGGTGTAAAATGACCTGGGGGAAAGTGAAGGAAGGGGTGACATTGTCCAAAAAAGAAATGTGCTCACTACCTGTATGAAAAAGAATGTGCAACACCACTGTACAACGCGTTAATACTAACAATAAAATTTTATTTAAAAAAAAAGACATATGGTTAGGGCTGAGGGTGCAGCTCAATAGTAGAAAGTATGCTTAGAACTAACAACAAGGCCATGAGAAGAGAACAAGGCGGGAAAGTAGAAGAAAGAAGAGGAAGAGGAGGAGGAAAAAAAGAGAGAGAAAAAAAACCCCAAAGAACAAGAAAAAAGGAAGAAAGCTGGGTACCAGTGGCTCACGCATGTAATCCTAGCTACTCAGGAGGCTGAGATCTGAGGATTGAGTTTCAAAGCCAGCCCAGAGACTCTTATCTCCAGTTAATCACCAGAAAACCGGAAGTGGTGCTGTGGCTCAGAGTGTTAGAGCGCTCGCCTTGAGCTGTAGAGCTGAGGGACAGTAAGCGCCCAGGCGGAGTTCAAGCCCCACGACCGACCAAAGTAAAATAAAGGAAGCAAAAGAGAGAGAGAAAAGAAATACTATTGACTGGCTACACCCATTCCACCCGGAAGTTCCATCCCTGCCAGGCACTGGGGGCTCCCACCTTATAAACCTAGCCATTCAGGAGGTTGAGACCCAGATGATTGTAGTTCAAGACCTGCTCTAGGACACTGATGACTTACTTCACCAAAGACAATGCTGTCTGATTCCAAAACCGAGATTCTTTTGAAAATATGACCCACAGAAATGGTGAACAGCAAAACAAAAAACACCATCAACAATTTTAAAAAAGAGGGGGGCTCACAGGGAAATACAGTAGAGCTTGTAAAACTCTCCAAGACCCAGAGATGCTAAAATTTGGGCAAATAGCCCTGTAGAGCTTTCTCTAATGAGTGTATGCCAATTCACCACATCTGGCCAAATACGCAATGTCAGTCTGCTGTTGAAGTTTTAGGGAAACCTTGTTCTCTGGAAGGCAGTCTGTGTTTCTATGATCACTTGTTCTGAAAAGTAGAAAAATCACAGGCAGGAAATAAGGTTAGGGAGGAGCAGCAGGCCCGAGGCCTGCCCTGAAAAGCCCAAAGTGGAGCTAACAACCAATGACTCTCACCTATAATTATCACTACTTGAGAGGCTGAGCTAGGGAGGATTGACATTTGAGGCCAGCAGGGAGCAAAGGGGACTTCTTAAAATACCTTCTGGACCAAATAGCCAGACTCAGTAGTGGGCACCTTGTTATCCTAGCTTCATGGGAAGTGTAAATAGGTGGATGACAATCCAGGCAGAAGCAGGACCTTATCTAAAAAATTACCAGTACAGAAAAGGGTCAGAGGTTTGGATCCAGGGTAGAGCACCGTCCAGTAAGCATGAAGTCTCAGTACTGCCCAAAGAAGAATCATCCAGAGGAACTTGGGAAGAGATTACTTGAGGCTACAAACCAATCAAATGCAGATGGCAAGTGAGCATTGTTTCTAGTGGCCTCCGGCCTCCAAACAGCTGTGAAAGAATTAGGGCCGCCTGGACAGGCACGTGGGTGTGCGTGTGTCACCCCCTGGGGTCAGTGTTTCTGGACAGAGCCTGAAGCTGAGCTTAGGCGCCTCCTTTGGCCACACGAAGCCTTGGTGCTGCCTTGAGGTAAGCACCGTCTGCGTGTGTGAGTATGGGGGGGGGGCTGTCACCAGCATGGCCTTGTGGAAGGGGCCTCTTCCAATGAGGCCCAGCCCAAAGGTCCCTCCCTTTTCTCTTGAGAATACACTGGGGTGTCAGACACCTGTTTCAGCCACGGTGAGTTTGGCAGAGAGAGCCCCAAAGCTGTTTGGTGGTAGAAGGGACCAGGTGTTTCTCATAGCCATGACTTGGGAGAGACACCACGACGCTGATCTATTGATGGCAACGGCATCCATCTGCAGGCAGCCGGCAGAAGCTGGTTATCCACAGAAAGGATTCATCGCAAATGGCAGAGTCAAGCTTTCTGATTTGCAGACTTGTTTTCTGAAATATCTGGGGAAGGAAGTCTTGGAAATAAATCCTTCCTTCCTTCCTTTTTTCTTTATCTCTTTCGTTCTTTCCTTCTCTTCCTCCTCCTTCTTACTAGGGATTGAACTCAGGGCCTGGGTGCTATCCCTAAGCTATTTTGCTCAAGGTTGGAGCTCTACCTTTTGAACCATAGCTCCCTTTTGAGCCACAGCTCTACTTCCAACTCTTGATTGGAGATAGAAGTCTCACAGACTTTTCTGCCCAGGCTGGCTTCCAACCATGACCCTCAGATGTCAGCCTCCTGAGTAGCTAAGATTACAAGCATGAGCTACTAGTCCCTGACACAATTCTTCTAACTGGGATGGCTGGGGGCTCCTGGGGTCGTGTTTGAGCACTGAGAAGGGGTGACTTGACTTTGTACGTCATCTAGTGAGGTGGCATATGTCCATTACATACACAAAATACAAAGGTAATCCATTTGTGCTCTTGCTCAGGCTCTTTGCCATGGGCCCTAGGGCACACCCCTCCTTGTGTGCTACTGCGTTCCACACCGCAGCTACACCAAAGCCTTCCAGGTCCTTCTTCAGTTCCCTAGGCCTAGGCTTTCGCTTCTGCTGGACAACTTCCTCTTCCTGGTACCTGGGCAACTCCTATTCTCTGCCCAAGAGACTAAATTATCACTTTGCCTTGAACACACTCTTCCAGGTTCAACTAAGTCCTGCTCGGTGCTCCAGGAATCACAGCTTTTATTGGGCCTCCTTGGTGTGTTTTGTTCCGAGGCAGGGACCCTGCCTGGCTCTCGTGCCCTGGTATCCACGGTGCTGGTTTTAGTTAGTATTCCTCAGTATGTGTTCAAATCTGAACAGGTTCTTCATTTTGCATACTAGAATCATCGTCTGTCATCTTTGGAGCCTTCAACAAACCCACACAACAAAATCAAGGTGCTGGGAAGGACACACAGCACATTACATAACAGGGAAGCTGGCCGAGGCGCAGGATGGTGCCTGTGCATTGCAGGAGTCATTAGTCATCAAGATCTCGTCTCGATTTCTGGTGCCATGCAATTTTTTTTTTTTTGCTTCTCAACAAAATAATAATTCCTTAAAATTGTGCAGCACTACTTGCTTAGCAGGTGCAACATTTTTTGATTCAATCTCCAGCACTGCCAAGTAGCGCTTTGGAATTGACAGGCCTGTAAAATGGGCATCAGAACTGCTTGAGGTTAAGTCCCTTGGTGGAGTTCATTCATTCGACTCTTCAATGATGGGTCTGGGTCTTGGCCTCAAGTATTTTGAGTCTGTGTCCTGAAACTTTCCTCCAACAGTTGCTTCCAACACAGCAAATAAACAGTGGTTACATATTGATTCTACATGTGGGGAAACTATCACTTCTATCAGTATTCTTATTTCCTACTTCTAAGAACTTTCTGAAGGAGACAGACCAGACTTGTTCAACTTTACATAAGACAACTGATACGATCAAAAGTAGGCTATGAGGAGGAACCCGGATGTCATGTCTGTGCATGCACATGGAGTGTCAGTGACTATCTGTGGAATAGTGGTCCCCTAGGGCTAAAAGTATGAGCAGGGGCTGGATCACAGTTTGAAGCCAACCCAGGCAATTAACTACTAAAAAGCTGGAAGTGGAGCTCTGATTCAAGTGGGAGAACACCAGCCTTGAGCGAAAAAGCTTAGGGACAGTGCCCAGGCCCTGAGTTCAAGCGCCAGCACTGGCACACATGTGCATGAAAAGTTCTGTCAAATTAGCTGGCACCGGTGGCTCATGCTTGTAATCCTAGCTACTCAGGAGGCTGAGATCTGAGGATCTCAATTGAAAATCAGCCCAGGCAGGAAAGTCCGTGAAACTCTTATCTCCAATAAGCCACCAGAAGACTGGAAGTGGTGCTGTGGCTCAAGTGGTAGAGTGCTAGCCTTGAGCTGAAGAACTGAGGGACAGCACCCAGGCCCAGAGTTCAAGCCCCACAACCAACAAAAAAAACAAACCCACAAAAAAACAAAAAATGTTCTGTCAAATTATACTCACTTGGCTGCTTCCGAGAGGATATGCCAGGTGGAAATATTTCCTGATAACTTCTGCATCTCTGGACCACTGGGTAGTAGCATCCACAGGGCAGTTTAGAGGACTGTGCCCCTCCCTTCATTGTCCCGAGGCCTGGGCCTGGGCACTGTCCCTCAGCTCTTCAGCTCAAGGGGAGCACTCCACCACTTGAGCTACAGTGCCCCTTCTGGCTTTTTCTGCTTATGTGGTGCTGAGGAATGGAACCCAGGGCCTCATGCATGTAAGGCAAGCACTCTACCACTGAGCCACCTTCCCAGCCCCTCATTTATTTTTTCCTGAATTGATTCTGTCATCTACTTGCTGGAGAGCCGCATGACCCTTGGCAGGTTCTCTGCCTCTCTACCCCACACTTCCTGTCTACTCTTTTAGTGCATCATGGGTCTGTGTTGTGTCCAGAAGGAAAAACACTTGAGCAAAAGCCTCAAGTGTGATAGACAGGTTTTCTGACATCTGTTGTCTTTCATCAGACAGGACTTCGTGTGCTTAATGCCTTCCCCTCAGTCTCTTTTCTGGAAGCTGAATGATTGAGCCCTTACTTTGGGCTATATTGCTAATTAAGGTCACACTCTCAGCCGGGCGCTGGTGGCTCACACCTGTAATCCTAGCTACTCAGGAGGCTGAGATCTGAGGATCGTGGTTCAAAGCCAGCCCTGGCAGGAGAGACCGTGAGACTCCTATCTCCAATAAACCACCAGAAAACCGGAAGTGGTGCTGTAGCTCAAGTGGTAGAGCGCTCGCCTTGAGCTGAAGAGCTGAGGGACAACGCCCAGGCCCAGAGTTCAAGCCCCACGACCGACAAAAAAAAAAAAAAAAAGGTCACACTCTCGTTTATGGGCTCAGAGGCACATTCTTCCTGGTTTCAGCAGACGAGCGAACGCATGCCTGAGTTCCCCCTGCGTGACTCAGTTGTACTCAGGATGCACAGCACCTCGATTGAATCAGGATGCACAGCACAGAGTCTGAGGCTGGGAGGCTGGGATCCTAGGTGTTTCCATCTAGATGGGATCAGAGATCAGGTACTGTCTTCACTTTGGGGACCTGTTACCTCTTACCTACAACCCATGTTAGCACTGAGGTGCTGATAGGTACAAGGTATGGCACATTTGGGACAAGGGGACTGAAGAGTGCGTGGACAGATCCGCAGCAATATCTATCCCTCTGTCTGTCTGTCTGTCTGTCTGTCTCTCTCTCTCTCTATCTATCTCTATTTGTGCTTGTCCTAGGGCTTGAACGCAGGGCCTGGGCTTTTTTTGCTCAAGGCTGGCACACTACTGCTTGAGCCACAGATCCTCTTTCCAGCTTTTTGGTGGTTAACTAGGAATAAGAGTCTTATGGACTTTTCTGTTCTGGCTGGCTCTGAACCTCCCCTCAGATCTCAGCCTGCTGAGTAGGAGGATTACAGGGGTGAGGCTTAGCAATTCTCTCTCCTGTCCTCTTCCTTTTCTTTTCCTCTCCTCTTCTTTCCCCCTCCTCTGCCTTTCCCTTCCCCTCATCTTTTTTTCTTCTCCAGATGTGTATGTTTAGAACAGCTGCATATACACATCACCACCACCCTCACCACTACCACCACCCTCACCCTACTTCCATGGGCCTGGAATTTGTGTGCCCAGAGGAGCAGAGGGCAGTAGGCATTTGTCAGCAGGCAGGCTTTCCCTAGGTGTTGGAAAGTTCAGATTGTAACCCATATAGCACATTGTTGGGCACTGTAATCTAAGGGCTTTTTCCTGGACTTAGGAAATAAGAGAAACTCTGTGGTGGAATGCACTGGAGGCTTCACCACCGCGGGGGGTTCTTTCCCTTTGGGCTTCTCGCAGCTCTGTGTGGCATGCGGCTGGGGACAGGGGCAGAAGCTGCTGGCCCCAGTGGCCACGCCTGTGTCCTGAGGAACAGCTCATGGGCAGTCTCTCAGAATCCAGTCTCTTGGGGACACACTGCTGTAGGTCAAGGGAGCACCACTGGTATTTTGGAGCTGAGAACAAGAACTGTTGGTGAACACTCTGGAATGATCACTTGAGGAGGCCGGTGGAGTGTTCGGGGGGCTAGTGTAGCAGGCATCCTTGCGAGGAACATGGCCTCTTCCTCGTGGTGACACTGAGGCTGCCACTTGCGCCTAGGTCACCTCTACCCAGAGGCCCAGATTTATTGCAACTGGGGCTGGGGCCTTTCATCTCAGGCCAAAGCCAGACCAAGTGCCAGCTCTGAGCAGCTGCCTCTGTTCTCCAGCTCCTGAGGCCGCACAGGGGACAGAGCAATGCAAGGGGCCAAGTTCTCTGGTGGCCTCCGGGGATGTTGTCCTCAAGGGGAAAGGCAGTAAACTGGGAGCCAAAGTCCCACTGGGCCACTCTTGGTCTAACTTTGTTATCTGACATATATGGAAAGTGAGGTGCGAGACGAGAAAGGACGCACACAGCTGGTCACGTGACCAGTGCTCCCGTAGCTCTTACAGGACTTTGGCATTGCTGTGGTGAGTGCTATTTTTGTTGTTGTTGCCATCTTTGTTTTCACTTTTGCTTTTGACTTAATGCCTAGGGTTTTCCCCAGTTAATATTCCTGCTCAAGGTCCATTAATATTTTCTTTCTGGATTAGTGTTTTTATAAAATAATCATTTAAAAGTCATTTTCTTTTGATGATCTTGCCCTTCAACTTTGCTCCAAGTGAACAGACTTTACAATGTTAGTAGGAAAATGATAGGAACTAGTTATTTGCTAAGATTTGAATGGTGCCAAAAATACTCCTTACTGAATGGTTTCCTCGCCCAATAAATCATCCCCCAGCCCTAATCTGACAAGTGACCTTCAACAACAAATAGGATTACCAAGGGGAGAGGGCAGCTGGCCTGGGGAGATGGCAAGAGAACCCAACGGAGAGTCTGTGGGATGACTACAGGAAACGAGCTCTCTACTCCACTTCATTTTTCTTTTAAATTAAAAACATTTGTAGGGGCTGGGAAGGTGGCTCAGTGGTAGAGCACTTGCTTTGTATGCCTGAGGCCCTGGATTCGATTCCTCAGCACCACATAAGCAAAAAGAAAAAAGCCGGAAGTGGCGCTGTGGCTCAAGTGGTAGAGCGCTATCCTTGAGCTGAAGAGCTGAGGGACAGCGCCCAGGCCCAGAGTTCAGGCCCCACGACCAGACCCCCCCTAAAAAAACAAAACAAGGGCTGGGAAGGTGGCTCAGTGGTAGAGTGCTTGCCTCGCATGCATGAGGCCCTGGGTTCGATTCCTCAGCACCACATAAAGCAGAAAAAGCTGGAAGTGGAGCTGTGTCTCAAGTGGTAGAGCACTAGCCTTGAGCTGAAGAGCTGAGGGACAGCGCCCAGGCCTAGAGTTTCAGACCCCACCACCGGCAAAAAAAATAAATAAATAAAAAAGGAAAAAGGAAAAGAAAAGAGAGTCAATAGCTTTACATAGATAAATAAATAAATATAAACAAAACAAAACAAAGCAAACCGTGTGTGTGTGTGTGTGTGTGTGTGTCCTGGTATTGGGGCTAGAACTCAGGGCCTGAGCTCTGTCCTTTAGCTTTTTTGCTCAAGGCTGGAACCTGACCGAGCCTCTACAGCATAGCTTGAATAGCTGAGGAGTTGGAGTTTGGCATGGTTTATGACTCATCCAGGATCGTACAGCAATGTGGGGCTCCACTCCTTCCGTTAGAGTAGAAGCGCATGGTGAGGGTCATGGTTGCTCACCAACGGTGTTAGCAGTCCCCAAATCTTTTGAATAAGTGAACAATGCCTAGAACCTTGTCAGCTTCTGCCAGCTGAGAAGGAACTTGCCTTTAGGGATCACATATTCAGTACATTGAATTCTGTATGAGCTCTCTCTCTTGTGTCTTACTAAAGTCCTGAGAGAAGCCAAAGCCCAAGAGAAGTGGGTTCATTTGCCTGGGGCCACACAGCTAGAAAGGGAGGAAGTAGGGCCTGGAAGGGAGTTTCTCTGATTGTACCACAAGTGCCCTCATCTGCACTGCTGACCGACTGTCCACAGACCTGCCTGTGCTCCTGGTTACCAGCCTCTGCTCCCTGAGGGCCCAGCTGTTCCATATTCATGCCACGGAAGCCCCAACTTAAAAGTCTACTAAAGCAGCAAGTGGAATATTACAAGGCCAACCTCATTCATCAAAGGGCCACTCTGAAGGCCAGCAAGTTCAAAGTGGCTAGTCAGAAGGACAGGCCTTTATGGCAAGCAAGAGGATCCCTGCATTCTCAAAGAGCTAGCAAACGAACTAGTTTTCTTCTTTGTATGCTTTGTACATTTTAATTAGTCACAATCATAAACCACCTGCTTGCAAATGGTGGCCCACAGATTAGTAAACTATCCCCCAAACTGGCTTTCTACCACTTTGCTTTGTCACACTACTGCCCAAGACTCAGTCCCTAGTCCCACCCACCACGCCCAGGTCTCAAAGAGCACTGAGTAGCAGGACAGGAGGGTGGTGCCGCTGAAGGCCTGGGTGGGTTCCATGTGTGGGCTGAGCCTGTCTGACATCACTGCTGTTACACAGGCTCCAGGCCTTCCCTGGCTTCTCTCCCAGGTACCAGCTACTCTGCTTCTACCATTCACCCCCTTCCCCCAACAATTCCCTCATCATTAATTGCTTCCCCCCACACACACTTTTTGTGCTGGTTTTGGGGCTTGAACTCAAGGCCTAGGCACTGTACCTTAGGTTTTTGCTCCAGGTTGGCATTCTACCCTTTGTGCCACAGCTCCGTTCCTGGCTTTTTGGTGGTTAACCAGAGATAATAATAGTCTCATGGACTTTTCCTGCCCAGCCTGGCTTTGAACTACGATCCTGAAATCTCAGCATCTTGAGGTAGCTAGGATTATAGGTGCAGCCACCAGTGCCAGGCTGCTTTTCCTTTTATTCTCTTCCTACTTTATCACTCCACTGGTCATTTGCTTGGAATATGGTTCTTTCTATTTCCAAACTCTGCTGAATTCTGAGGACTCAGGTCACATGCTACTCCCTTTTCTGATCCTTTTGCTAGCCCGGGTTGGTGGCACATGTCTGTGATCCTAGCAGGTGGGGAAGATGAAGCAGAATGATAGTGAGCTCAGGTGCTATCTACTACTGAACTGCCACACCCCCCACGCCTGGATCTACCATCCTTGGCTGCAATCTCTATTCAGGCAGAACATACTCAGTGTCCTTTGAGATTCATCGAAGAACTAGCACAGTGCACAGCCACTGCGTTGGATTTAGAAGGGGAGTAGGAGCTGGGTGGCAGGGGGTCATGCTTGTAATCTTAGCTACTCAGGAGGCTGACATCTGAGGATCACAGTTTGAAGCCAGGCTGGGCAGAAAAATCTGCATGGATTCTCATCTCCAATTAACCACCAGGAAACCGGAAGTGGCGCTGTGGCTCAAGTGTTAGAGCACTTGCCTTGAGCTGAAGAGCTGAGGGACAGCGCCCAGGCCCAGAGTTCAAGCCCCATGACTGACCAAGAAAAAAAAAAAAAGAATTCTTCATAGGATGGATGAAAAAGAATGGGAAATTCCTAATTTGAACACATGAATATATATTTTTTGATCCTAAAAACATTGCAAGAAAAGTAAAAAAAATACTGCTTTCTTGTGCGAGGTAAGCACCTTGCTAAATATTTTACTAAAGGCTACATGGCTCAGCAGGAGCCTTGTCCTTTGTGCAAAGGTAGAGGATTTAGACAGGTAGAGGAGCTCAGTGGGTAGAGCAGGGAAGGAAGGATGGCTTTCTGTTTTTTGCCAGTCCTGGGGCTTGAACTCAGAGCCTGGGCACTGTCCCTGAGCTCCTTTTGCTCAAGGCTAGCACTCTACCACTTGAGCCACAGTGCCAGTTCCAGCTCTTTCCGTGTACGTGGTACTGAGGAATCGAACCAGGGCTTCATGCAAGCTAGGCAAGCACTCTAACACTAAGCCACATTCCCAGACAGGATGGCCTTTTGACCAGGGAAAGAAATGAACTTAACCAGAGAAGAAAGGGGCAAGTTTGTTTCGTGTTGAGAAAAATCTAGAAGACTAGAAAAAAAGCCTGTAAAGGGACCTCTGCAGACACTCCATCAAAAGCTCCATTTCCAGGTTGAGGATTTCATGAATAACTACAGCAGAGTCCATATGGGGTATGAAGCAAGGAAACCACATATAAAGCATCCTGGAGCCATTTCTACCTTGCTAATGGAGAAAATGAGATTGTCAGGTATGACCTCAAGCTCTCCCACCAAGCTGGCAGAACTGGATTCAAGCCTGGCTTTCCAGGACTCCAAATATTGCCTGGGACCACTCTTTTCATGTATATATCTTTGGGAGTGACCTTCTATTTACTTCTAAGGATACATCTAAGCCATGACCACATCTTTCTCCTCTGAGAATTCTTCATATTATACTGGTGAATAACCTGTCTTAGATGAATAGAGTATCTTTCATCTAGAGATCTTAAGGAGCCTTAATGACAACCAAGCTTCATTATTTCTGTATTGTGTCTCAGGATACTGACTCACAGAGGGCTTCAGCTCTTTTCTCATTCACCCTGGGAGTTATTACCAGAACCATGAATGAAACCTCGGGTGAAACTCTCATAAACCTTTAAACTCTGTCCCCTTTATAGGAGTGGAGTTTATCCTGTATCCTTTATAGTTTACAAAATTAATGACACCTTTGCATTGAGAGTTCATTCCTTTATTCAGTTATTAAATCTGACTTATGTGGAACAAAACATCTTTGTATAGCAACGCCAACCTGAGTAGTTAGTTCTATAGTATGAAGTAGGGTGGGAAAAGTTGTTTCATGTTTTATTGGTGATGCCTGATTAGCTATAGTTCATTGTTTTTACCCATCAATGCATCTGTCATTCATTCATCCATTCTTTTATCCATCCATTCAATTAGCATGTATCTCTATTACATTATCTGTAATATAAGTGAAGTAAATATTAGCATTGGCAAAGGACTTTCAAAAATTATGAAAATCTTATAAAGTAAAATCTCTCCCTAGCAAATGTCAACTTTCAATAATTATTATCATTAAACACATAATTACTAGACCTACAACGAAGGACCAAGAAAAAAGGTCCTTTCTAGTCCCACCTGTGGATGAAGGCAGAGATGCCTCTGAAACAAATTCCTCAGTTTAAAAACTGGAATCTAGGACACAGGCCTCCAGTAGACAAAAGAGGCTAGAGCCCTGGACCCTCCCTCTGGACCATGAAGTGTCAGCAGGGCTAGGAATGTATTGCTGGGCAGTAGATGTTAAATTGACATCAGCTGCTTAGAACTGGCTGGGAATGTAGAGACAGAAAAGAGAGACACAATTCATAAGAAGTGGGTGGAGCTTCTGAGTCCTGGAGAGCAAGCTAGCCATGGTAGAATAACGCTTTACACAGTGGCAGGCCAGCTGGATTAAATGCATTTTTTCTGTTTATTTCCTTATTATTCTTAGTATTGGACAAACATTTTTGTGTAAGTTCTTGTGTGATGCACCTGTACGCGAGACACTTCAGGAATAGTGCTTAGAAGGAGAAGATAGGACAGTCAGGGAGCAGCAGGGCCCAGAGCAAGTGCTCTGGCAGAACTGAGCAAGCCAAGGGGCCCTTCCTGTGGCTAATTTGGGAGAAGCTGAGCAGACTGTAGTAGTACATTGCCCCAAAAGTGGATTTGAAATCTTTCCTAGACCAGATACAACCAGGAGCAGTAAAGGCTTTAACTGCATAAAAATGGAACATGTTAAAAAAAACAAAAATGTTTGGCCAGGTGCTTAGTGGCTCGGGCTTGTAATCCTAGCTACTCAGGAGGTTAAGATATGAAGATTGTGGTTCAAAGCCAGTTTTGGCAGAAAAGTCTATGAGACTCTTATCTCCAACTAGCCACCAAAAGGCTAGAAGTAAATCTATAGCTCAAGTGGCACAGCACTAGCTTTGAGCAAAAAGCTAAGAGAGAGTGCCCAGGCTTTGAGTTCAAGCCCCAGGATTGGTGTGCACGCATGCATATGTGTATGCATGCATGTGCGCACACACACAAATATTTGTGTGATAAGCTACCAAAACCCAAAGCGAAGCAACAGACTGGAAAAAATGTCTGTAAGTTATATTTTCCTGTCATATTACAAGGAGGATAATGCATAGGAGCTCCTATAAATCACCAAGAAAGAGGGAAACTGATGGACAAAGGATATGAATAGATCATTTCAAAAGCAAAAAGATACATACAAAAGACCTATCTTCAGTAGCAATTAAGGGAATACATATCAGAACAAGATGCCATTTTGTTTACCCATTTAACTGGCAAAATTTAAGAAACAAACATCACTGGATACTACATACAGGCTTATGTCTGTAACTCCAGCTACTCAGGAGGCTGAGATCTGAGGATTGTAGTTTGAAGTCAGCCTGGGCAGAAAAGTCCATGAAAGCCAAATGTGGCTTAAGTGGTAGAGGGTTAGCCCTGAGCAAAAAAGGCTAAGGGAGAGTGCCTTGGTCCTGAGATCAAGCTCTATACCGGTGCATGCACGTGTACACATGCACGTGCATGCAGGCCCGCGCACACACACACAAATTATTGAATTTAGCATGGCAAAGTGAAGGGAAATGGATCATTTCTTCCACTGATATTGACAATTAATTTTTGTTGTTGTTGGTGGTGGCTGTGGGGCTTAAACTCTGGGCCTGGGCTCTGTCCCTCAGCTCTTCAGCTCAAGGGGTAGTGCTCTACCACTTGAGCCTCAGCACCACTTCCGGCTTTTTCTGTTTATGTGGTGCTGAGGAATCTAACCCAGGGCCTCATGCGTGCAAGGCAAGCACTCTAACATTGAGTTACCTTCTCAGCCCAACAATTAATCCTTTAAAGGGCTGTTAACTGTTTAAAGTATGTCTACCCTTTGTTCCAATGATTCCATTTTTAGGAAAACAAGAATACAAGGAAGTCAGTGGTATCACAGAAACCTTTGCTGAGGGTCAGCATTTATCTAAGCAGAAGTCCATTTAGAAAGCCAAGTTAGGTAACTTTCTCAGTATCACACAGTAGTGTGTGGTAGCAGCAGGATTTCGGCTCAGTCATTTGTTTCCAGACTCTGTCCTCAATGACTATGCTCTCAAATAAGAAATACAGAGTGGGATATAGTGCGGTTCTTGGAGAATGAGGGAGATTTCTGTGAGATGGACACATTTCTAGGATACAACGGTGAACCAAGTTGCAAGACACTGTGAGATACAATTCCATTTATGCAGGAAAAGATGTATTTTATCACACCCTCATACATATGAGAATGGATTAAAAAATGTGGCTTAACATATGTCAAAAGATGGTCTTTTGCCGGGCGCTGGTGGCTCACGCCTGTAATCCTAGCTACTCAGGAGGCTGAGATCTGAGGATCGCAGTTCAAAGCCAGCCAGGGCAGGAGAGACAGTGAGACTCCTATCTCCAATAAACCACCAGAAAACCAGAAGTGGCGTTGTAGCTCAAGTGGTAGAGTGCTTGCCTTGAGCTGAAGAGCTGAGGGACAGCGCCCAGGCCCAGAGTTCAAGCCCCACGACTGACAAAAAAAAAAAAAAAAGATGGTCTTTTCTTCCAGGTAGACAGTTTTGGCTTTTTCTAGTCTATGTGAATAGATACTTGTAAAAGATGCCCAATATATGGTATGCATGTATGTTGTTTGGTCACTTTTTTTTTTTTTTTTTGTCGGTAGTGGGGCCTGAACTCTGAGCCTGGGTGCTTTCTCCCTCAGCTCTTCTGCTCAAGGCTAACACTCTATCACAGAGCGTTTTCTGTTATGTGGTGCTGAGGAACCAAACCCAGGGCTTCCTGCATGCTAGGCAAGCACTCTACCACTGAGCCACATTCCCAGCCCTGGTACAAAGCTTTTTAACTCAAGGTCTCGAGCTGTCTGTCCCTGAGCTACTGTTGCTTAAGGCTGTTCTACCACTTGAGCCATATCTCCACTTCCAGCTTTTTGCTGGTTAACTGAAGATATCATTCTCATGGACTTTCTTGTCCAGGTTGGCTTTGAACCACAACCCTCAGATCTTGGCCTCCTGAGTATCTAGGAGTACAGGTGTGAGCCATCTGTGATCAGTTTAATGCTCTTTTGTAAATAAGGTGGTACTGGGGCCATGACTTCCTGTTACCCCACCAAGCTCCATAAAACTATAAAACCAGTCATTGCAAAGTTAAGTTGCAACCCGAGAACCACATGGTGTTTCTTTTACCTTGCATGTCATATTGTCAGCAGGGGGGAAAAATCCATAATCATGGTAATTCTTTTGCTCTTGTTGCATGAGTAGGAGGAGTGTCTAGGTCACTGTGTCCTCTTGGTAGGGTCTGGAACTGTCTACAGAATTAAAGGAGTTATACTTCAATTTAATCCTTTGAAGGAATAAAGCTTACCTTTTACCAGTAGTCAGTGGATTTAACTGAGAAGAAACTATATTGGATCATTCAAAGCTTCTTCCAGCATTGGTCCAAGGAAGAGTGGCTTAACCCCCAAAAGGGGAGATGAGGCATCCAGAACACTCACTGATTAAAACACTCTTTTACAAGGTCAGGCCTTTAGCCTGTCTGTGAACTTATCTCTGGCATGCCAGCCAGAAGGTTCTTAAGATTCTTACTACTTATGGATATCAGATTGTAGTGGTTTTTTTTTTGAGTGACCCGCATGTCCTAGTAGTGATTTTTTTTTTAAACAGGGGAAAAAAAATCCCATTTACTTAAAAGCGGTATCCTATCGTTCTTAACTGCCACGCATCTTAGTTTGAAATAGTAGGCATAATCTTTTTGCATGAAAACAAGTTTCCAGGGTACGGTTTCATGGACTCAACATACAGTCTGCATACCTGCCAGGATTCCTTTGGTTCCTATGACGGAGGAGTCTTGGAGCCCTCTGGATTTTTCTGTTCCTGGACAATTGGGCCTATGGACCCCCCCCCCCCCCATGACGAACATTCTGAATAGCCTGCTGTAAACATCTTTATGCAAGTCCTCCCCCCCTCCCCTTGGATCATTTCCTTCTACATGTACTTCCTTAAATGGGCTGGCGGGGTCAAAGGGGCGCTAATGAACAGCTTTATGGCTCTCGGCGCATATTTTTCAGATGGCTCCCGGGGTCGGGCTGGGGAGAGGGCAGGAATGCGGAGGGGCGGGCGCAGCCCCTCGCCCCTCTTCCTCCGTCCACCCCCCCCCCATCCAGGGCCCCCGCCAAGGCCCGCGAGGGCGGGAAGCGCTGCGCCGACGCTCTCCGCGGCGGCCCGGCTGGAGGCAGGGACCGGCCGGAGGTTTTCTAGAAGCCAGCAGTTCTACCCCGGGGGCGGGAACTTCCCCGGCCAGGCCTTCCCGCCCCAGGACGCGGATTCCAGCCGCCCCCGCTCGCTGCGAGC
>NW_012267236.1:20544026-20556205 GCF_000151885.1 Dipodomys ordii
GGGGGGGGGGGCGGGACGCTGCCCGCGCTAGCTCGGGTCTCACACCCGCACACGCCCAGCTCCCGGCGGCCGCGGCCGGAGACCGGACCCGGACCGTGCACTTGGGAGACTCGAGGTCCGAGCGTGGAGACCCGGCTTGGGCCCTCCCTCCGCCGCCCGCCGGCGGGGCCCGTGTCTTCTCGGCTGCTGCCTTTTTCTTGGAGCGCTGGGAGGGAGCGCTCCTCTGCTTCCCGCCTCCCCTGTCGGTTTGGGGCGGAAAGGTGGAGGATTGGCTGTCCCGACGCTGGACTGGCCAGTTTGAAAGTGTCAGGCTGCGTGGGGACTTGGGTGTCAGCTGGGGAGAAAGGAACCCGACGCCGGGCCCTCCGCCTTGGGGACTAGCACCTGGGCCACCTGACAAAGAGCTCTGCCCCTTGGAGTCGGAAATCGTGGAGCACGCAGCTCAAGTTTTGCCGTTTTCCCTGGGTGTTGACTATCCCACGGGAGTCATCGCGTGCCTTTTTATTTCAGGCAAATTTAATTTTCCTGAATGGATGCCCCAAAGCTAAAAAGAAAAAGAAAAAAGAGGCTGACGTGTAGAATGAGATAAATCTGTCCCCTTCCTCCGTTGAAGTCCAAATGAATAGCAAAGGCTGGTAGTTGTCTCTTGATTAAGAAAGGAACACTTTTTTTTTTTTTTTTACAAATAAATGCACCCTGCATGTTGACGTAGTTCTTTTTTTGTGAGGTTATTGTATTTTACAAGCGAATTTGATTAGTATGTTGTGTGGAAGCATTTGGGGGAAAAGGTGGTGTGAACTTCTCCCCTGAGGAGGAGGAGGGGAAAAGATTCTTTGACTGTCCAGTGAACTCTGGAGGACTGGAGTGATGGTGGGTGAAAGACATTCTGTGCCAGAACTCAGATGTTCAGTTCTACGCCCTCCTGGGAGAAGCATAGTGACTCTGGTGGGGTGGGGGGGAAAACCCTCCCACTGATTTTTCTTTGGAGGCCGTCGGCTATCCTTGAGGTTTCTGGAATCATTTTTCAGAGTGACTCAGTCCTGTTTGGCCAAAATGTAGGAGCTGATTGGAGAGTGTGGATCCTTCTATACATTGTGTATAGATTCCTTACTATATTGTATCAAAACGTAGTGATGTTTTATATTGTATTATCATTTGACTGTTCATTGTATCGATCGATTGATTTTTTAAAAAAAATTAAACTGATTTTCTAGATAACGCTTCATTCCTTTCCCAGGAACATGAAGCCCTGGACTGTGTTTGGAAAGTCATAGGATTGGTAGCATGGAGGTCATAGCCTTTTCTAGAGAAAACTCTGGGCTTCACTCCTAGCATTTTCACTTTGGTATTTGCTAGCAAAACTTTGATCCAGGGCCAGAAAGTCCAGTTAAAAATAGTATCTGTAAGCCTCAAGTATTCATCAGCTTCATACTCTATCTCAGATAGAAAATTTTTACACTTCACTGTCATCTCGTAGACCTTTAGTGATGTTAATTGTAATTATTAGGGTTATTCCGAGCTTGGAACTGAGCTTTTACTATGAATGGTATGACTGTGTATCTTTGTTTTATTAAAGTGTTTCTAAATTACAGTGAGGGCTATTTTACAAAATGAAACATTTCACATGTTCAGTAAACAATTTAGTCTGTTCATTAATTGAGTGCTTAATATAGCAATACACACATTCATTAAGGTGACATATTACTGGTATAAGTGTGGACAGTAGATGCTTCTGACTTGACAGTCCTGTTACTGCTGCCTATTTAGTTGATTAACTATCACTCTGAATAGGAATGTGAATGTGAAGATGAAGTATTCGGATGAGCTAGTATTTTGATTATGGTAACATGCATAAAATTTTCTATTTTAACCATGTTTAAGTGTAGAGTTGTTCAGGCCACCAATGCTACCCCATTCCCATAACTTTTTCGTCTTTCCAGACTGAAACACTGTAGATGAATCTTTTTTTTTTTTTGGTCTGGTTGTGGGGCTGGTTGTGGGGCCTGAACTCTGGGCCTGGGCGCTGTCCCTCAGCTCTTCAGCTCAAGGCTAGCGCTCTACCACTTGAGCCACAGCAGCACTTCCGGCTTTTTTCTTTTTGCTTATGTGGTGCTGAGGAATCGAATCCAGGGCCTCAGGCATGCAAGGCAAGCGCTCTACCACTGAGACACCTTCCCAGCCCCTGTAGATTAATCTTTAAAAGAATGTTATAAAAATTTCTAGTTTCAGAAATGAAATAATGACTGGTGTCACTTGAAAGACTTGAAGCCTTTCTATGTATGGGGTGTGTGCTTCACAATTGATCACTGCATTACTGCCCATTGCCTTTCTTTTGATTCACCCTGGAAAACATTGCCTTTAACAGAAAAATTCAAGATATATATGTTTATATTTATATATATATATATATATTCATCTTTTTTGGTCAGTGGTGGGGCTTGAACTTGAGGCCTAGGAACTGCCCTTGAGTTCTTTTTGCTCAAGGCTAACGCATACCACTTAGAGCCACAGTGCCACTTCTGGTTTTCTGGTGGTTAATTGAAGATAAAAGTCTCATGGATCTTTCTGGCTTTGAATCTGGATCCTCAGATCTCAGCTTCCTGAGTAGTTAGTATTACAAGTATGAGCTACCAGCCCTGCCAGCCAGCTTTCCTGCCTCTGTCTGTCTGTCTGTCTGTCTGTCTATCTAATATTCTAATGTAAATGCCAGCATGGAATGTTGGTTACTGAATTCAGGTTCTCAGAAAGTACCATGGAAAAGTGTATACTGCTGAGGATGACAAAATTGAGATGGTGAAGTTTGCTGGAGGGCCCTGTACAATGCCTTCAGTAAGCTAGGCCTACAAGGTAGAAAATGAAGTGCTAAGTGTATAGTAAGTTTAGTTCACTTCTCTTATGTGCATTTGGCTTATTTTTAGTTAAGTTCTTTAACTATTCCTTGAAGAAGAAAATGGTCTTATTTACAGTTATTTTTGTTACATATTTTTGAATATTACCACAAAATCATGAATTTACCATCATAAAAGTGTTAGCCATGAAGTGTAGATGCACCTGCATTTCAAGATTGTGTCTGTGTGGAGTCTAAATTACCTTGCTTCTTGGCTGAGGTGGTTGCTTTATGCCCCCCACAAATCTCTTTTGTGATTGTAGAGGTGCGAGGTGCTTGGTATTATGTAAATAGTTGAGCAGAGCTTGTTTCTTTAATATTATGAGAAGGTAGAGGGGGCTTCAGGGATGTATCTTGTAATGTTTGAGACCTCTTTTTTTTCCCTTTCCTCTTCTTTTCTTTTCTTGCCTGTCCTGGGGCTTAAACTCAGAGCCTGGGAGCTGTCCAGGAACTTCTTTTGCTCAAGGCTAGTGCTCTCCCATTTGAGCGGCGGCGGTGGCGGTGGTGGTGGTGGTGGTGGTGGTGGTCACGGTGGTGGTGGTGGTCGCGGTCACGGTCATTGTCATTGTCGTCATCGTCATTGTTGTCCTGGTCCTCCTTCCTTTTTCCCTCTCTTCTTCCTCCTTCCTCTCTTCTCCTCCTCCTCCTTCCTCCTTTCTCCTTCCTCCCTCCCCCCCTCCACCTCTTCCTCCTTCTTCGAGGTAAGAGTCTCACAGACTTTGTGTGAAATGGTTTTGAACTTTGATCCTCAGATCTCAGCCTCCTAAGTAGCTAGGATTATAGTCATGAATGACCAATGTGTCCTGGGAGACTTTTTTTTTTTGGCCAAGATATTGCTTATCTGTTATGGTAAAAGGAATGTTTGTTTTAGTGTTGTGCTGGAGAGATGTCTTTTGAAGTCTGTACTTTTGGATTTTGACTTATTTTACTCTTTTTTTTGGGGGGGGTCTGGTCGTGGGGCCTGAACTCTGGGCCTGGGCGCTGTCCCTCAGCTCTTCAGCTCCAGGCTAGCGCTCTACCACTTGAGCCACAGTGCCACTTCCGGCTTTTTTCTTTTTGCTTATGTCGTGCTGAGGAAACAAACCCAGGGCCTCATGCATGCAAGGCAAGCGCTCTACCAGTGAGCCACCTTCCCAGCCCCTTATTTTACTCTTTCAAAGAGTAAATAGTCAGAATTAACCCGTAGAATTCAGTGTTAGGAAAACTGTTACATGTATGGATGAGCAAAGACGATTAAACATTTATTTATAATAGTTTTCAGTGGCTTAGAAAACAAAGTACCTAGTTTGATGGCTATAATTATGCTTATAAACTATATGGAAATATTTCTCTACAGCGATCCATTTTTGTGTTTGGTAGTCTGAGTACTGAACCCAGGTCCTTATACGTTGTAGGCCAATGTTCTCCTACTGAGGTACATCTCCAGCCCCGTGGAAATACTTCACACCAAAGTGCTTAGGTTCTTTGAGCTTGCTGCTGGTTATTTTCCTAACTAAAATGAAATTGTATTCCTTCCTTCCTTCCTTTTTCTTTTGTTGGTTGTGGGGTTTGAACTCTGGGCTTGGGTGCTGTCCCTGTGTTCTTCAGCTCAAGGTGAGTGCTGTACTGCTTGAGCCACAGCGCCACTTCCAGTTTTCTAGTAGGTTTTATTGGAGATAAGAGTCTCACGGACTTTCCTGCCCGGGCTGGCTTTGAACCACGATCCTCAGATCTCAGCCTCCTGCGTAGCGAGGATTACAGGCGTGAGCCACCGGCACCCGGCATCTTTCTTTGACTATGTAATCAATGAGGACATTTGAAGATATAAAAATGAAATAGAATAAAGGTTGAAGAAATTTTATATATGCTTTTCTTTTGTGAAGTAAAGGAAAATACAGCATGTGCATTAGTTTAGAACTTACACTTTGAAGGAAATTTTTAAATAAAATGAAATTCATTGTTTAGATGAAGTTAAACTTCTTTTCAGGCATCAGGATCCTCTTACCCATAATTCTGATACAGAAAAAAAGCTCCGAGACCAAGTTTTTACTAAAATTTATTTGGTGGTAACTTGATGTTAGAATATTTATAGCCCATTCATTCCTCTTGGTGTAAATAATAATAGCCTTTTCACTGGAGAAATAGTAGGTTTGATTTCAGGATCCTGCCACAGATTCTCAAGAGAGCTTTAGAGAATATGCAGTATATGTACTATATTTCCATTCTAAAATCCAAAAAAAATTCTGTAGCTTGAAATATCTTAGCTTCAGAGTAAAGCTAATGTACACTAAGGAAATGTAGACGTGTGTGTGTGTGGGGGGGGGTGTTCTTAAATTCTCCCACCCCCAGGTGTGTATATACATAACACACAAGTATATGTTACTTTTAAGTGCTAGGTGCATAGTAAGTTTATTTTACTTCTGCTACGGGCATTTGGCTTATTTTCAGTTAATTTTTTAAAAGTCTTCAGTTATATGTAGTGGATAATTATCTTGAAACCTAAGTTTTTTAGTTTTGTTGAGTTTTGATCTGATAGCTCACTTTTCCTATTTGATTTTGGAAATAATAGAAGATATAACATGCAGACATTAATGTTTAAGTATGAAAAGCAAGTTCCTGAAGTCCCTACACAGTAGTAAGTGTAGGTCATTGTTAGCTGTGTGCTGTTCCTGATGCTTGATTCTCTCTTGCTCATCTCTCTTCTGCTACCATGTTTTAGTTATAGATTACCATTATATTGCTGAACAATATGGCTTAGTTTTACAAAAAGTTAACATTTGTGTATTTTCTCTTCTGACTTGCTTTTTTTCCAATCAGAATTCTGTTTCTTTTTTTTGGTCCGGTCGTGGGGCCTGAACTCTGGGCCTGGATGCTATCCCTCAGCTCTTCAGCTCAAGACTAGCGCTCTACCACTTGAGCCACAGCGCCACTTCCGGCTTCTTTATTTTTGCTTATGTGGTGCTGAGGAATCGAACCCAGGGCTTCAGGCATGCAAGGCAAGCGCTCTACCACTGAGCCGCCTTCCCAGCCCCAGAATTCTGTTTCTAAGAGTTACCTGCCCTGTGGTTTCTTCATTTTACTGCCACCATTAAACAAATAGGACTCTAGTCTACTTGGGCTTTCTTCATTGATTGTTGTTATAGAAGTTACTGGGAGCGTTCCTGGAGCCCAGGTACAGAGTTTCTGTAGATTAGGGCACATGTCTAGGGAGAAATTGTTGAGTTTTAAGATCTGTTTTCTTTGTCTGTACATAACAGAGTAAAGTTAAAAAAAGTCACTAGCATTTTATTAAAGAAAAAAATTTAAATATTGTAAGGTGACATAATTGATGGTAAATATATCCATATCGTCAACACATTATTATTTTCTTTATCACCTCTACTGGAATTGCTGTGTCATGGCAGATGTATCCTTACTTTTTCTTTTTTTTTTCTTACTTTTTCATAGTTACAGCATTTTACATACCCATCAACAGTATATGAGAGTTCCAGCTCATAGCCTCACTAATACACTTAAAAAAAACCTAGTCATTATGTGGTGAGCAGTGATAATGAATTGTGATTTTAATTGGCATATGGCTGGTGTCTAAAGTGTGTTTTTTCATGTACTTAACTGGCTATTTATACATGTTATCTTCCTTAGTGAATCATATGTTCATTTTATTCATTCTTTAAAAATAGAGTTGCTTATAGTATAAGTTCCTTCATATCTAATATATGTCAAATTTACTTACATTTGGCAAAATTTTCTTGGGTATGGCATTTCTGTGTCTTTTTCATGTATTGTCAAGATGTTCTCTTTTGCTTTTTCTAGAATCTTAAGTTTAACTTTTACAAAATTCAGCCTAGGATACGTTTATTTATATTTTAAAAATCATTTTATTGTTATGAAGGTGTTGTGAGAGGAGTTACCATTCCATAAGTTAGGTAATGAGTACATTTCTCTTTTTGGACAGTGTTACCCTTCCTTTGCTTTTCCCTAGTTTCCTCTTGTCCCCACACACAAGTTACATAGTGTGTGATATGAGGTAGTAAATAGCGTGTGATGTGATAAATGACTGTTCACTTATTCAGCACCATTTTTTTTTTTTTTTGGGTCCGGTCGTGGGGCCAGAATTCTAGGCCTGGGCACTGTCCCTCAGCTCTTCAGCTCAAGGCTAGCACTCTACCACTTGAGCCACAGCGCCACTTCCGGCTTTTTACTTTTTGCTTATGTGGTGCTGAGGAATTGAACCCAGGGCCTCAGGCATGCAAGGCAAGCGCTCTACCACTGAGCCACCTTCCCAGCCCCTCAGCACCATTTTTAAACAGTATTTTTCTTTTCTCATTGGATTGTTTTGTCATTATTAAAAACTGACTGATAGTTGGACTTTTTGTGTTTTCTTCAGTTACAGCAGAACCTCCCTAATGATTCTGTTTTACTTAAGCTCTGAAGGAAATGGCAGCTAGCTCTAGAGGAACATAGGTTTTATTTTCTGAAGTGAAGGAAGATTTGTCATTTTTAAATTATAAGACTTTTTTTTTTTTTTTGGTTGTGGATCTCGAACTCGGCCTGGGCTCTCAGCTAGCTCTTCAGCTCAAGGCTAGCACTCTACCACTTGAGCCACAGCACCACTTCCGTCTTTTTCTGTTTATGTGGTGCTGAGGAATCCAACCCAGGGCCTCATGCATGCAAGGCAAGCACTCTACCACTGAGCCATATTCCCAGTCTAATCTCCCAGTTTTTTGTTTTTTTTTTTACTTTTGCTCAAGGCTACCACTCTACCACTTGAGCCACAGCACCACTTCTGGCTTTTTCTGTGTATTTGATTCTGAGGAATCGAACCCAAGGCTTCATGCATGCGAGACAAGCACTCTACCACTAAGCCACATTCCCAGCACCCCCTCTTTTTTGGGAGGGGACTTAAACAGGGCCTCGGCACTGTCCTAAGCTTTTCTATTCAAGGCTAGTGCTCTACCACTTTGAGCCTCAGTGCTATTTCTGGCTTTTTGGTAGTTAATTGGCGATGAGTCTCATGGACTTCCCTTCCTGGGTTTGCTTTGAACCATGATCCTCAGATCCTCAGCTAGGATTATAGGTGTGAGCCACTGGTGCCTGACTCAAAATGTTTGTGTGTGTGTGTGTGTGTGTGTGTGTGTGTGTGTGTGTGTGTGTGTGTGTCTGTCTGTCTCTCTGTCTCTCTGTCTCGATTGTAGGGCTTCTGTCTGTCTCGATTGTAGGGCTTAAACTCTGGGCCTGGGTGCTGGCCCTGAGCTCTTCAGTTCAAGGTGAGCACTCTACCACTTGAGCCACGGTGCCACTTCCAGTTTTCTGGCTTTGAACCATGATCCTCAGATCTCAGCCTCCTGAGTAGTTAGGATTACAGGTGTGAGCCACCAGTGCCAGGTTCAAAATGTTCTTAATTGCTGAAAATTTAGGGACCATAGAAAGAATTAAATGCTAGTGGCACTGACTTGTAGTCCCCATTCCTAGAGATAAGTACTGTTTAAATTAACATTTTAGTACACACACACACACCTCCCCAAAATATAAATGTTTAAAATTATGCTGCATATGTACTGCATGTTACTGATTTTTTAAATACTCCATACATTTATATTTGTTCATCTTAATATTAGAACATTTAAGCATTTCAAACTACATAAAATATGACAGACAATATAACATAGAAAAAGTTTGTTGGCAACTTCCAGAACATCACTATTTCTCATATTGCAATTAAGCAACAAGACAGTTGACACAGCTCTCCAGAACACATAGTGGTTTTAGTGGAGCATTATCAACAAAAATCAGCAGTCCCACACAATATTCTCTCCAGTTGATTATCTTTCCCACAGTACACATTTTTCACAAACAGTAAGTCCTTTGCAATTTCTCAAAGTCTGTAAACAAAGGTCTGAATCCCTCACTCCCCACCTCAGTTTCAGCTTGTGAATGTTTTAAGTTCTCCAATCAAGCCTGATTGTTCTTACTCTTACTACTAGATATTTTACGTAGTCAGGTTTATCAGTCTTCCACTGTGGGTTGATTTCTGGCTTAGTTATCAGGTTTTAAGAAATTTTTCATTGCCAGGATTTCAACATATACTTTAGCTGGCTTTTAGTACTCTGCAGGATTTGTTTTTATTGATATTTTGATTCCATTTGGAATCCTGATGGAAAGTATGAAGCTGGAATACAAATTGCTTATCAAGAGATTTGCCTATTAGAATTCACAAAATATAGACTGGGAGCCTCTGTTTCTATCTATATAATTTTTTTTGTTGGTTGTGGGTTTTGAACTCTGCGCTTGGGTGGTCATCCTTAGCTCTTCAGCTCAAGGTTAGCGCTCTACCACTTGAGTCACAGCACCACTTCCAGTTTTCTGGTAATTAATTGGAGATAAGAGTCACACAGGCTTTCTTGCCCAAGCTGGCTTTGAACCATGATCCTCAGATCTCAGCCTCCTGAGTAGCTAGGATTACAGGCATTAGCCACCAGCTCCCAGCTCTGTGTAGTGTGTGTGTGTGTGTGTGTGTGTGTGTGTATTTATACATATATGTATAATATATATATACATAGTATACTTTATATTTAGATGTTGGTTGGGTGCGAAAGTAATGATTATACACTTCATCTCTACTTGAACTTCTTGAGTTTCTTCATGGAAATCCTCTGTCGCTACTGTAAGATTCTTCTTTTTTTTTCTTCTTTATTTTATTTTATTTTATTTGTGAAGATACTGTACAGAGGGGTTACAATTACATGGGCAGGATAATGCGTACATTTCTTACCAAGCATTGCAGCCTCCTCCTTTTGTTTACCCTTCACATCCCTTCCCAGCCTCCCCCCTCCCCTATAAGATTCTTCTTGACTTGGGTTAAGTCCTGATAAACTCTTCAGAAATGGAATATGGTAAAAATGCATCTCATCCAGCTGACCTACTGAGCTTCAGTGCATCTTAGAGCTTTAAAAAATAAAACAAGGGGCTGGGACGGTGGCTCAGTGGTAGAGTGCTTGCCTTGCATGCCTGAGGCCCTGGGTTTGATTCCTCAGTACCACATAAGCAGAAAAAGCCAGAAGTGGCACTGTGGCTCAAGTGATAGAGTGCTAGCCTTGAGCTGAAGAGCTCATGGACAGTGCCCAGGCTCAGAGTTCAGGCCCCATGACTGACAAAACACACACACACAACACAAAAGAATAGTTACCATTGGTGGGTCATTTTATTTAAATCAGTATCAAGTCATGGTAGTATTTGCATTCCAACAAAACTGCCTGTTCAAACATTAATCCATGTTGGAACAATTTTCATTTTCATTTTTTTTCTTCCTTTAGAATTTGTTTAAATTGGGACTGGGAATGTGGCTTAGTGGTAGAATGCTTTGCCTTGCCTGTATGAAGCCCTGGGTTCAATTCCTCAGTACCACATAAACAGAAAAAACTGGAAGTGGCTCTATGGCTCTAGTGGTAGAGTGCTAGCCTTGAGCAAAAGAAGTTCAGAGACAGTGCCCATGCCCCAGGTCTGGCAAAACAGACAAAACCCCAAATTGATTAAACTACATAAATATTTAATTGTGTGTTCTGCAGTTAGTGTTCTGAATGATCTTTTATCTTTTTGGGAGCATTTTGTTTTTGTCTTCTTTGTTCTTTGGCAGTGCTTTTTTAAAAAAAATTCAGTTTTATTTGTGGTAAAGGTGATGTGCAGAGGGGTTACATTTATGTAAGGTAATGAGTACATTTCTTGTTGAACCATCTTACTCCTCCCCTCTTTTTGTTTCATTGTTGATCATCTTTTGGGATGTAGTTTAAGACCAAGAATGACTGACTGTAACTTGTTGCTTCTTTCTGGTAAAGGGTTGTACTTTCCTCTGTCGTAAGTACTTTTAACTATTTTACTATTTGATCGATCATTTTATATTTAATGCCTAATTTCATTGATTCTCTAAGATTTTCAGACTAAGTTACAGAGCAAGTGATAAAAAATGAATTGGTTAATTAGTTTGCAATACTGGAATTTTGAACTTAGGGCCTTCTGTTGAGAAGAACTGTATGCTTGAACCACATCCTCTGCTCTTTTTGCTTCAGTCACATTTCAGAGAGTCTTGTACTTTTGCCTGAGGCTGGTCTGGGACTGCAGTCCTCCTACATTTGCCTTCTAAGTAGTTCTGATGACATGAACTTGTTCTTTGAAATAATCTGGCTCACTTTTTGCTCAGTACAAAGGTCTAAGACCTTTGCCTCTGTCTCTTAACTACCAGGGATTACAAACATGAGTCATTTTTCTAGGCTAGAACTTTTATTTTTATTTTTTACTGGTCCTGAGGTTTGAACTCAAGGCCTGAGTGCTGTCCCTGGGTTGCTTTTGCTCAAGGCTAGCGCTCTACCACTTTAGCTACACCTCCACTTCTAGCTTTTTGGTAGTTTATTCTTGCCTGAGATGACTTCGGACTGAGATCCTTATATCTCATCCTCCTGAATTACAGGTGTGAGGCACTGAAGTCTAACTCAGAAAATTTATTTTTTTAAGGGATTATAGATTTGGAACTAATTTTTCTCTCTGTAATTTATTTTTGATACTTTTTTCCTTGTTTTATTCATTAATTACTAAATACTCAGTGAAACTGGATTTATTTCTCTTTCAGTTCTGTCAGTTTTTGGTTCATGTATTTGAAAGTTCTGGTTGGTATATAGTATATAGTCAGTAGTATTCTTGAGACTTTATCATGACTTTGTTATAATGAAATGTCTCTTCCCATCCTTGCTTACCTGGGTGTGGTGGCTTGGAATGGGGAGATCGGGAGGATGGAGACTGAAGGTCAGTTCAGAGCTGTCAGAAAACAAAATGACTCCTTGCTCTGAAGTGTTCTTTGATACTAATATGGCTACTGCAGATGCCTTCTGATTAATTGGAACTAACTTCTCTCTAACACTTCATGACTGCGATTGGTTTTATGCCAGATTGAAGAGAACAGCGGTTTCCAGCCATACTTTATTTAGATGGAAACAGCCGTGTCTTAATTACCTGGATGATTATGTTGAGGAGCTTAATATACAGAACATTGCTTTTTTATGTAATTCTTGGCTTTTGAGTTTATTTGATTTACAGAATACAAGCTTGTTTTAGGGCATGAGTCTTTGCCTATCCTATTGTGTTTTATAAATATTTGTTGAAAGAACTAAAAATAATACTTTAAAAAATAATAATGAGGGGCTGGGAAGTTGGCTCAGTGGTAGAGCGCTTGCCTTGCATGCCTGAGGCCCTAGGTTCTATTCCTCAGCACCACATAAGCAAAAAGAAAAAAGCCGGAAGTGGCGCTGTGGCTCAAGTGGTAGGG
>NW_012267236.1:20557896-20567586 GCF_000151885.1 Dipodomys ordii
TTTGTCGTTGGCTGACTTGAGGATGTGGGACATTCTGACTGGGGTAAGGCGGTATCTCAGGGTTGTCTTTATTTGCATTTCCTTCACAATCAGGGATAGTGAACATTTCCTCATGTGTTTCTTTGCCATTTTTATCTCTTCATCTGAGTCTTTCTTTAGTTCCCTTGCCCATTTAGTAATTGGTTTGTTAGGTTTGGGAGGGATTAGTTTCTTGAGTTTCCTGTATATACTGGATATTAACCCCTTGTCTGATATATTGCTGGTAAATTTTTTTTCCATTTAGTTGGTTGTCTTTCTAGCTTGGTTGCTATAGCTTTAGCTATGCAAAAACTTTATTTTAAGGTAGTCCCATTTGTCGAGTCTCTCTCCAATTTGTTGTGACCCTGGGACTCTGTTCAGGAAGTTCCTTCCTGTGCCTATAAGTTCAAGTGTATCTCCTACTCTGTCCTGCAGTAGTTTCAGAGATTTCGGGTTTAATATTAAGGTTTTTAATCCATTTTGAGTTGATGTTGGTGCATGGTGATAGGCTGGGGTCCACTTTTAGTCTTCTGCATGTGGTTGCCCAGTTTTAGTTCTTACCTTTTCATAGGAAGGATGATAAGCAAACATCTGCATGTACAGAGAGGATGGGTTTGAGTACTAGATAGTTGAAGGTCATGTAGGTCAAGCAAATTGTAGTACCAGCATTTTCTAGTTTGTGCTTAAACTGTTTTGGAAAAGATTAAAGCTAATTTCATTCCATGCTCTAAGTGAAGTGAAGACACCTTGTGTGGGCTGACAGCCTTTGATTGTTTATGTGTCATCCATTCCACCTATCCTCTATACTTTTCTCCTGGTTTTCATCAGATTCTTATGAACCTAGGTGATCGCTGTGTTGGACCAGCATGAGTGAAAGTCTGTAAAAAGGATATTTTAGTTATTGTAGGGAGGCAGTATTAGTTTGTTAGCAAAATTAAATGCAAAGTCAAAAGATTTTGATCAGGAATTAAGCTGTCACTGTAAGCTACAACGAATGACTGTTTTGAAAAATTCACAGATTACTATGCAGCTTTTTGATTCCTAACTTTTTTTTGTTGATTTTATTTTTATTTTTTTTGGGAGGGGGGTCCAGTCGTGGGGCCTGAACTCTGGGCCTGGGCGCTGTCCCTCAGCTCTTCAGCTCAAGGCTAGCTCTCTACCACTTGAGCCACAGTGCCACTTCTGGCTTTTTTTTTCTTTTTGCTTATGTGGTGCTGAGGAATCCAACCCAGGGCCTCATGCATGTAAGGCAAGCGCTCTACCACTGAGCCACCTTCCCAGCCCCTGATTCCTAACTTTTTTTTTTTTTTGTCATCTGTGGGACTTGAACTCTGGCCTGGGCGCTGTCCCTAAGCTTTTTCTCTCGAGACTAATGCTGTACCACTTTGAGCCACAGTGCCCCCACCTGGTTTTTCAGGTGGTTAATTGGAGATAAGAGTCTCATGGACTTTTCCTGACTGTGCTGGCTTCCAACCATGAACCTTAGATCTCAGCCTCCTGAGTAGCCAGGATTACATGTGTGAGCCACCAGCTCCTGGTCCCAACATTTTTTTTTTGATACAGGATGCTTATTTTACTAATAAATGATTAACCTTTCATATTTGTACTATATTGAAAAGAAAGTTTAAAATTATGATAGTTATTCTTTAGTAGCTACTGATGATGTTCAGTTAGGCAAAGAGTGATACACAGTACTGTGTCTTATTATAAATCCTTGATAATCTTTGAGTGAATAAATACAGCTTGGAAACTAATGCAGTGGGCAAGCATGTTTTCATCTCTTATGTGCTCTTACAGTCAGTCAGCTTTGAAAAGGGACAGAAAGAGCAGGTGTTAGAAATAGGAATGATTATTTACCACTTTGCTAGTTCATTTTATTTTCAACAGTTTATTGAGAAGTGCTTGACACACTATAAATTCACCATTATAAAAGTTTAATGGTTTTAATTTGGAGTTGTGTAACTATTACTACAACTTATTTCATTACCCCTAAAATTCTCTTGAGCAAGTTTGTAGTCAATCCTGACTCCCAAGTTCCAGCCACTGATCTGTTTTCTGTTTCTATATTTTTTTTTTTATGTCACTTCCATGTGAGTGAAATCATACATTGTGCAGTTATTTGAATCTGGCTTTTTTTCTCTAGCACAATGTTTTTGAGATGGATTTTGTGTTGTATGCAGCATGTGCCACTATTTTTTAATGACTGAATGTTGTATGAATAGGTTACATTTTGTTAATAAATTTGCCATTTGTGAGAACATACTTAACTTGAGTAGAGATTCCAAGAAGTTATAACTTTGAAGAAACTGTTAGTGCTTCCAAAATGACTGGGCCATTTTATATTTCTGCCTGCAGTACAAACTCTTGCAGAGCACTTGATGTCTGTCTTCATGGTTAAGTACTTATCGTACTTTTTACTAGTGTCAAAACATGTTCACCTAACCCACTTGAAATTTTGCCTGTGTGTGTGTGTATGTACATGCATGCGCATGTGCATGTGATCTTCCTTTGTTGTGGAGGTTGCCTTTGAATTTCTGGACTCAAGCCATCTTCTCAGCACAGCTTTCAGAGTAGCTGGGATTACAGACATTGGCTACCACACCCTGCTTAGTTATTCTTTTTGATTTTTTACTAGTGTGCTATGAGTGTGGTGTGGTTAAACCAATGTAATTAAATTGTTTATATGAAAGAAGATGGCAATCAACTAGTGAAGGAATTTTATCTACACCTGAGAAATACTTACAATAATAATTTTTTAAATAAAATCTTGTTTATAACACCTTTTGCTCCTGAGTAATGAATGAGTCTTGAACTGAGAAGACTGATAATGGCAGTAGAGCTTGAGCATGGCTTTCCTCAGCTTTTCAGTTCTGTTTTGTGTGTATTCATCTTTTGATTATTTTAAAGCATGCTAAGAGTAAGCTTACAAAGAATTCTCTGACCTTGACCAAAGACTAGAAAACAATTCTTACTTGACCAGAACTAATAGGAATTGTAGAAGGTGGTAGCTGTTGATGTTTTAAACACTATCCATCTGAATTTAGCCTCTAGATAGAAATGTTGACTCTGGCTCACAGGTGGCACTAAGTATTGATTTGTAGTATTCTGTTATCTGCACAGTGTTGGGTTTTAAGATATGGTGTTCTTTTCAGATGAAAGATAATTGTCTTATTTTTGCATTTTGCTTTAGGATAGAACCCTGCAGTTTTGCTGTGTATTTGAACAGATTTGTTTAGAAGTCATATTTAATAGGCTTATTGAGATTGAAGTTTTCTATTCAGTTTTAGTTTAGATGATTACAGTTATTTTGAATTTTTTTTTGGGGGGGGTTGGTCATGGTCCTGCTCTTCAGCTCAAGGCAAATGCTCTACCACTTGAGCCACAGGGCTACTTCCGGCTTTTTCTGCTTATGTGGTGCTGTAGAATGGAACCCAGGGCCTTATGCATGCAAGGTAAGCACTCTACCACTGAGCCACCATCCCAGCCCCTTATTTTGAGAAAAGTTCTTTTTTAAAATTGCCATTTCACATATTAAAGATGAATTTGAAATGTGTTTTGGTTGTAGTGTGTCCTGTCCCCCTCCCCCATCCTGGACTTGAATTCAGAGCCTGGGGGCCTGCTCTCTCTGAGCTGTTTTGCTCAAGGCTAGCACTTGAGCCACACCTCCACTTTCTACATTTTTGGGGTTAATTGTAGATTAGAGTCTTATGGACTTTCCTGCCTAGGCTGTCTTTGAACCATGATTCTCAGAATCTTAGCCTCTGGAATCGTGAGGTTTATTTTTTTTTTAATTTATTTATTTTTGGGTCCAGTCGTGGGGCCTGAACTCTGGGTCTGAGCGCTGTCCCTCAGCTCTTCAGCTCAAGGCTAGCATTCTACCACTTGAGCCACAGCGCCACTTCCGGCTTTATTATTTTTTCTGCTTATGTGGTGCTGAGGAATTGAACCCAGGGCCTCATGCATGCAAGGCAAGCGCTCTACCACTGAGCCACCTTCCCAGCCCTCGTGAGGTTTAATTTTTAAAAAGGAGAGTACATTAGCATTGTTGTCATCAACTTTGATTTCTTCAGTGCCTCATGAAAATGTGCTTTGATATATCAAAATCTCTGTGAAAGTATTTTAAGCATTGTAAAAATAATAGAATGATTTTGAAAAAATTTCCACTTCAGATACTATTTTAGGGTTATAATTTGTGGCACTTTGTACTCTTATACACTTAAATATATAAATAGGATGCCATGGCTCCTACCTGTAGTCCTAGTCAGGATGTAGCCGATCATAGTTCAAAGCCAATCTTGGCAAGAAATTCCAAAAGACTTCATCAGCAAAAATAACCAGTTAAAAGTAAGGCTGGAGGTGTGGCTCTAGTGACAGAGTATCAGCTGAGCTAGCAAACTGAGTATGGGGCCCTGAGTTCGAATTTAGGCTCTTACTACTAACAAGCAATACCAGCAATATGTATAGAAGATGAGAGGAAAGAAAAAAAAATCAAGGTTTTCTTTCAAGAGAAATGAGATAGTAATTTTCAGATCAGGGGAAGAGATGCTCTAAGATATCTAAGATACTATTAGTATTCATACCAACATTGTAACTATTCTAAGTTTAGAATAAAATTAATTTTGAGAAGTGCTGGGCTGAAACTTAGGGCCTTGACATAATGCATACTCTATTAACCTCCCTTCCTTCCTTCCTGCCTTCCTTCCCCCTCTCTTTCTCTTTCTCTCTCTCTTTCTTTCTTTCTTGTCATGGGGCTTGAACCCTGGGCCTGGGCACTGTCCCTCAGCTCAAGGCAAGTGATTTACCACTTGATCCACAGCGCCACTTAAGGTTTTCTGGTGGTTAATTGGAGATAAGAGTCTCAGGGACTTTCCTGCCCAGGCTGACTTTGAACCGTGATCCTCAGATTACAGCCTCCTGAGTAGGTAAGATTATAAGTATGAAAGTATGAGCCACTGGTGCACAGCTCAAACATTATAGTCTAATTTACCCCCCCCCCCCCCCCCCGCCAAGTTTCCTGTTATATGTAGGAAAACTTAGGAACCACTGAACTAAGGAGTGATCTCATTTAAAGATTGGCAAATGGGGCCATTGGGTCCCAAAATGTATCTCAGAAAAGAAGAATACTTCATTCTTTTCCCTTCATTTTGTGGTTTACTGAGTCTGGAATGAAACCTGAATGAATTATTCAATGTAAACCAGAATTATGCCTCTATGGTGCCTGGTGGAAATGGTATCAGGTCTTCTGGTTTAGGGTGTGGCGGGGCTGTTTTTTTTGTCGGTCGGGTCGGGGCTTGAACTCGGCTTGGGTGCTGCCCCTGCGCTCTTCAGCTCAAGGCGAGCCTCTCTACTGCTTAAGCCACAGTGCCATTTCTGGTTTTCTGGTGGTTTATTGGAGATAAGAGTCTCATGGACTTTCCTGCCTGGGCTTTGAACCGCAATCCTCAGATCTCAGCCTCCTGAGTAGCTAGGATTACAGGCGTGAGCCACCAGCACCCTGCTTGGGGCTGTTGTTTTTAAACTAGCATCTTTGGTGATTCTGATACAGATAATAATGCATCAGGATGAGGAGCAGCGTGGTGTTGATATGTTTCTATTGGGGGGGGGAGAGTTACCCCAAACACCACAAATGCATATCTTTTTGGGACACAGAATTATATATGGAGAAAGCTTACATATCAAAGGATGGATGGTGGATATTTACAAACAGATCAGACCAGGCAGCCCTTCCGCGCTTGGTCAAAGAGGACGACCATCCCCGATAGAGGAGGACCGGTCTTGGGTCAAGGGTGTAGGAGTAGCTGCGCTCCCCTGCTAGAGCCTCCAGATAAGCTCTCAAGGTCTATAATAACCAGTGCTGTACAGGGCGCTTCAGCATTTCTAAATACTTGAAAAAATGAAATTTGAGACTTCATGACTCAGTATGACATGTTCATGCTAAAAATAATCCAAGGTATTATTTCTTGATGCCGCTTAAATAGAATTTATAACTCATGATTGCAACCTTGAAAATTGGATTATGAATATGTTTTGCTAATTCCAGTTAAAGAGGAATTTAGTCATAAATGTAAGGTTTTCCCATTACAAAACAGTGGGAAAACTCACCTAAAGGATTTTGTCGGTAGTTTGAAATACAATTTCTGCTGCAAGAATATATTTTTTATAGAAAGGAATGTAAAGCTATAAATTTAGGAGACATTCTGGAAAGCGGATTGTTTTCCATATTTGAGACATTTCCATAATTGGAGAACAACAGATGATACAAATAAAGCTAATTTTAGAACTAATAAAAGGAAACTAGCACAAAAATCAACTTGTGAAATTTTTTTGAGCCAAGTTATAAAACAATGAAAAGATTTAAGAACTTACTGATTTTACTTCATTTTTTTCTTCTTTGTTCCAAGGTTAACATATTCATGTACATCTTCAAATCTGGTGTTACTTTTACCTTTACCTTAAGTAACATCTTTCTCCGGAAAGCCCTCTAGTAGTACTTGTAGCTGCTTTTGCTCCCTTCATTTTCCATGTAGGGAAGGGTTGGACAAGGTTTCTCTCATATTTGTGCTGAAGACTTTCTTTTAGAATTCTTCCTGAGTTGGGTTGTTTAGCTTCTACCTTAACTTCCTGTCTGTTGTCTTTCTAGGCCATATCTTGCTAGTTAAAGATACAGGTAGGCATCTGGTGCATAACCTTTCTTTCCACAAGAGGTTGTGGCACTATCCCTTGCGAATCTAATTAGTGTTTGTATGAACAGTGCCCGGGACCCTGGCTTTTCAGTTTTTGTTACCTTTTATGGTCTTTGTCTTCATTCATTCATTTAATCTCATGGAGCTACATGGGATCTCATCATTTCCAGCTTTACCTTTCAGATCATAAATTTAACAACCATCTTTTCTGTATCCTAATCCCTTATCTTCCTACTAAACTTATTTTATTCATAGACACTTTTGAGATCTGCTATTGTGTAGCACCTTTAAATGCTTTCTTTCCTAGTTTGCAAGAGTTGGTGGCCCATCATTTCAAAACTATGGCTAGAATTGACAGTTTGCATGTGCTGTTGAATTTTCATTTTATTCATCTGGCAAAACCGATGTTCTTGGTTATTTTGGCCTACACCGAAGGTATTCTGAGTTTAAAGGAGTTGTTATGTCCAGTATTTATATGACTATTTTCCCATAAACTAACTAGTTTATTCACACTTGTTTACTCTTGGTAGAAACAAATCACACAGCTACCCAGATAAGTGGTACTATACATTCATTGACTTGAGACTGTGTATGTGTGCGCACTTGTGTGTATGTGTGTGCTTACATGCTTATTGATCTTTGGGCTTGAACTCAGGACCTGGGCACTGTCTCTTGAGATTTTGTGCTCAAAGCTAGTGCCCTACCACTTTGAGCCACCACTCCATTTCTATCTTTTTAGGTGGATAATTGGAGATAAGACTCATGGACTTTCCTGCCTGGGCTAGGTTTGGACTCTGATCCTTAGATCTCAGCCTCTGGAGTAGCTAGGATCATAGGCCTGAACTACCAGCACTGGCAGACTTGAGATAGCTCCTTTCTTAAGGATCTGTCAAGGGCCACAGAGTAATTCTCTCATTTCTCGTGAGGGGCAATTTAAACCTCCTTTCTGGCATCTTAGAAAACAGTATCTCCATGGATGGTCATCCTATTTTGTGGCAAAATGAAGCATCAAAAGGAGATTCCTTAAATTTCTGGCACTTGGCTCACTAGTTCGTCTTTGTACCGCTTGTTCTTCCTTTCCTTCTGTTTCCTTGGATGTCATGCCCATCATGCCGTTTCAGACAGTTTGTTCAACTGTGTTCTGGATCTCCTTTTTTCCCCGTTGATTAACTCTCACTGACTTTCAGTTCTCTCAATTTATTTCTTTTCCCTGTCTTGTTCACATGTCTCACAAAGCAAAACAAATAACCAAAACATGCATACAGAAACATGCATTCATGTTGCCTTCCTGGGTTTATGTGTTTCTAGGACTTTATCATTTGCATGGTGTGGTTTCCTCTTTATCTGAAGGTTTGCCTCTGAGCTGAAGGTTTACACATCCAGCTAACCTACTGGTCAGCACCACTTAGATGCATCCCAGACTCTTGAAGATCAGTGTTACCTACATCTTTGCTGTTTTCTCCCTTTATTTCCAAATTGACTTCATTTCCTGTGGCTGTAAACTCAAGATTGTTTCCACTGTTAAGCCAGAAATCATGTTCTCATATTCAGTCACTCAGTTCTGCTGGTGGATGTACTTCCTAAGTGACTCATCTCTTTCCCACCCCTGTTAATTTCCTATGTCAAATGACCACCATGCTATTTTTGTATTACTGTAATCGTCTCTGGCATTTTCTTCCAGCTTGTCTAGTTTCTACCCTCCAACTAGACTACTCATTGTAAAATGAAAATCTTATCGTAAATACTAATGACTGATTTCCTACTCATCTAGGGGAAACTTAATTCTTCAGAAAACTTTTCATAATCTAACTTCCCTTCTTATCCTTCTCTTTTCCCAAATTCTAACCATCTGTATGAAATGAGTTTTATTTGTTGTTATTCAGTATTTCTTCCTATCTTCAAGGTTTTAAAAAATATGTACATTTTCCTTCTTAAAAATAAGCATACCAAATATCAATATGTGGGAAAATATATTAACATTCTACTTAGTTTGGTTGAAATTAGATTGAAGATGTGGTAGTTGGTTATATATACTATACATACATACATATACATATATACACACATGCATACGTGTATGTTTGTACACACACACACATATATATATTTACAGTAATGACTTTCAGAAAGTGGCCTAGTTATGTATTTAATTATAATGGGTTTATAGAACTCACAAGAGAAGTCCTTTAGAGTAGTGTTGCAACTTGAGGGTATGGTATGAATGAATGCTCTTAGTGAGTATTTCTGTTGTGAGAAGTATAAATAAACAAGTTGGCTTATGGAAAAATTGTCATGCAAATACTGAACATAAAACTCCTTTAAAACAGAAAATGGTAGCTAGTCTTTTTATTACTAGTACACATTAGTTGCACAAAGAGGAGGGTTTATTTTGACATTCACATTCATGTATACATGTATCTGGACCTTCCTTCCCATTATTTAAAAAATTTGAAAAAGTTTCATTGTTCTCTCAGAATATGAATATTTGAAATAAGATTTCAGTGCTAAGTGCTTGTGTGGACCTATCACTGAGCGGAAGTTTTTATGACATGTAACATTAAAGTTGTTGATATTAGCAGGATATATTTTTTCCTTCTGTTGTGGGGCTTGAACTCTGGACCTGAGCACTGTTCCTGAGCTCTTCAGCTCAAGGTTAGTTAGTGCTCTACCGCTTGAGCCACAGTGTCACTTGCGGTTTTCTGGTGGTTAATTGGAGATGAGTCTTTCTCGGACTTTGCTGCCTGGGCTGGCTTTGAACTTCGATCCTCAGATCTCAGCCTCCTGAGTAGCTAGGATTACAGGTGTGAGCCACTGGCACCAGGTGATTTTTTTTTATTTTTGAGATGGGGGGGGTCTCAATCTGTAGTTCAGTCTGGCTTCAGATTTAAGATCTTTTACAGGTGGACCCGTTGCAACAATGAGAAGTCCAAGTCATTATGTCAAAAACAAACTTTACAACTTTGGTGGGGGGCGGGCAGGGAGGATTGGG
>NW_012267236.1:20568702-20575813 GCF_000151885.1 Dipodomys ordii
AGTGGTAGAGTGCTTGCCTTGAGCTGAAGAGCTGAGGGACAGCGCCCAGGCCCAGAGTTCAAGCCCCATGGCCGACCAAAAAAAAAAAAAAAGAACCAAGCAGCACTAGTTATTGATGAATTGTATGCTAAGCATATAATTCTAACACCATGACACTCTGGGAAAGGCAATAATATGGAGACAGTAGAAAGGTCACACTGGTTGCAGGAAGGGAGGAAGGGATAAATAGGTGTAGCACAGAGTTTTTTTGTTTTGTTTTGTTGTTGGTTGTGGGGCTTAAACTGTGGGCCTGAGTACTGTCTCTGAGCTTTAGAGCTCAAGGCGAGTGTTCTACCACTTGAACCACAGTACCACTTACAGTTTTCTGGTGGTTTATTGGAGATAAGAGTTTCTAGGCCTTTCCTGCCTGGGCTGGCTTTGAACCTTGATCCTCAGATCGCAGCCTCCTGAGTAGCTAGGATTACAGGTATGAGCCACTGGCACCCAGTCAGCACAGTTTTTAAGACAATATGCTGTGTATACTGTAGTGGTGGCTGCATGTCACGTGCTTGTCTGAACTCAAAACCCGCAGTGCCGAGAGGGAGTCCTAATGTAAACTGATAATGCTGTGTCAGTGTATGTTTATGAGTGTAACAAATGTACCATTCTGGTGGGAGATGTTGATAACGAGGGAGTCTGTCCTGTTGAGGGGGAGCAAGGGTGATGCCTGTCATTTCTGTACCTTTCAAATCCACTGATCATATACTGCTCTTTAAACAAACAAAACGAAAAAAAGTTATAAAGCAACAGCTTAGAGGCCTGGCACAAGTGGCAGAACACTTGCCTGACAAGCGCGAGGCCTGAGGCTCTGTCCCTAGCACCACCAGCTGCATGTGGTGGCTCATGCCTGTAATTCTAGCTCCCTGAGTGGCTAGGGAGGGTTGTGGTTTGAGGCCAGTCAGGCAGAAAAGTTTGAGAGACTGCTTCTCAACCAGTAACTCATTGTGCTCCTGTTACCTTAGCTTTGTGGGAAGCATTAGCAGATAGATTACACAGGAGGCAAGATTCTCGTAAAAATAACTGGTGCAAAAAAGCTTTGGAGGTCTGGGTCGGTGGTAGAGCTCATACTGAGCAAGTACCTGAGCAAGTACCTGAGTCAAACCCCAGTTCCCATTTCTCCTTAAACACACCGAGTGCCTCAATTGTTAAAAAGTCAAAATGTCCGAGTAGTCACATTCTTTTAATAAAGAAGAAACCTACTATTCTGTATTTAAAGCACTTGGTGTCTTTTAGTTTGAATTATCTTTCTTTTGTATAGTGTCTCATGTTATGTAAAAATTTGTGACATAGTCCTCACTATTCAGGAGGGTGAGATCTTATTTTTATTTATTTTTTGGGTCCGGTTGTGGGGTCTGAACGCTGGGCCTGGGCGCTGTCCCTCAGCGATTCAGCTCAAGGCTAGCGCTCTACCACTTGAGCCGCAGCGCCACTTCTGGCTTTTTTCTTTTTGCTTATGTGGTGCTGAGGAATTGAACCCAGGGCCTCAGGCATGCAAGGCAAGCGCTCTACCACTGAGCCACCTTCCCAGCCCCGAGGCTGAGATCTTAGAAGATCACATTTCAAGGAATCTGCTAGACTCCATATCTGAAATAACCAGCAAAAAGCTGGACTAGAGGCATGGCTCAAGTGGTAGAATGCCAGCTGAGCAAGCATGAGACCCTGACTTTAAACTTCAGTAACGCAAAAAACAAAATATTGTATAATAAGTAGGATGGATATTCCTTATATTTTCATCACGAAGAGGACTGAAGTTTAGAGAGGTTAAGTAATTTGTTAAATGCCATATGGCAGAACTGGAAAACAATCATTTTGTTAGATTTATAAGGTAGTGTTCTTGGGCTAGGAATGTGGCATAGTGGTAGAGTGCTTGCCTAGCATGCATGAAAATCTGGGTTTGATTCTTCAATACCACATAAACAGAAAAAGCCAGAAGTGGTGCTGTGGCTCAAGTGGTAGAGTACTAGCCTTGAACAAAAGAAGCTCAGAGACAGTGCCCAGGCCCTGAGTTCAAGCCACAGGACTGCCCCCCCCCAAAGTTCTTATTTTCTAAAGTAAGTAGTTTTCTTTCTATTAATTTTTCCCAGTAATTTAAGAGATAATGCTGCTGCTTGTCATCAGCAATGCAAAAATCAGCTTATTTTCAAGATTTATCATGCTGAAGCATTTATCAATTGGGCTTTTTAAAATTTTTTATTTTTTTTTTGGTCGGACGTGGGGCTTGAACTCTGAGCTTGAGCACTGCCCCTCAGCTCTTCGGCTCAAGACTAGTGCTCTACCACGGGAGCCATAGTGCCACTTCCAGCTTTTTCTGCTTACGTGGTGCTGAGGAATCAAACCCAGGGCCTCATGCATGCAAGGTAAGCACTCTACCACTGAACCACCTTCCCAGCCCCAGTTGTTGTTGTTTTCCTGGTCATGGGGCTTGAACTTTGGGCCTGGGTGCTGTCCCTTAGCTCTTTAGCTCAAGGCAAGCGCTCTACAGCTTGAGCCACAGTGGCACTTCCGGTTTTCGAGTGGTTTATTGGAGATAAGAGTCTCACGGACTTTCCTGTCAGGGCTGGCTTTGAACCGAGATCCTCAGATCTCAGTCTCCTGAGTAGCTAAGATGACAGGTGGGAGCCATTGGTTCTGGCTAGGTGTTGTTTTGATCCGGGGGCTTGAACTCTGGACCTTGTGCTCTTGCTTGGCTTTTTTTCACTCTGCCACATCACCACACTCTGCTTCTGATTTGTTGTTGTTGTTGCTGCTGCTGTTTTCTTGGTGCCAGGCCTGGGGCCTAGATGCTGTCCCTGAGCCTTTTTGCTCAAGGCTAGTGCTCTAACACTTGAGCCATAGCTCCACTTCTGGCTTTTTTGGTGCTTAGTTGGAGATAAGAATTTCATGTACTTCCTGCCCAGGCTGGCTTTGAACCACAATTCTCAGATCTCAGCCTCCTGACTTGCTGGGATTATAGTCATGAGTCAGTGGGGCCTGGCTGCTTCTGTAGTTTTTCTTGTTTATTGGGGTAAGAGTCTCATGGACTTTTCTGCCTCGCTGTCTTTGAACCTTGATCCTGAGATTGACTAGTATTATCAGCTCTGTTCAGCTATTCTTTAATGTCCTGTAGCCTTTTGAACATAGGGATGCTGTTATAATTTTTAATATTCTTGTTTATTGTTCATGTATCTTTGTCATTTCTTAGTCAGTTTCAATGTACATTTTCTGCTGTTTGTGTTGAATTTTCTTTCTTCTTGACTTTAATGGTACATTTTTATTGGTTGTTAGACATTTGTAGTTTTAATTTTTATGTGGTATTTTTTGTATTGATCTTGAGCTCCTCCACAGTGTAATTGTGATTCTTTTTTTTTTTTTTGGGTCCGGTTGTGGGGCCTGAACTCTGGGCCTGAGCACTGTCCCTCAGCTCTTCAGCTCAAGGCTAGCGCTCTACCACTTGAGCCACAGTGCCACTTCCGGCTTTTTGCTTTTTGCTTATGTGGTGATGAGGAATTGAACCCAGGGCCTCTTGCATGCAAGGCAAGTGCTCTACCACTGAGCCACCTGCCCAGCCCCGTAATTGTGATTCTTATAAACAGTTTGATTCCTTTGTATTTTGCTTTGTTAATACAGGTATGTGACAGCAAATAATGAGGGCTAATTTTTCCGCACTGTAGAGGCAAAACCCTTGGGAGTACTCTTTTATACCTTGAATGTTCTTTCAAAATGCATATTGAGGGCTGGGAAGGTGGCTCAGTGGTAGAGTGCTTGCCTTGCATGCATGACGCCCTGGGTTCAATTCCTCAGCACCACATAAGCAGAAAAAAACCAAACGGAAGTGGTGCTATGGCTTAAGTGGTAGAGCCCTAGCCTTGAGCTGAAGAGCTGAGGGACAGCGCCCAGACCCAGAGTTCAGGCCCCGTGACTGACCAAAAAAAAAAAAAAAAGCATGTTGAAATTTAATTAAAATATTCAGAGGTCAGACCTTTAAGAGCCTTGTCTGGTTTTCCCTCTTCTTGACTCTTTACTGCTTGCCATGATGAGGCAGTGGGGAGGTCTCCCCAGATACGTTGCCTTGGTTTAGACTTCCTGACCTCCAGAACTGTGAGCCAGATAGACTTCTGTTTATAATGTACTTTGCCTGTGGGACTCTTTTATAGCAATAGGAAATAGATCAAGACAAGTACTGTATACCTTAAGTTTCTTAAACTATAAGTTTTCCCAAGTTTTCTAGTAGGACAGGAGCTCTCTCTGTGTGTGTGTGTGTGTGTGTGTGTGTGTGTGTGTGTGTGTGTGCGCGTGCGTGCGCACGGACACTTGGTGCTCCCCTCCCCCCCTCTGTTGGTCATGGGGTTTGAACTCAGGGTCTGGGTGCTGTCCTTGAGCTTTTGTGCTTAAGGCTAGTGCTCTACCACTTTGAGCTACAGCATTACTTCCATTTTTCTGGTGGTTAATTAGAGATAAGAGTCTCATGGACTTTCCTGCCGGGGCTGGCTTTAGACTGCAATCCTTAGATCTCAGCCTCCTGAGTAGTTAGGATTATAGGCATGAGCCACCAGCACCTGGCTAGGAGCTGTTATTGATCAGCTACAAGGAAATTTCATATAGATGCATTGAGAAATTATTTTCTGAAGACTGTCTGACCATCTTTGTTCTTTCTCTGAGCATGTCCATCCTCCCTGGTAAATCTAGTCATAACTCTCTTGGTCTCTCTGTGTTGTCTGCCTTCTTGTCCAGGGTGACTGGCTCAGCCAGGTATGGTCTGCATACTGCCTGTCTCTAGGTAGTAAATGGTAATTGTTTTAGTGTCTTAGGTACTGTAGGCCTTCATTGACTGATAGCCAGCAGCTTGGAAATGGTTTCATTTTTTCCCTTATTCTTTTAGATCTTTACTGTTAGGGAGAGTAGTTAGCTGAACACCTTTTATCAGAACAAGGCAAGACTGTGGAATAATTTTATTATATTTACTGTTTATGTAAGTTGTTTATCACATTGCTGACAAATACAAAATATTTGCTATTATTGTCATTCTTATTTCACTGTATCACACAGTGGTACTGTCTTCCATTTAAATGCTAAATTTAGGGCTGGGAATGTGGGCTACTGGTAGAGTGCTTGCCTAGCATGCATGAAATCCTGGGTTTGATTCCTCAATACCATGTTAAGAAAAAAAAAGGGCTGGGAAGGTGGTTCAGTGGTAGAGTGCTTGCCTTGCATGCATGAGGCCCTGGGTTCGATTCCTCAGTACCACATAAGCAGAAAAAGCTGGAAGTGGTGCTGTGGCTCAAATAGTAGAGTGCTACCCTTGAGCTAAAGAGCTTAGGGACAGCACCAAGGCCCAGAGTTCAGGCCCTATGACCAACCCCCCCACCCCCAAAAAAAGCCAGAAATGGCACTGTGGTTCAAGTGGTAGAGTGCTAGCCTTGAGCAAAAGAAGCTCAAGGACAGTGCCCAGGCCCTGAGTTCAAGCACCAGGACTCGAGTAAAAAACAAAAAACAACCTAAATTAATGTGAGATTCTGTTCCAGCTAATTAAAAGGAACTGTTGAGAGCCCATATGAATAAACCTAGTAGTAGCAAAGAAAATTAAAAACAACAGCAGCAAGAACAAAGCCATGTATACTACAACTGAATCTGCTTTGGCATCGGAAGAACCCTGTGGGATTCACAACGGCTGTGTGAGTAGAATGGTCAAAAGTTGATGTAGTTAATAGTGTTTATTGTTGTGAGTGATTAACCATTGGAGTACGTTATGGCTTATTGAATGTGAGCGCCAGGGCTTTGTGTGAAGTTTTGGGTGGTTGTCAGGGGATTGACTGTCCCCCTTCCTTGCTGTTTCTTCTTCCTGATCACGGGTGTTTGTCTCAGATGCAATGGCTGCAGGTTGGCACTAACAAAGCTGAGGATCGCGGATCCCTTGTGATGCACCTAATGCATCAACTCTCAACTGCTGATTGGGTGTATTCTGTCTCTGCCAAAATTGATAAGATATTTAAAATTTTCCATGATTTTGAGCTACTTGGGAGGTAGAGATAGGAGGATCCATATTTGAGGCCAGATAGGGCAAAACTTAGGAGGACCTGTCTTAAAGAACCTCACCTCAGGCAATGACCTGGAGGATCATGGTTCACAGCCATCCCGGGGTCTCTAGCTATAATTAATCAGTAAAGCTAGGCTGGAGGGGTGTGGCTCAAGTGGGGGGAGGGCCTGCCAAGTAAGCAAGCAAGCTAATTGAGTAAAAATACAAGGCCCTGAATTCAAGCCCCAGAACCAGCCCCCAAAAGGAAAAGAAAATCTGCACATATTGGTATGTATCTGTAATACTACCTTCTCAGGAAGTGGTAGAGCTAAGAGGGTGGTCCAAAGTTTTGCCTCTGACAAAATTGGACACCACTTTTGAAGAACAAATGAAAAAAGCAAAAGAATTTAGTATGTGGTTCAAGTGGTGAGATCTGAGTTCAATCCTCAGTACTACTTCTCCCCACTTACCATCATATCAATATTGCTGAGGAAATAAGGGGCTTAAAAATAGGTAGACAACATTTTTTTTGCGGGGGGGGGGTCGGTCATGGGCTTGAACTCTGGGCCTGGGCACTGTCCTGAGCTCTTCAGCTCAAGATGAGCGCTCTACCACTTGAGCTACAGCGGCACTTGCAGTTTTCTGGTGGTTAATTGGAGATAAGAGTCTCATGGATTTTCCTGCCTGGGCTGGCTTTGAACTGCGCTCCTCAGATCTCAGCCTCTTGAGTAAATGACATTCTAAGAGTAGTTTTTTTTTTTTTTTTTGCCAGTCCTAGGAACTGTCCCTGAGCTTCATTTGCCCAAGGCTAACATTCTACCACTTGAACCAGAGCATCATTTCCGGCCATTTCCAGTATATGTGGTACTAAGGAATTGAACTCAGGGCTTCATGCATGCTAGGCTAGCACTCTACCACTAAGCCCCATTCCCAGCCCTCTAAGAGTAGTTTTTTTTTGGGGGGGGCGGTCGTGGGGCCTGAACTCTGGGCCTGGGTGCTGTCCCTCAGTTCTTCAGCTCAAGGCTAGCGCTCTACCACTTGAGCCACAGCGCCACTTCCGGCTTTTTTCTTTTTTTGCTT
>NW_012267236.1:20576145-20629932 GCF_000151885.1 Dipodomys ordii
GCTCTACCACTTGAGCTACAGCGCCACTTCTGGTTTTTTTTATTTTTTTGCTTATGTGGTGCTGAGGAATTGAACCCAGGGCCTCATGCATGCAAGGCAAGCACTCTACCACTGAGCCACCTTCCCAGCCCTCTAAGAGTAGTTTTTAAAAACAATATTAATCCGGAAGCTGAGGTAAGAGAATTTTGAGTTCAAGGCTACTATAGCAAGGCCCCTTTTACCCCTTTTTTTCTGATAGCAGGGTTTGAACTCAAGGTCTTATGGTTGCTCAGTTTGCTTGCTTGACTGGCACTTAACACTTGAGCCATGGCTTCAGCCAAGCTTTTTGGTAGTTAATTTTGGAGGTAGAGTCTCAAGGACTTTATTGTCTTGGCTGATTGTGAAAGAACATCTCCAGAACTTAGCCTGCTGTGTAGCTTGGATTATAGATGTGAACCACTGGTGCTGGTTGAGACCCTGCTTTTAAAAACCAAGGAACAGCTGGGCACCAGTGGCTCACACCTGTCATCCAGCCACTCAGAAGACTGAGATCTGAGAATCACGAGTTAAAGCCAGCCTGGGCAGAAAAGTCTGTAAGATACTTACCTCTAATAAACTACAAAAAGCCAGAACCCAAAGTGGAGTTGTAGCTCAAATGGAAAAGTACTAGCCTTGAGCAAAAAAACTCAGGGACAGTGTCCAGGCTCCGAGTTCAAGAACAAGAGTGGGCTAAAAAACAAAAAAGCTGGGCACTGGTGGCTCATGCCTGTAATCCTAGCTACTCAGGAGGCTGAGAGTTGAGGATTGTGGTTCAAAGCCAGCCCAGGCAGGAAAGTCAGTGACTCTTATCTCCAATGAACCACCAGAAAACTGGAAGTGACTCAGTGGCTCAAGTGGTAGAGCAGTAACCTTGAACTGAAGACAACGTCCAGGCCCACAGTTCAAGCCCCATGACTGACAAAACAGAGCACAACAACAAAAACAAAACAATAAAATAAAGAAGAGTAACACAGTAAGATTGTTACATTCATATTTTCACCCATGTCTTTGGTGTTTCCCCTCCCCCTATTTTTTACTATAATCCTGCAAAATTGAATTATTGTCTCTTACTGGAGCTGTGTTTTGGTTTAGAGAAGTTATCTGACTTGGTGATGAAGGTAGAATTCATATTCATATTCCATTTCTGGAATGTTTGTCTGATTCAGAATCATGTTCTATTTTCAATGATATCACAAGGTATTTTTATTAAAAGACATATCATTTTTTTATTGTATTTTTCTGATGTCCTCTGGTTAGTAATTTATATTTTGGTTTAGGTGGTGCCCTGTAAAGATGACTAAATGTACAGCTTTTAAAATTAATATATTGACATTAGTTATATGTCTTTTAGTGTGTGTCTTCACTATCTCCTTTCCTGAGAGGAGTTAAAACACATTTTCTTGAATTGGAACACTGAATCATTACCATAAACTATAGATAGATAGCTGTTCAGTCTTAAGGTACATGCCATATTTGAGGGTTAGCCTTGAACTAGTCTTTGCTTATGCCTTGTTCAGTTAAAGGTTTAATTTGTGTATAGTTAGTATGAATTATTGGATTTAGGCTCTGATATCGTAGCTTGCTTCTTCAAGTCTGTTGTAAGTCTCTCATCCTGTTAAAAAATATTAGTGCTCTATTTTTTTCTTCTGTCGTTTGTGGAACTTGAACTCTGGGCCAGGGAGCTGTCCCTGAGCTCTTCAGCTCAAGGATAGTGCTGTACCACTTGAGCCACAGCATCACTTCTGGTTTTCTGGTGGTAATTGGAGTTGAGTTTCATGGACTTTCCTGCCTGGGCTGGCTTTGAACTGCAAATGCTCAGATCTCAGCCTCTTGTGTAGTTTGGATTATAGGCATGAGCCACCAACACCCAGCTATTAGTGCATTTCTTAAATTTTACTTTTTTTTTTTTTTAGCCTATGTTAGTGTTCTGGAATAGCATAATAGAGTCATAGGGCAGACACATCACATATTAGGAGCCAAAGCTACCAAGATACACAGTCACATTAAAATACATGGTCACATGAAATATTAGTTTCTTAAATTTGAGTTTTATTATCTGTTTTGGTAAAGTATTTTGTAAAGCCTTGGTATTCTAAAACCGGTTTTGCATGTTGTCTCTCTCTCTCTCTCTTTTTTGTTTGGTTCCGGTCATGGGGCCTGAACTCTGGGCCTGGGCACTGTCCCTCAGCTCTTCAGCTCAAGGCTAGTGCTCTACCACTTGAGCCACAGCGCCACTTCCAGCTTTTTTCTTTTTGCTTATGTGGTGCTGAGGAACCGAACCCAGGGCCTCATGCATGCAAGGCAAGCGCTCTACCACTGAGCCACCTTCTCAGCCCCTGCCTGTTGTCTCTTAAGTGAGATGATTACATACCTAAAAGAGAAAATCACTAGTGGTGAGAGATGTTAGAACCTCTGAGACGAAGTCCTTGTTTATGTGAACTTTAGTGTGTTGAGAGTCTTTTCTTTTTGCAGTATAGGAAATTATGAGGACTGTGCAAGAATTTGCTATTCCTAGATGCCACATGTTCCCTATACGAGACATTTTTAATGCTACTTTCATTATTTTATAAGTCTGGCACAGTTTTTCTATTTAGTAATTGAGAAAAGTATGGATGTAAGTTTAGCAAGGAAAAGAGTTTAAAATCAACAAACTATATATACAAATATTGTATAAAATTAGAATTTTCTCAGGCTCTAAGACCTTATCTCTTTTACTTTGATTCTGCTTATCTCCCGAGCACTACTAGGTAAGAGTTTTCAAGAGGCCTGTCTTCATAAATCTAAACACTTTTTTTTTTTTTTTTTTAGTACGAGTCATGGGGCTTGAACTCAGGGTCTGGGTGCTGTCCCTGAGCCTTTTAGATTAAGTCCGGCACTCTACCACTTAAACCACTGCTCTATTTCAGGCTTTTTTGGTGGATAATTGGAGATAAGGGATTACTTCACAGTTTCAGACTTGGCTCCATTGTGCTTGGGCTGTGGTGAGGCTGACCATCATACCTGAGAGCATTAACCTCAGGGTAGACAGATGGCAGGGAGAAAAAGAAAAAGGATCAGGGACAAAATACACTTTTAGAGGCCATCTGTATTCCTAGACTACTACTTCTAGTTGAATAATCCATTAAAACATGAATTTATCAATGTTATTTATTTTTATTAGTTATAGGGTTTGAACTTGGCCTGGGAACTGTTCCTGAGCTCTTCTGCTCAAGGCTAGCACTCTACTACTTTGAGCCACATCTCCACTTCTGGTTTTTGAGTGCTTAATTGGAGATAAGAATCTCACAGAGACTCTTCTGCCCAGGCTGACTTCAAACTGTGATCCTCAAATTTCAGCCTCCTGAGTAGCTAGCACTGGTGCCCAGCTATCAATCTCATCATCTGTTCTGTTCTCTCTTTCTCTCTCTCTTGCCAGTCCTGGGGCTTGAACTCAGGGCCTGGGCACTGTCCCTGAGCTTCTTTTGCTCAAGGCTAGCACTCTGCCACTTGAGCCACAATGCCACTTTTGGGTCTTTCTCTTTATGTGGTAACTGAGGAATTGAACCCAGGGCTTCATGCATACGAGGCAAGCACTCTACCACTAAGCCATATTCCCAGCCCTATCAATGGGTTTTAACCTTCCTTTTTTCCCTTGTGATGCTGGGGTTTGAGCTTTGGGCCCCATGTTTTCTAGGCAGGTGCTCTACTGTTGATCCCTGTCCTCATCCCCTTTGTTTCAGTCATTTTTTTCAGATAAGATCTTGTGCTTTTTTTCTGGTTGGCCTCAGACTGTGATCCTCCTACTCCATATCTCCATATAGTTGGGATTGCAAGTATAAATGTATACCTAGCTTGTTTGTTGAGATGCAGTCTCACAATTTTTTTTCCTAACCTTAGTCTTGAACTTATCTCTGCTTCCTAAGTTATAGGGGATTATTTTAATTACCAATTAAATTTATAGCAGTGTATACATATAGATATATAGACACTAATTTGCTAAATTTAATTTAGACAATTGGACTGTCCATTTTCAATATTTTTTTTTTGGTGGAGGATAGTAGGATTGAACCCAAATGTTAACACATTCTCCTACTAAGCATATCCTAGCCCTTTAATTAATTTTTTTTTTTAACTTTGAGACAGAATCTTACTAAGTTGTCTAGGCTGTCCTTGAAGTTACTGAGTAGCTGGGATTACAGGTGTGTAGATGAGAATGTGTGTGGAATTTTGGTATAAGAAGAATTCACCTCGATTGAGAATGTAGCTTATTGTTAGAGTGCTTGCCTAGCATGCATGAAGCCCTGAGTTCGATTTCTCAGTATTACATAAACAGAAAAAGCCAGAAATGGCTCTATGGCTCAAGTGGTAGAGTGCTAGCCTTGAGCTGGCTTGGTCAGTGCCCAGGCCCTGAGTTCAAGCCCCAGAACTGTGGGGGCGGGGGTGGAAAGGGGAGGGGAGGAAGAGACAGAGGGGGGGGGAATCCAGCCTTTTGGATCATTTCCTTGCTTTGAAGGATTGTAGTCTCACTTGTAATATCCATTTTCTATTTGTCCAACTATCCTTAGGAGAGAGGTTTTGGATCTATCATTAGAAGAAATGAATAATTTCTCAAGGACATTCATATTAAGCATCAGCCTGGCCTTTTCACATCCTATGTTTTGAAGAATATCCTTAGTATTAAGTGCAGAATGTTGATACTTGCCAAATTTTGCAAATTTATTTCAACAATATTTTCTTATTTATTTATTTATTTTTTTGTCGGTCGTGGGGCTTGAACTCTGGGCCTGGGCACTGTCCCTCAGCTCTTCAGCTCAAGGCGAGCTCTCTACCACTTGAGCTACAGTGCCACTTCCGGTTTTCTGGTGTTTTATTGGAGATAGGAGTCTCACAGTCTCTCCTGCCCGGACTGGCTTTGAACCGTGATCCTCAGATCTCAGCCTCCTGAATAGCTAGGATTACAGGCGTGAGCCAACAGTGCCCGGCAACAATATTTTCTTATATGGAACCATGAAAGCCAAAATTAATAACTTTACATTTCCCCCTAAACTTACCGAATTGATGGCATGTAGAATATGGTGCATATGAGATCTTATTTTGCTCATTTAAACATAACTTGTATGTTAAAAATTGTAGCAAGTTTGTCCTAATAATTACACTGTTAAGTCTTGTTCCATTTATGTAATATTTTAAATATATTTAAGAAGTATTGTGTTTCACTAAATAATAACTGAAAAGATGATACATGCAAAGTCTGATATAGTTCCTTTACAGGACATGTAGACAAAGCACATAGATAATCACAGTTGGTATGAAGAGAACATCAAATCAGAAAACATTGGAAGTTGGAGCTAGGAAGGTGGCTCAGTGGTAGAGTGCTTGCCTTGCATGCATGAGGCCCTGGGTTCGATTCCTCAGCACCACATAAGCAGAAAAAGCCGAAAGTGGGCTGTGGCTCAAGTGGTAGAGCACTAGCCTTGAACTGAAGAGCTGAGGGACAGTGCCCAGGCCCAGAGTTCAGGCTCCACGACTGGCAAAAAACAAAAACCATTGGAAGTGGTATTTCCAGTTGCTACCTTGGACTTTGAGGAATCATTATTGATACTATGAAATAGTATCAGTCGGACTTTATCTCATAAAGTAGCAAGCAATTAAAAAATCCTGGTATCTTTTTTTTTTTTTGTCGGTCGTGGGGCTTGAACTCTGGGCCTGGGCGCTGTCCCTCAGCTCTTCAGCTCAAGGCGAGCTCTCTACCGCTTGAGCTACAGTGCCACTTCCGGTTTTCTGGTGGTTTTATTGGAGATAGGAGTCTCACAGTCTCTCCTGCCCGGGCTGGCTTTGAACCATGATCCTCAGATCTCAGCCTCCTGAGTAGCTAGGATTACAGGCGTGAGCCACCAGCGCCTGGCAAAAAATCCTGATATCTTAATATGCAAAGTCTGTTATATTAATCCTCAAATAATGATGGAAATAATTGTTAGAGGGTTTGGTCAGTTCACCAAGGAAGTACAAATAACAGATATTGCTCAGGATTTAGTATGATGAAAATAAAATGCCAGGGCTGGGAAGGTGGCTCAGTGGTAGAGTGCTTGCCTTGCATGCCTGAGGCCCTGGGTTCGAATCCCCAGCACCACATAAGCAAAAAGAAAAAAGCTGGAAGTGGTGCTGTGGCTCAAGTGGTAGAGCGCTAGCCTTGAGCTGAAGAGCTGAGGGACAGCGCCCAGGCCCAGAGTTCAGGCCCCACGACTGGACCCCAAAAAAAAAAAAAGAAAATGCCAATGAGAGATCATTTTTATTCTATAAAGCCAAAATTATTTAGAATGTGGTAATATCTGCTATAAAAGAGTGAATTTGCACATTTTATTGACTGTTGGTCACTGTTTCTATTAATGAATTTATTACCAATGGAGTGCATTTTACAGCACTTCTAGGTGTGCATAAAATTGAATAATAGATAGTTGGGCTTGGTGATATATCCCGGAGCTTAAAACTAACAGTGGAGTTACTTTATCTCTTTTAGTATTTCTTTTCATTGATTGAGAAAATGAACTCTTTCAATCATAATAGCACCTTGCCAAGGTCTCGTTATGTAGCTCAGGCTGGCCTGCAACTAACTTCATCCTCATGATCCCTCTACATCAGAGTTGCCAGGCCGCCAGGCCTGATCCTTGTCATTGTATCTTAGCTCCTTTATATTTAAAGGGTTTAACAAACTTTTAGTCATTTAATGAGCACCTGTTTATTCAACCACTACCTTGTATCAGGACCTTGTTTAGGCTTGAATTAGGCTCTTGTGGTATAGCAGTGGACAAAAGGGAAATTTCCTGCCTGTCAGTTTGCATTTTCATGGGAACCACAGAACAACTTAGATTGGTTGTATGTGAAATAGTGTTAAGTGATAAGGAAAAAGTAAAACTGGGAAAGGGGTAGGAAATACAGTATTTAAAATTTGTATATGTAGAGAAATCTGTTATGCTAATAAACTAGATTCTGAATGTATCTTATATTCAGCTTTCAGTATTTTTCTTCTATATATTTAGTGTTTTAACTATTTTGTGTGTTTGTGTGTGTGTGTGTGTGTGTGTGTGTGTGCTTGCGCGCGTGCCCGCTCTGATCTCACTAGTTTCCTGTCTTTTTTTTTTGTCAGTCATGGGGCTTGAACTCTGGGCTTGGGTTCTGTCCCTCAGCTCTCCAGCTCAAGGCAAGTCTCTACCACTTGAGCCACAGTGTCACTTCCAGTTTTCTGGTGGTTTATTGGAGATAAGAGTCTCACAGGCTGGGAAGGTGGCTCAGCGGTAGAGTGCTTGCCTTGCATGCATGAAGCCCTGGGTCTGATTCCTCAGCACCACATACACAGAAAAGGCCGGAATTGGCACTGTGGCTCAAGTGGTAGAGTGCTAGCCCTGAGCTGAAGAGCTGAGGGACAGTGCCCAGGCCCAGAGTTCAGGCCCCACAACTGTCAAAAAAAAAAAAGAGTCTCACAGACTTTCCCTGCCCTGGCTGGCTGGCTGGCTTTGAACTGTGATCCTCAGATCTTGGCCTTCTGAGTAGCTAGGATTATAGGTATGAGCCACCAGTGCCCAGCGTGACTCTCTTTCCTAAGACTAAGTTTTCTGCTATTATTTTATTGATTATGATATCTGTGCCCTTAGTTTGAACCTCTTCTTCTCTGCCAGTGATATGTAGATTTGGTCTTGGATAGTACACAGAGGTCTTTTATTCATTTTGTCCCCTAGTATTTTCCCTTTGTCTTTGACCTAGTTCTTCTAGATTATTGTCAACCCTGATATTATTATTTTCAACTTGTTCCACTCTGTTAGCAAGACCTTTGATTTAGCTTTATATTTGAATTGAGCTTCTCATACCTAGATTTTTATTTCAGTCAGATGCTTCTATACCTTCTTTTTAATTTTGTTAATTATTCTTGTCATCGATCTTTTTGAGTTCATCATTAAGAATAAACAATTCTGTCAGCTTCACTTTATTCAGTCCCCTTGCTGTGGAATTGTTGACCTTGGAAAGAGATGTATATCTGCTGTTTTCATTTTAATATTTCTACATTAGGATTTATGCATCTGAAGGGAAAGTTTTTGGTTGGAAGGTTTAATATACTAAGATCTTTTCGTTGGAGATGTCTCAGAGTTTAGGTACAACTGGGTAGTGGCAAGATTGTGGTGATGTTTTAATTCTTTTTTTTTTTTTTTTGTCACTAGCCATGTAAAGAGAGTATGGCTCAGTAATTAAAAATTCTGCCTCTGTGGGGCTGGGAAGGTGGCTTAGTGGTAGAGCGCTTGCCTTTCATGCATGAGGCCTTGGGTTTGATTCCTCAGCACCACATAAGCAGAAAAAGTTGGAAGTGACACTGTGGCTCAAGTGGTACAGCACTAGCCTTGAGCTGAAGAGCTGAGGGACAGTGTGCAGGCCCAGAGTTCAGACCCTACGACTGACCAAAAAAAACAAACAAACAAAAATCTGCCTCTGTACTTGAGATTCTGGTTTCTTTCCCCTGTTGTATTCTGGGAGAGGAAGCTTAAATGAAGAGGTAATCTCAGGTAATATGTATCCACTCTGAGATTACACAATCTCTACTATCATAAATCATCACCTCAGCTCCAGTTTCTGGGGGAAGGAGGTAGGTTTATTGGAGAAAAAATGATACTTTGTGAAGAAGGTGGACCTTCGATCATAAGGTGGTAATGGGTGAAGATAAGAAGAAAAATGCAGATTATCACTTAATGCATGCTGCTTTAAGTCTAGAAGGAAGTGGAATATGATTGATAGAATAGGCCTAATTAGGGCTGGGAAGGTGGCTCAGTGGTAGAGCACTTGCCTTGCATGCCTGAGGCCCTGGGTTTGATTCCTCAGGACCACATATGCAAAAAAAGGAAAAAAACCAGAAGTGGCGCTGTGGCTTAAGTGGTAGAGTGCTAGCCTTGAGCTGAAGAGCTGAGGGACAGTGCCCAGGCCCAGAGTTCAGGCCCCATGACCAGACCCCCCCCCAAAAAAAAAAGGAATAGGCCTAATTAATGATGTATAGTGGAAAAAAGATAAAAGAAGGATGAATGGACTAATAAATATATAAAGTAGAGCTAGAAAGCAGGCAGGAGTACCTATTTTTACACTGGATAAAACAGACTTTCAACTAAAATTAGTCAGACAAAATAAAGAAGACCCCTTCCCTATTAATAAAAGGAACAACCCAGCACGATGAAATTACAGTTAATAGCTACACATCAAGTGTTGATGCACCCAACTTCATGAAACAAGTACTCTGGAGTTAGAAACACTGATCGACAGACCCCCAACATAATAATGGAGATTTCAGTACTCCGTTCTTACTAGTCATACAAACAAATCAAAGAACCATTAGAACTAAATGACATTATAATCCAAACAGACTTAACTGACACTTATAGTTTGTCCAGCAACTACACAATACATATTCTCAGAAGTCTATGAAATTTTGTTCAAATTAGATCATGTTCTGGACTGAAGGGTAAACAAGGTATGTCAGACTTTCTCACCTGTAACTTCTGTAGCGCTTTGGATCCACACATACCAAGGACTGGGATTCCAACTGACTCAGCATATTCATGTGAGTATGAGTTAAATGCTCCTGTGTTGCCTTAGGAAGCCCTGAATTTAGCCTCGAGACAGGGTTCTTGGGTGTGGATTTGTATGACCATCCTTGGCCAAACACAACTTTTGTCTAGTTGGGTCTAGAACAGGCACCATTTCAAGACAGGTCTAGAGGTGCACTGATGGATGTGTGAACAGTGTAGTGTTACTGCTGGTGATTGTATTGACAGAGAGTTCTGAATAAACGTGACCTCCATCCTTACCATGTCTGGCATTTTTCCTTTGGTCTGCCTGAATTGGAGAACCTGAGAAGCACTTGCAACACAGAACATTAAGCAAGTCTTAGTTAAATACAAGGTTGAAATAACTCCTTATATGCTATCAGACCATAAGCTAGACTTCAACAGCAAAAGAAATTACAGAAAATATTCAAACACAGGGAGACAGAGCAAAACATTGTTGAATGAATAGTGAGGTCATTGAAGAAATAAGAGGGAATATAAAAAGTTTCTAGAATCTAATGAAAATGAACATAGATGAATGCCTACATTAAAAAATAAAACAAAAATGTCAACACATGTTTAATAAAAGAAGGAATGGAATAAAAAATAAATAAAACAAAGCAGAAAGTAGTGCTCAAATAGCCTAATGATACAACTCAAGTTCCTAGAAAAACTAGAACCAGCACAACTTGAAATTAGCAAATTGAAAGAAATAATATAGAGTAGGACAGGAATTAATGAAATGCAGACTAAAAATCTATAAAAAGGACAGCATCCAGGCTCTGAGTTCAAGCTCTAGGACTAGTACACATGTATGCATGCATGTGCACACACACATACACACACAAAATCAATGAAACAGCAAGTTGGTTTTTTGAAAAAAATAAGATTGATAGACCCCTAGCTAATCTTATTAAAAGGAGGGGAAAAAGCCCCCAACTTAACAGTTAAAGACAAAAAAGAGGACAACAAATATAAATGAAATCTAGAGGGCCACACTTTAAACATCTATATTCAAATATACTGAATTACCTAGAAATGGATAAATTTCTAAAGTTTAAAAAAATTTTTTTGTTGGTTGTGGTCCTGGGTGCTGTCCCTCAGCTCAGCTCTTCAGCTCAAGGCTAGCGCTCTACCACTTGAGCCATAGTGCCACTCCCAGCTTTCTCTGCTTATGTGGTGCTGAGGAATCAAACCCAGGGCGTCATGCATGCAAGGCAAGCACTTTACCACTGAGCCACTTTCCCAGCTCCAAATTTCTAAATTCATTTAACCTATCAAATTTGAACTAAGATGATATAAACAAATCTATAACAATGAGATTGAAGTAGTAACGATCTCTCAACAAAGAAAAACCTAGGTCCCTGTGGGTAATGATCCAGCTTTATCAGGCATTTCAAGTGTTTGTCATCAAATTTAATGAAAACTGTTGACCTTCTTGATGTAATTCCTAATATTTAGCAACATTTAAAAATTAACAGTGATTAGCCTGGCTCTGGCGATTCATGCCTGTAACTCTAGCTACTCAGAAGGCTGAGGTCTGAGGATCATGGTTCGAAGCTAGCCAGGGCAGAAAAGTCCCTGTGAGACTCTTAACTCCACCACTCAAACCCCAGAAGTGGCACTGTGGCTCAAGTGGTAGAGCATTAGCCTTGAGCACAAAAAGGCTCAGGGACAACACCCAGGCCCTGAGTTCAAGCCCTACAACTGACCCCCTCCCACCCCCCAAAAAAATTAGAGATTTGTTTTCATGATCTGTTGCCTAGGTCTAAAATGTCTTACCAGTTATGGTTTTGGTTTTGCTCAGTCTCTAGCATGAAATAGGAATTAATTCTTCCTCCTTTTCTTCCTCCCACTCTGCCTCGTTTTTGTCTTTCTTCTTTTCCCTATCCTCCTTTTTGTGGTCCTGAGCATCAAACCAGGGCCTCAGGATGATAATACTAGGTAAGCACTAATAGAAAAAAAGAACATCCAAAGTAAAATACATGTAAATTGTGGTAGATCATAGTCCATTAAAAACAAGAGTAAAATTACTAAAAAAAAAAACTTTTTTTTACTTAACATTTGAAAGTAAATTGTAACCTTCCTTTTTTTTTTTTTTTTTCAGTTGTGGGGCTTGAACTTAGGCCCTGGATGTGGTCTCTGAGCTCTGCTCAAGGCTAGTGCTCTCCCACTTTGAGCCATAGCTCCACTTCTGATTTGAGCGGTTAGGTGGAGATAAGAGTTTCCTGGACTTTCCTGCTTGAGCTGGCTTTGAACCAAGGTACTCAGATCTTATCTGTCTGAGGATTACAGGTGTGACTCACTAGTGCCCAGCAAACTTTTAACTTTTTAAGATTGAACATATAAAGCTATAACTTCACTGCTTTTTCAGTAAGTCATCTTAAACATTCCAATCATAAACATTCCAATACTTATATCCAATTTAAAAGACTTGAGATTGCAGTATCTGGAGGTACTTGGAAATAATGTACTTAAACAGCATACTATGTTGTAGAAATAAATAAGCTAGCAAGAAATAGCTACCTAGAAGATGGTTGAAAGAACCGTCTTTTGTTGCCTTTCTGCTTTGAGTTCAACAAATTTTAGGGCTATTTGTCATCTAGTTAAGGCTGTTTAGGTTTAGTGTCTTTGAGTAATTGTCTTTTTCTTTTAACTAGTGTTACTAATATAACTAGTTAAAAGCCAAAAGGGGAGATATGGCTCAAATGGTAAGGTACTATCCTTGAGTGAAAAAGTCAAGCAAGAGTGTGACACACTGAATTCAAACCCCACTATCAGCACCAAAAAACCCCCAAAAACCTAACAGGTCCAGATGCCAGTGGCTCATATGCCTGTAATCCTAGCTACTCAGGAAGCTGAGATCTCAAGATCATGGTTCAAAGACAACCCAGGCAGAAAAGTCACCTTGAGACTCTTATCTCCAATTAACAACTCAAAAAAAGAAACCCAAAAAACAAATGGCACTGTGGCTCAAAGTGGTAGAGCCCTTGCCTTGAGAAAAATTGCTCAGAGACAACACCCCCAGGCTCAAGCCCCACGACTGGCAAAACAAAACAACCCAACAGCAACAACAAAATTTGTACCTTAAATTATTTTAGGTTTGGGTAATAAATGGATTGAAACAGAATATTATGTTTGTGGGTACAATGATGTGGTATTGGAATATTTCCAGTGACCAGTTTTATATAGGATAGAAAATGAAAACTTTAGCTTTCTGTAGTTTGAAAAAAATCAAAATCCAGCTGTAGTGATACATTGAATTCTGAGAGAGAGAGAGAGAGAGTTTTGTGTTTAGAATTTTTTTTTTTGGGGGGGGGTCTGGTCGTGGGGCCTGAACTCTGGGCCTGGGTGTTGTCCTTCAGCTCAAGGCTAGCACTCCACCACTTGAGCCACAGCTCCACTTCGGCTTTTTTCCCCCTGCTTATGTGGTACTGAGGAATCGAACCCAGCCTCAAGCATGCAAGGCAAGCGCTGTACCACTGAGCTACCTTCCCAGCCCTGTGTTTAGAATTTTTAAAATTATGTCTCAGATTTCCTTGCAGATCAACTATTTTTCATTCATAATTGCTGAATTGCTTGCAATATACCTGGAAGATGGCATTCAGGGCTTAAGGTTCTATGACTCCACATTACCCTCAATCTCCCAATACTTTGAATACAAATAAGAAATTACAAATACTTAGAGGATAAGTCTCTGCAATAGAAAAACCCTATTGAAATTTGGGAAAACTGAAGATAAGTTTCTTACAATATTTTTGTTGTGGTTGTTGGTTTGGGGGCTTGAACTCAAGGTCTGGGCGTGGTTCCTGAGCCTTTTGGTACTCAAGGCTAGCTCTCTACCACTTGAGCCAAAGGGCTGCTTCCCAGGTTTTGAGTGGCTAATTGGAGATAAGAGTCTCACAGAGACTTGTTCTGCATGGGCTGGCTTCTAACCACGATCCTCAGATCTCAGCCTTCTGAGTGGCTAGGATTACAAGCATGAGCCACCTGTGCCTGGCTTTTATAATTTTTATCTTGTACTTATTCTTTGAGTAGGGGGACACAATATATTCAAGAATGTGAAGAAACCTAAGCACAATGATAAATATGCCAGTTTAAAAATAATTACTGCTCATTTGCTCTGGATTATTTATATTGTTAATCAGTTCATTGTTTTTGAGTGTATTCAGAACATTTGTTTTTGTTTGGTTGTGGGGCTTGAACTTAGCACCCAAGCTCTGTCCCTGAATTCTTACTGCTGAAGGCTAGCCCTTTGAGCCACAGCACCACTCCAGGGTTTCTGATGATTAATTGGAGAGAGTCTAACAGACTTTCTTGCCCTGCCTGGCTTGGAACCATGACCCTCAGATTTCAGCCTCCTAAGTAACCAGAATTACAGGCATGTGCCATTGGTGCCCAGCTCATATACACTTTGTGACCATGTTATAAGGACACCTCCAGGTGGCTGACATGGTTCAAATTAGTAGAACTGGCCTTGGATTAGGAAAGTATCTGTTTTCCTCATACTAATTCATTCTTCCTTACAAACATTTCAATTTAAGTTATAGAGCTTATTAAATCCTAAGGAACAAATGAAGGTGGGCGGGAAAGAGCATATGACTTGTAGGAGGCAGAGAACAGTGAAATGCATTTAAATTTAAAATAGGATATGTTTCAGTAGAGATGAAGGGTTGTAGATAATTAATTTTTCCCAGAAGTTTAAATTTATCAGACCTGTATTTAGTGACTTAGATCTTGTTTACTTAGCCTGCCTTCCCTCCCTCCCTCCCTCCCTCTCTTTCTCACCTTCCCTTTCCTCCCCTTTCTCTTTTTCCTCTTCCTCCTTCTCCTCTTCCCCTACCACCTTCCTGCTTTACTTCCAGTCTTTGTTCTCCCCATCTATCATATATTTCCATTTACCTAGTCACAACAGACAGGTATTACTTTGTATTTAGTTGGCTGTTGCGATTTCTTAACGTTCTTGGTTACAAATAGGCTTTTCTGGAAGAGTTGTTTGTACCTACTCAGTTTAGCCAGCTCCAGTGTTGCCATAAAATGCAGGAAATTACTCTGCTTTTAGATAATCTAGTCTTCCCTAGAGCATTTATCTGATGGAGCACTGAATAAACAGATTTGCCTTTATTAAACTATTGTTGTAGCTTAAGAATAAGATACTGCTAAACTATACTATAAACACATTAAGGCTATAGGGGCTGGGAAGGTGGCTCAGTGGCAGAGTGCTTGCCTTGCATGCATGAGGCCCTGGGTTCGATTCCTCAGCACCACATAAGCAAAAAGAAAAAAAGCCGGAAGTGGCGCTGTGGCTCAAGTGGTAGAATGCTAGCCTTGAGCTGAAGAGCTGAGGGACAGCACCCAAGCCCAGAGTTCAGGCCCCACAACTGGACCCCCCCCCCAAAAAAAAAATATTAAGGCTATATATTGCATGTGATGAATAGGATAAAAATAGAAAAACTAGTAAAACTTTTTTTCTTATATCTGTCTATAGGTTGTTTTTTGAATGAACAGATTTTATTACCCTTAAGTCTGCATTCGATTTTGTAAGTTACAAATGTGGAAAATAGGTCTTTTATTGTTTATTTATTTATTTATTTTTTTTGTCGGTCGTAGGGCTTGAACTCTGGGCCTGGGCGCTGTCCCTCAGCTCTTCAGCTCAAGGTGAGCGCTCTGCCACTTGAGCTACAGTGCCACTTCCGGTTTTCTGGTGTTTTATTGGAGATAGGAGTCTCACGGTCTCTCCTGCCCAGGCTGGCTTTGAACCGCGATCCTCAGATCTCAGCCTCCTGAGTAGCTAGGATTACAGGCGTGAGCCACCAGCGCCCGGCTTGTTTATTTTTTTAATAGTTTGATTTATCTGTAATCAGTATTAGGATAGTAGTTCTAATTTTATCTGGCAAGTAATTTTACAGATGGATATTAGATTAAGAATATCATTACATTAACAATATTAGATTAAGAATGGGATTCCAACAGATGATGTATTTTTCTGATAATTTGTATGGGGATATGTTTAGTTATTTTTATTTTTTAATTTTTTTTGTGAGTCCTGGAGCTTGAACTCAGGGCTTGGACACTGTTCCTGAGCTTCTTTTTGCTCAAGTCTAGCATTCTATCACTTGAGCCACAGCACCACTTTCAGTTCTTTCTGTTTATGTGGTACTGAGGAAACGAACCCAGGGCTTCATGCATGCTAGGCAAGCACTCTACCACTAAGCCACATTCCCAGCCCATGAGGATATGTTTAAATGGTTGATTCTTTGTTTATTCTGTGGAGAGTTTTGGGTAAAATAGTATACATTCTTTGAAAGGGAGAACTGTTTATAGTGGGAATGATATAACTGTTGGTTTAAAACACAAAGAAATTTAGTAATACAAATACAATATGATTTTAATTTTAGTTAGATACTTCAAAACAATATAGTACATTGGAAATACTACTGATTGATGTCTTCTCATTGACTTGCTTTTGCGGGTAGGGAAGTGGGGTAGGGGGCTGGTCCTAGGGTTTGAACTCAGGGCCTGAGTATTGTCCTGAGCTTCTTTTGCTCAAGGCTAGTGCTCTACCACTTGAGCCACAACACCACTCTCAGCCTTTTCTGAGTAGCTTATTGGAGATAAGAGTGTCACGGACTTTGCTGCCAGGGCTGGCTTTGAACTGCGATCCTCAGAGCTTCGCTTCCTGAGTAGCTGGAGCAGTTGAATAGCGTGAGCCACTGGCACCCACCTGTCTTAATACATTAGAAGAAAAAAAATTAGAACCCAGTTAAAATATTAAAAGTACTAATAGTTACCCGAACTAGCATTGAACTCAGTAACAACCTTTCTACTTCTGCAGTTCTGTGAAATTGTTTTCAATTCTTTAAGCTTAATTGCATTTAAAAAAATGATGATAAATAACACCTACTTCCACAATCTGCTGGGAAAATTAAACAAAGTGATGTTATATATAGTGTCTGGTAAAGTTCTCCTTCAAGCAATCTAAATAGCAGCTGTTTTATTGCTATCACCTAAGATTGTTATTAATTTTACATTAATTCTTCTGATTCTCCCTCTAAAACTTTGATCAAGTCCATACTTGTTGCACATTTTGTTACAGTTTTTTTTTTTAACTTTTTTGGACAGTACTAGGGATTGAACTTGGCCTTATGCTTGGTAGGCAGGTGCTGTACCACTTGAGTAATGCCTATACTTTACTTCCTTTTTTGCACTGGTTATTTTCCAGGTAGGGCCTCATTTTATGCCTGGGCTGATCTGGTCTGTGATTTTCCTACTTGTGCTTCTCTCCTGCAGGGATGACAGGTATATACTACCATTTTCAGCCATTTGGCTAAAATGGAGTCTCAAACGTTTATATGTAGGTTAGTCTGAATTTCAGACTCCCAAGAGACTGGAATTATACACCTGGCCTATACATTCTTTTAGAATGGTTAACTTACTGTCAGAACTTCTTGTCTCATCATAGGTGTATAGAGATCAATGTCTCAGAAAACACAGCCACAAATTATAAAAGGTGCCAGAAACCATACAGTAATGGAGGTAAATATTTTAATGCAGTGTTTAATGGAGGTAAATATTTTAATGCAGTGTTAAAAATGTATGTAAATGTATGTATGTAAAAATCCACGATGACCAAATAGCAAAATTAAAAATTAAAAACCCAAGCCAAGAAGCCGGGCGCCTGTAATTGTAGCTACTCAGGAGGCTGAGATCTTGTATTGCAGTTCAAAGCCAAGCCCAGGCAAGAAAGTCTGTGAGACTCTTACCTCAGATAAACTACTAGAAAACTGGAAGTGGCGCTGTGGCTCAGGTGGTAGAGCGCTAGCCTTGAGCTGAAGAGCTCAGAGACCGCCCAGGTCCAGAGTTCAAGCCTCACAACTGACAAAAAAAAAAAAAATCAAAACAATAAAACCCCAAACCAAGAAGACTATTGTTTTGGGCCATATTGTCAATGTGAGGTGAAAGGCAAAGTCAGTATTGCTTGTCCAGATTTGCCAGGATGAGCCCTAGTTCCTGATTTGTGTATTGTTTTGGAAGGAGCCTAGCTAGCTTTTCTTGCCTTGAGCTACTCCAGGCCTTGCTTAGTTATTTAGTAGTCAAGAGAACTGCTCAGCAGCATGATTTTTATAGGCGCTCTCCAGTCTGCATGTTGTGAGACGGTGTTATAGATCTGGTGCCATTATTGATTTAAGGTTACCCAGCCTAATGTCAGAAGCAAAGGGATATAACTCAAGTTTCTTAATTAATAGACTTCTTTTACTATATTGTTTCTGCATAAAACACAACTGTGTATTATTTTAGGTTCTTTTGTTTTTGCTTTTGGCAGTACTAGGGTTTGAACTCAGAGCCTAGCACTTGCTAGACAAGTATGCTACCACTTGAGCCACATCTCTTATCATTTGAATTTTTATTTTCTCTTGTTTGTGGATTATTTTCTCCTTGGAAATATCTTATTTTTGGCATTGTATATATTTTTTCTATTAGTCTGTTGTGATACTGAGGATTAAACTCAGCATCTCCTTCTTAGTAGGAAGATGCTAGACAATTTGAACCATGCCCTCAGCCTTCTTTTGATTTTTGATGGCTACCATATACTTGCTAAACATTTTATTTTTGTTTTGTTTCTGCGCTGGTATGGAGGGTTTGAATCCAAGGTCTGGGCACTTGGCTTTTTTACTCAAGTCTAAATGCTCTGCTGCGTGAACCATAGCTCCACTGCTGGCTTTTTGGTGGTGTTATTTGGCAATAAGAGTGTTGGCAGTAAGACTGTCCTGGACTTCCCTATCCAGGCTGGCTTTGAATCATAATCCTCAGATCTCAGCCTCATGAGAGTTTAGGATTACAGTCATGAGCTGCTGGTGCCCAGCAAGAATGTTTTTTGTTTTGTTTTGTTTTGTTTTTTTTGGTCCGGTTGTAGGGCCTGAACTCTGGGCCTGGGCGCTGTCCCTCAGCTCTTCAGCTCAAGGCTAGCGCTCTACCACTTGAGCCACAGCGCCACTTCCGGCTTTTTTCTTTTTTTGCTTATGTGGTGCTGAGGAATTGAACCCAGGGCCTCATGCATGCAAGGCAAGTGCTCTGCCACTGAGCCAACTTCCCAGCCCCCCAGCAAGAATGTTTTAAGTATAACAAATTCAAGTACGCAGAGAGGTTTTAGAACAGCTAAAGATAATCTAGAAGTATGTTCATTATTGGAGGAATTGCTACTTCCACCACAATTCATAGTTCAGGTTCTAAGCAGGAGTTTGATAAAGTTATCTCTTAGTTCTAAATATGAATGCTATTCTGCTTATTGCTTTTTACTACATTAATGTACCACTGTATTGTTTTGAACCAATATGAAGTCTTAAAAACTAATTTTTCTAGCTCCAAACCTGGTTTATGTATGCCTGTAATTCCAGCACTCAGGAGGTGGAGACAGGAGGATCATGAGTTCAGAGCCAACCTGGGTTACATAACAATCATGACTTACGTGGCAAGCACCTGCCTCAGATAAAGCCAAGGGTGAGGATGTAGCTCAGTGGTAGAGCATTTGCTTTGTATACACAACTTTAATTCAATCTATAAGGGCAAAATAATTTTTTTTGTTACTGCGAGTAACTAAAGATTTATAGATTAGCCGGGCTCTGGTGGCTCACACCTGTAATCCTAGCAATTTAGGAGGGTGATATCTAAGGATCACGGTTTAAAGCCTTCCTGGACTGGAAAGTCCTTGAGACTCTTATTTCCAGTGAACGACTTAGAAAAAGATGATAATAGTAGTATGGCTCAAGTGGTAAAGCGCTAGTCTTGAGCACAAAGAGCTTGGGGACAATGCCCAGGCTCTTAGTTCAAGCCCCAGGACCAGCACCAAAAAGAAAAAAAAAGTTTATAGACGTAAATAGTTAGCTACCCAGGGTTTTATAATTGAATTAATTTGCATGATAAACTATGTTAGACACTTCTACTTACTAGTCTTTTATTTCTTGTGTGCGTTGGTAAATTTTTCTTATTCAATTAAGATTCTCTTAGTAGTAATAAAACTATTTGGTTAAAGATGAGCTAAGTTTAGTTTGTCAGACAGGTCTTATACTATTGTGCTTGCGAAGTGATGCTGTATTTATAAAATAAGTAGCTTTTGTTTAACTGATAAATAACTTAGGTTTTTCCAGATGAAATATAAAGTAGACCTTTTTTTAAGGTTAGTAGGGGCAGTATTGTTATGTACCCTTGGTGGACCTTGAACTCACATTCCTCTTGTCTCAACCTCCTGATTGCTGGGATTAAAGGCATGCTGGAATTAAAGGTATGCTGCTTTCAAATAATACAGCATATACTTCTGACTTAACAGTTTGTCATATGAACATATAGGTGATAGCTTAAGAATTCACACAGATTAAACAAGTATTCCTCATTTGAAAATCCAAAACTTAAAACTGAATGGAGCTGTAGTTCAAGTGCTAGAGCTCCAGGCTTGAGTGAAAAAGCTTAGTGCCAGGTCCCAAGTTGAAGGCCCAGTATTAGCACAAAAACAGACATTTTTAAAGCACTACAGTGGAGAATTGTATACCTGACTTCGTCATAGGTTGCAGTCAACATTCAGGCTTACTAAAATTGTACGGCTTATATAATAATACAGTTACCATCAGGCTATATGTCATGTGTATGTAAAGGTTATAAATGAATTTGTCTTTACATTTGTGACTTATCCCCCAAATACCTCATCTGTTTATGCAAATAAAAATACATTGGTTCTGCACATTATGGTTCTGCAGTTTTTAGTTTTGTATTTGTATTTGAAGTTATAAGGAAATGTATTGCAAATTCATTTAACATTTCCTGATTACTTATTTGTATAGCAGATACATAGGAAAATGTTTCATAAGATCTATAACAAACCATTTTCTTTTGCTGTATCAACTTTAACACGTGTATATTGTTTAGTATTCTATTATAGGAATAACTTTAACTTTAAATTCAATAATCTTAGCACAAAAGTCATAAAATTCAAATCCTGTTAACACATAAACTATTGGCTTATGGAAACTTTTTTTTTTTTTTTTGGTTGGTTGGTTGTGGGGCCTGAACTCTGGGCCTGGGCACTGTCCCTCAGCTCTTCAGCTCAAGGCTAGTAGTGCTCTACACTTGCGCCACAGCACTACTTCTGGCTTTTTCTGCTTATGTGGTGCTGAGGAATTGAACCCAGGGCCTCATGCATGCAAGGCAAGCACTCTGCCACTGAGCCACCTTCCCAGCCCCTTGTGGAAACTTTTTAACCTCTAAACTTCAGTTTTTGTGGCAACTGCTGTAGTGTACCATTAGTAGCTAACTTATATGTTGTTGTGAGGATTCACATGTTTAGTTTATGTAGTGGTTTGTACTGTACATGGCATAAAACAGTAAGAAAAGTTATTGTTAGCCAGGTATGTTTCATGTCTGTAATCAAAGGGATTCGTGAGGCTGAGATGGAAGGATTGAGTTTCAAGGCTAACCTGGGCAAAAAGTTTGAGACACCTCTATCTCTACCAATCAAAAGCTGACACAGTGGTCATTCCTGTCATCTCATCTGTGTGGAAAGCATAAATAGGAAGATCACTTTCCAGTCTGGCCCAGACCAAAAGTGAGAACCTATATGAAAGTAGAAAGTGTGACTCAAGTGGTAGAGCATTTTCCCAGCTAGTGAATGGGCCTGAGTTCAAACTCCAGCACTGCCAATAAAGAAAAGTTCCTATTGTTAATTAGGAATGTTGTATTGACTTGTGTACTTTTAAAGTTTTTGGTGAACAGATTTCACAATACAAGGTACACAATTTAGAGTTGATTTGAATGCTAAATATTCTTCATAGTCTGGATATAAACTAACAGTAAGAGTGAATGATTTTTCTCATTAGAGAATACTTCATTTTGTTTTCTAATCAAACTCATGTGGACAAGACCTTACACATTTAATACAGTGCATTTACCCCTGTACAAATGGAAAAAAATTGTTTAACATTTCTAGACCAATATGCTATTAATTTCTCTACAATGCCAACTCAACACAATAAACTAGCATGATTTTTTCCAAAGTTTACATACAGCTAAGTTTCTAAAAATTCAAATTATGTATGTGTGTGTGTATGTGTATATATGTACACCAATACTAGCAGTATGTTTGCACCAATAGCAGCAACAGCCTTTCCAGCTCTTACAGTCATCTGAACAAAATTAGATATCCAGCATAGTCCATTAATAAGGAAACAAAGATTTAAAAAAAACTCAGAAAAATGTGAAGTTCTGTTACTGTTGTGGTATTCGGCACCATTTTTTAAAATTAGTTTTTCAGTCATATCTGGAAAAAAAACATTCCTGAATAACATTAAAAAGAGCTCTGGCCAGGCACCGGTGGCTCACGTCTGTAATCCTAGCTACCCAGGAGGCTGAGACCTGAGGATCGAGGTTCAAAGCCAGCCCGGGCAGGAAAGTCTGTGAGACTCTTATCTCCAATAAACCACTAGAAAACTGGAAATGGCACTGTGGCTCAAGCGGTAGAGTGCTCGCCTTGAGCTGAAGAGTGCAGGGACAGTGCCCAAGCCCAGAGTTCAAGCCCCATGACCAACAACAACAACAAAAAGAGCTCTGATAAAGCATAGTGTCATAAAGTAGGTAGAAGATATTTTACATCACAGAGGCATGGTACAATCCTGTCCTATTTCTGTAACACTTGAGGATACAATTGAAAGGGTATTATTGAGACTTGAGTCTACTTTTCCAGCAGAGGGCCAGGGCTCGAAGGATGGTATGTAAAGAAATGCATTTTCTTAGGATTTCCTTCCATTAGTTGCACAGTTCTAAGTATTGGCTGTGTTCATGAACAACAGCTACAAACCATTTGAAAATTGGGGAGAGGGAGCAGGAAGAGAAAACAAAAACAAAAAAACAAAGACCTTATCCTACATATCGATTCATACAGAAGAGCTGACTGAGTAAAGTCAAGTAAGACTCAACCTAACAATGTTTTATCTTATCCGTTATGTTTGAATGTAATGCCAAAGTTGTGTTTGATTTTGCTTTCAAGTGCTGTGGTTATATTACATTAAAATGTAGTACTAAGAAGGTGGCAAACAATGATTTGGAAACAACAAATCTAATCAGTGCTTAGAAAGGTCACTGATGACTTTTTCTCAGACCTGGGTTTATGTGGCTTACCTAGCATTTCTGTTTCTGGTATCTCTGCTATATTCCTCTGGCCTCAGTATACCACAACAAACTTGATTCTCTGCTATGTCCCAGTCTTTCCTCTTCTCAGTCTTTTGTTATTGCCATTTATCCCAGATCATGGTCTTTATTTGTCTGAAACACTTATTTATTTATTTGTCGGTTGTGAACTCTGGGCCTTGGCGCTGTCCCTCAGCTCTTCAGATCAAGGCTAGCTCTCTACCACTTGAGCCACAGTACCACTTCCGGTTTTCTGAGTGCTTTATTGGAGATAAGAGTCTCATGGTTTTCCTACCCAGGATGGCTTTGAGCTGAGATTCTCAGATCTCAGCCTCATGAGGTAGCTAGGATTACAGGCGTGAGCCACTGGTGCCCAGCTTTATTTATTCTTTGTACATTTTTTATTGTAAAAATACTGTACAGAGGGGTTACAGTTACATGAACAAGGTCATGAGTACATTTCCTATCGAGCATTGTTTCCTCCTCCTTTGTTTTTTCCCCTACCATTCCTTCCCTCCCACCTCCACAACTATACTCCCTCCCCCCCCTTGTCTGTAACACTTCTTTGGTGACTTTTTTGATGTTTGTTTTCAGTGCTAGGGAATAAAGCAGAGTCTCTTCCATAATAGACAAGCACTCTACACTGAGCTGCATATACCTCAGCTCAAAACTTTTCTGAGGGGCTGAGAATGTGGCTTAGTGGTGGAGCGCTTGCTTACACGAGTTAAGTCCTGGGTTCAGTTCCTCAGCACCACATACACAGAAAAGGCCGGAAGTAACACTATGGCTCAAGTGTAGAGCGCTTGCCCTGAGCTGAAGAGCTTGGAGACAGTGCCCAGGCCTTGACTTCAAGCCACACCACCACCAAGAAAAAAAAAAAAGTAAAAGACTGAGTAAAAATCAGAAAAGTTTTTGTTGTTGTTGTTTCCTTTCTTTGCCAGTCCTGGAGCTTGAATTCAAGGCCTGAGCACTGTCTCTGAGCTTCTTTTGCTCAAGGCCATTATTCCGCCACTTGAGCCACAGTGCCACTTTCAGTTTTCTGGTGGTTAATTAGAGATAAAAGTCTCACAGCCTTTCCTGTACTGTTAAATACTACGCATATGCCAACAATCCACACACACATAAAATTTTCAGATGAGTTTGGTGCTGAATTTAACAATGGAAATTTTTAAAAGTGGGGTTGGAGGCGTGCCTCAGTTGGTAGAAGGCTAGCCAGTGAGTGAAAGTGGGGTTGGAGGCGTGCCTCAGTTGGTAGAAGGCTAGCCAGTGAGTGGAAGTGGCAGGTCCTGCATTCAAGTCCCAGAATCTGACCTAAAAAATAAGGAAAAGGAATTTCTAAGAGTCTTACTTAACTCCCATCGTTTTGGCAATCATTTTTGGCAGTCCAGGCTGGTGACATCTTTCCAACATACCCTTCTTCCCTTTGAAGTGTTTATTTGAATATTTAAAAATAATTAGAAGGAGGAGCTGGGAAGGTGGCTCAGTAGTAAAACACTTGCCTTACATGCGTGAGGCCCTGGGTTTGATTCCTCAGCACCACATAAGCAAAAAGAAAAAAGCTACAAGTGGTGCTGTGGCTCAAGTGGTAGAGTGCTAACCTTGAGCTGAAGAGCTGAGGGACAGCACCCAGGCCCAGAGTTCAGGCCCCCCCACCCCCAAAAAAATAGAACGAACAGTATGTGGTGGTGAAATGTAATCAAGTCCAATATTTCATTCTTTGTTCACAGTGGAAGTATAAAACTTAGAAAACTAGACATGATATGTGTGTATGTACCATGATAATAATTATGCTGGGAGAAATTAGGTGCTGGCTTCTACATAATTTTTATCTTTTTTGGTCAGTCATGGAGCTTGAATTCCAGGCCTGGGCACTCACTGTCCCTTAGCTCTTCAGCTCAAGGCTAGAATTCTACCACTTGAGCCACAGCACCACTTCCGGCTTTTTCTGTTTATGTGGTGCTGAGGAATTGAACCCAGGGCTCATGCATGCAAGGCAAGCACTCTATCTCACTGAGCCATCTTCCCACCCAACATATTTATTTTTTCTTAACAGCAGTGGAGAGCATATGTTTCTCTCTACCTCTCTCCATACGTTTGCCAAATCAGTTCCTGCATCAGGACAGATTTCTGTTGCTTAACCAGTAATCTGAGATAGAAATAGAGAAGCGTTGAATCTGAGCAGGTAAGGGCTAATCTCAGTGTTGGACTGAAATTTATGTCTGATCCACTTATTTAGGTAGTTTTAGATAAAGCTTGAGAAGTATGATTTTTTTTCCCATTGTTCTTTTTGAGGACTTGAGTTTTCCACCCCAGATACTGGCTTTGTAACACTCTGGTTTTGTCCTATGCCTCGAGCCTTTTTCATTCTTATTCATTGGTCGTCTTCTTTCTGACTTGGAGCCAAGTGGCCTATGTGACTTTTTAGGTCTTACTCATTGCTTGGCTTCCCCCCCCCCCCCCCCCCCCCCGCCCCAACGCTATCATCCTAGACTATTTTGTGATGCTGATGGTTTTGTTTTGTTTCAGTGGGGCCATGGTTTTTCTTTTGTATATTGTCCATATGCTGATAACTCATAAATCTGTACAATTAAAAAAGTGTCTACATGGAGTCTTCTTATGTGTAGCCCACTTTGGCCCTGAATTCACTTTTTCGCCCTAGCTGGCCTCAAATCTACTATCCTTTTGTTTCTGCCTTCTTAGTGCTGGGATTGTAGGCCTGTGTCAATATCACTGGCAGCCATAGCCCTGAAATATTCTCCTTTCACCTCAATGTGATTAGAAGTGTGGGAAGAGACAAATCATGTTAGTTTTCTTTATTGATCTGGAGTTTTAGGTTTGAACCCAGGCTTTCCCCCTCCCCACCTTTTCTTTCTTGGTACTTGTTCTGGGGCTTGAATTCTTCAGGGCCTGGGCACCGCCCCTGAGCTTTATTTATTTATTTTTTTAAATTTTTTAATTTTTTTGGTCTGGTCGTGGGGCCTGAACTCTGGGCCTGGGCGCTGTCCCTCAGCTCTTCAGCTCAAGGCTAGCGCTCTACCACTTGAGCCACAGCACCACTTCCGCTTTTTTTTCTTTTGGCTTATGTGGTGCTGGGGAATCGAACCCAGGGCCTCATGCATGCAAGGCAAGCACTCTACCACTGAGCCACCTTCCCAGCCGCCTCCCCCTCCCCCTCCCCGAGCTTTATTGTGTCCAAGGCTAGCACCCTACCACTTGGGTCACAGCTCCAGTTGTTCTTTTGGTTTTTGGTGGTAGTTAATTGGATATAAGAGTCTTCTAGGCTTTCCTGCTGCTGGTAGCCTCCTGAGTATCTAGGGGGATTACAGACACAAGCTATCTGTGCTTGGCTTTGAATGTATTTTTATTCTTAAAAAAAAATCTTTATGTCAGCTTTAGCATCCACATTTTAAAAAAGTAATCAAAACTTACATTGACCCCTCACACTTCAGCCTAACGTTTGTTTATGTGACAGTGTCTAACATCAAGACAGGGGCTTTCATCATAGTCCTGAGCTAAAGACCCAGACTGTCCTCTGAATGGGTATCAATTAGTTTACGTTCCTAAACATCTAGGGTTAACGTCTTTAAAAATGATGGATTATATTGCATACATTTTAGATGTAAAAGTTCATAAATCTAAACCTCAGGAAAAATGTTTAATTTTCTCCACATTTTCTGAGGGGACCTGAAAAGACACCTTTTTTCATTGCTGTTTTCCTTCCTGCAGTCCTGCAAGCCCTTCTTTACCTTTTCAAGCCTCTATTCTTTCTTTTAGCTAGGTGTCAGTGTCATGGTTGATACTAGGGGATGAATTATATATATCATACCCAAGCACTTAGAGTAGCATCCTGTTGCTGTTTCATTTCATTTCATTTCTCTGAGTTTTATTGGGGGGGGTAGCTAAAATGAGATTGTTCCCTCCTGCATGGGTGAGACAGTCACGTGTGCAGTGAAATACTGCATAGAAATACTGCCACCTTCGCAGTCATGCTTGTGAAATAATTTATTTTGGGTCTTTCATTAGCTTTTTAAAAATCCCCACCAAATTGTGTGTATTTTTTCCTACTGTGATTACAAAATTATTGAATGATCCTGGGTAACAAGAAGAAAATAAGCATCCAGATACTACATTTTAAATCTTTCCATGCAGTTTTTCAGGAGAAAATTTAGTTTCGAAGCTTTGGATGTTTATTCTTGAATTTTGTGTCCCGATATAGTTGTGCTTATATTTTTATTTTTCCTTTTTTTTTTCTTTTTGAGGGTGGTGCTAAGGATTGAACCTAGAGCTTTATGGGTGGTAGGCAAGAATTCTACCACTTAGCTATAATTTCAGCCCCTTAATCTCTCTCTGGTTAGGAAACCAGTTAGAGCTGTTGGATATGAAGACTAGACAATGTCGTATCAAAGTGGGTTGGTATTTATTCAGTGAAAACATATAACAGTAATTAAAGACATTTTTGAATGCTTGGAAATTTAAAAACTTTTTTTTTCTTTTTTAATAGGATGGATTAAATTCCTTGGTCCTTGATTTGGATTTTCCTGCTTTAAGGAAAAATAAGAATATAGATAATTTCTTAAATAGATGTAAGTATGCTTGTTTTTAATCAGATTTCATCAAATAGTTGTACTTTTGCTAGGATATTTGTTTGATATTTTGGTGCATAATAGATGTAAGTATGCTTATTTTTAATCGTATTTCATCACATAGTTGTACTTTTGCTAGGATATTTGTTTGATATTTTGGTGCATACATTTATTAGCTTGGTTAACTATTAGCTCATTAACTTAATTATTTTTGTTGGTTGTGGGGCTTGAACTCTGGGCCTCCGCGCTGTCTTGAGCTCTTCGGTTCAAGGCAAGTGCTCTACCACTTGAGCCAAAGTGCCACTTTTGATTTTCTGATGGTTAATTGGAGATCAGAGTCTCATGGACTTTCTGAACTGGGCTGGCTTTGAGCCATGATCCTCAGATCTCAGCCTCCTGAGTAGCTGGGCATTATAGACATGAACCTCTGGCACTGGGCTCGCTCATTAGCTTATTAAGCAAGGTGTGTTGTTGTTTTGTTTTAAAAGTTAACCCTTTGTTCTTGTTTAAACCGGTATTCCTTTCTTTGTTTTTGGTTGGTGGTGGGGCTTGAACTCTGGGCTTGGGTGCTGTCCCTGCGCTCTTCAGCTCAAGGTGAGTGCTCTACCGCTTGAGCCAAAGTGCCACTTCCGTTTTTTTAGTGGTTTATTGGAGATAAGAGTCTCACAGACTTTCCTGCCTAGGCTGGCTTTGAACCTCGATCCTCAGATCTCAGCCTCCTGGGTAGCTAGGATTACAGGCGTGAGCCACGGTCGCCCAGCTTAAACCAGTATTCTTTCAAAGAAAAAGTGCAAAATGAAATTGCAATGTGTAAAGTACATAAAGTTCAAAATTTTATATAATTATTAAAACCAGATACTTTCAGACAAATTATGGCTTTTCCAAGAGAAGCTTTAAATAAATATTGAGATCTCTCATACTTTTTTTTAATCTCACACTTTTATATTAGTAATCTTTATGTTTCTATATATGTGGAAATTGAAGGAAAAATAATTTGACAGTTACTAGAAGATACGTGGTTATCTTTAATATATGCTAGTATTGGTGTTGGGAATAAATTGAATTCTTAGAATGAGAAATTCTTAAAATGATTGATACATGCTTTTTATCACCATATACACTTTTTACTTTGGAGTTGACAAATTAGTTAATTAATGGGGGATATTTCCCCCACTAAGCACTCTTGTCTGTAGTTACTGTACATCATGAAATACATAAGTCATCTTAAAAAAAAATAGGCTGACAAGATTTATTACTAAGATTAGCCTTGAGGGTAACTTCATAGCAGCGGCCTGCTGTGTCTGCAATGCATACTAGATTACCTGGGTCCTCACTGTGTTAGCTGACATTTACTTGCCAAGCAACAGAGTGAGAAATAAAGTAGCTTAATTGTTGCTTTTTGCCAGTTAATAGTCTTCATGTAACCATATTAAACCATGGAGTGACATGGAGGCTCACAAAATCCTAGCTACTTAACAGGCTGAGATCTGAGGATCTCAGTTCAAAGCCAGCCTTGGCAGGAAAGTCCATGAGACTCTTTATTTATTTATTTTTTGGGGGGTCTGGTCGTTGGGGCCTGAATTCTAGGCCTGGGCGCTGTCCCTCTACTCTTCAGCTCAAGGCTAGCGCTCTACCACTTAAGCCACAGTGCCACTTCCAGCTTTTTCTTTTTGCTTATGTGGTGCTGAGGAATCGAACCCAGGGCCTCATGCATGTAAGGCAAGCCTTCTACCACTGAGCCACCTTCCCAGCCCAAGTCCATGAGACTTTTATCTCCAATTAACCACCAGAAAACTGGAAGTAGTGCTACAGCTCAAAGTGGTAGAGCGCTAACCTTGATCAAAAAGCTCAGACAGAACCCAAGCAATGAGTTCAAGCTTCATGACTGCGCCCCTCCCCACCCAAAAATAGCAAAAACCAAAAAAAATCACAAACAAAAAAAAATGTGGAGTGTTCTGGTTCTCTGATGTTAGTTAGAATAATGTTTATCTTAGAATCTTAAAATAGGAGCCTTTAAATGCCATTTTGTAAATGAACTTCATTTGTGAAGTAAAAATAGGCTTACAAATTTGGTGATTATTTTAAAATACTGCTAATAAGTATGATGACTGCTATTACAAATATGATGATATTTTTATTGTAGATGAGAAAATTGTGAAAAAAATCAGAGGTTTACAGATGAAAGCAGAAGACTATGATGTGGTGAAAGTAATTGGAAGAGGTGCTTTTGGTGAAGTCCAGTTGGTAAGAACATAGGATTTAACCGTGGTTTAAGATTTCTTTTTTCTTTGACTTTTTTTTTCTTTTGGTTTGGTGAAACATTTTAATTAGTAGCAGCTTAATAGATGTGACCTGAACAGTCATGCTTTAAGTTTGTTTACTGACCTTAGTCACATCACTGTCTGAGGGCTGTGTTACTCCCTGTAAGAGGAGGCAGTTGTGTTCCTAACCATGTTCTGCCAGCTCTGAAACATTGAGTATTAATACAGCTTTGTTTCACATATGACTTGTTAGCAGTTAATTTTCCAACACAACAAGTGTGTGTGTGTGTGTGTGTGTGTATGTGTTGTACCGGTGTGTGTGTGTGTGTGTGTGTGTTGTACCGGAACAACTCTGTGTGTGCGTATGTGTGCACTGGTCTTGCAGTTTTAAATCAGCCTGGGTGTGGTCTTGAGTTTTGTTTTGTTTTTTGTTCAAGGCTATTGCTCTGTCACTTGAGCCACAGCTCCACTTCCAGCTTTTTTTGTAGTTTATTGTAGTATTTTCCTGCCTGGGCTGGGATTGGACCATGATCCTTAGATCTCATTTTCCTCCTGAGTAGCTAGGATTATAAGCATGAGCCACTTGGCACTTGGCACAACTTGTTTTTTTGTTTTTGTTTTTGGTCAGTCATAGGGCTTGAACTCTGGGCCTGGGCGATGCCCTCCGACTCAAGCCTAGCGCTCTACCTATTGAGCCAGTGCCCCTTCCAGTGTTCTTAGTGGTTTATTGGAGATAAGAGTTTCACAGACTCTTGCCTGGGCTGGCTTTGAACCACAATCTTCAGATCTCAGCCTCCTGAGTAGCTAGGATTACAGGTGTGAGCCACTGGCACCTGGCACTTGTCATTTTTAATGTCACATTATTTGCTGTTCTGTATTGATTTGATTGTTATAATTCAGTGTATATATATATATATATATATAGAGAGAGAGAGAGAGAGAGAGAGAGAGAAGGCTTTTATTTTTGTTGTTGCTATTCATTTTCCATTCCAGAATTGGTATTGGACACAAAATATGAAGAAACAAAGTCATATGTTTTTAAAAATGAAAAATATTTTAACATTCCATTAATCTGATGGCCTGACATAAGAGCTTGTGGCATGTTTGTTTTGGCTTTACTTCTTGGCTCTTACTACCTTAGGCAAGAATGCTTTAAAAAGGAAGTATAACATAAGGAAAAATCCAAGTATTTCAACCACCTTAGCTTTCCAAAGTTGATTTGTATGTAGTAAATTAGTAGACATGTAGGGAGAATGTTCCACATTTGATACATCTTTAGGATTATGTTTTTTTTTTTAGTTAGACAAAGCCAGCCTGATAGTATGTAATGTAAATTTGTCTTTCCTTAGGAAGTGCTTTATCTGGCCCACTTAAAAATATTACCACAATTAATTTCAATAAATAAAATTCTTAACGTAAAAAATCATTTTAGTGGGGCTGGGAAGGTGGCTTGGTGGTAGAGTGCTTGCCTTGCATGCATGAGGCCCTGGGTTCGATTCCTCAGCACCACATAAGCAGGAAAAGCCGGAAGTGGTGTTGTGGCTCAAGTGGTAGAGTGCTAGCTGAAGAGCTGAGGGACAGCACCCAGGCCCAAAGTTCAAACTGACAAAAAACAACAACAACAAAACCCCCAAAAAATTATGAAAAAAAGTGTTGATTTATCTTCAATGGGTGTCTATATTTTATCCTGATTATTTTCATTTTAGAAATGCTAAAACTTTTGCTGCTGAATTATGGAAATTTCGCCCCAATATTAAAAATTGTTTTATATGTACTATAATGTTCAAAGTAGAATGAGAAAGTAATTTAACAATTTATCTTTTATAATTTGCCTGGTTTGAATATAACTTTCTCAATTCTTCATTCTAAAGGTGTATATGTATGAGTGTATGTGTGTGTGTGTGTGTGTGTGTGTGTGTGTATATATATATATATATATATGTCCATAGTTTTATAAGTTATGTTTTTTAAATGCAACAACAAATAGTAACATACACTGTTATAGCAATTACATCCTATGAGGCCACCTTCTGAATAATTTGCATATTTAGCAGCCAGTTTCATCTTGGGAAATTAGAATTGTCGGTCGTGGGACTTGAACTCTGGCTTGGACGGTGTCCCTCAGCTCTTTAGCTCCAGGTGCTTGCTACTGCTTGAGCCACAGTGCCACTTCCAGTTTTCTAGTGGTTTATTGGAGATAAAGAGTCTCACGGACTTTCCTGCCAGCCCGGACGGGCAGGAAAGTCCGGGCTGGCTTTGAACCATGATCCTCAGATCTCAGCCTCCTGAGTAACTAGGATTACAGGCGTGAGACACTGGCGCTAGGCTGAGAAATTAGAATTCTTAATTTCTTCTCAGCTCTTCCTCTATGAATCCATTCCTTCTGTTATCTTCCTTGTAGCAGTAAACTAGTTGCTCAAGCCCAAACAGAACAAAACAAACACAAGAAAGAAAAGAGCTTAAAACAGGTAGGATTGATTTCTTTATTCCACCCCTTCCTCTATTGAATTAAAGAACCTGGACTTCTAGATCTAATCTAACACAAACTGCTCCTACTCTGAATTTATCTGTGAGATACATTCATGATTTCACCCTCTGTGTAATGGATCCTTCACCTACTAAATGAAATGTGAAATCCTCTTTTATGATCTCACCAATGTTACCTTTTTAACCCTTGTCTTCCACCTTGCTATTCATCCTAAGTAGGTCACTTATTTCTGAGCATGCTTTGTTTTTTTTTTCAGTCACATATTTCAATGCCAGTGCTTATTTTGAAAGAAAACTTTCTAAGGCGTGGCTCAAGTGGTAGAGTACCAGCCTTGATTGAAAAAGCCAAGTGAGATCTTAAGGCCCTGAATTCAAACCTCACTACTGACATGTTAACCCCCCCTCCCCCCCACACACACACACTCACAGAAGACAGAAAACTTTCCTAGTTTTTACTCTTCATTCTTTCATTCTACCTTTCATGTGAATGAGACTTCTCTGTGCAATATGTAGTTACAGTTAGTTTATTTTAGTTACTGTATCTTACATTGCACTTTTTATCTTTAATTCCTCCTTTGATTCTGTCAGTTTTTGTTTTTTTCTTTTTTTGTTGGTCATAGGGCTTGAACTCTGGTCCTGGGCGCTGTCCCTCAGCTCTTCAGCTCAAGGCGAAGAGCTCCAGTGCCACTTCGGTTTTCTAGTGGTTTATTGGAGATAGGAGTCTCACGGTCTTTTCTGCCTGGGCTGGCTTTGAACCGAGATCCTCAGATCTCAGCCTCCTGAGTAGCTAGGATTACAGACGTGAGCCACCTGTGCCCCGCGTTGATTCGGTCAGTTTTTTAAGGGCAAAAACTGTATCTCTCAAGTACTTAGGAGAGTCTCATCAGAAATTAATGGCTTCTCATCTAAAATAGTTCGCCCATATCTGATAATACAATCTTTAATATGTATACAACTTTAGAAAGACTATCTAGAATGGCAGAGACAAAGGCAACCCTTACTGTGTAGCCATTTCTTGGTTCATCCCTGCATATTGGTAATCAGTATGTATTCATATCTGATTTTGAATTTTTGTTGTCTTTTTAAATCCCATATAGTATAGATAGAACGTTGGACATAGAAAGTCTTCATTGAAGTGTTGTCTGTGGTCCTTGATCCCAGGACTCAGGATGTTTTCTGGGTACCTCCTGACTTGTTTTTAACTCTGTGTGTGTGTGTGTGTGTGTGTGTGTGTGTGTGTGTGTGTGTGTTGTTTTTAACAGTGAGTGTGTGTGTGACTTGTTTTTAACTGTGTGTGTGTGTGTGTGTGCGCTCGCCAGAAAGCGAGAAAGCATACACACACATGCTTGCTTCCCAAACTTGGGGCTTAACCTTAGGAGACCTGGGCACTGGGCCAGCTTTTTGGTGATTAATTGCCCAGGTCGGCTTCAAACTACAATCCTCAGATCTCTAACCTCCTGAGTAGCTAGGATTACAGGTGTGAGTCACCATCACCTAGTACTAACAGTTTTAAAGCAGCTTTGAAAAGCAGAAATCTGCCTAAGGCAGGATGTGAGAGACATGATTTTTCAATACTCATGTGACCTAAACTTTAAATCTTTGTATTTTTTTGAATAAAACTGTCTCACTTTATGTTTTGTTAATCCTTGTATTTTTGTTAATTTATTGTTTTGGCTGCTTCATTAACAGTACACTAACAGGTCTGCCAAATAGACACATTGGATCTTCTTATGAGAAATTAAAGTATGTAAGTTTTGGTAGTAAAATACATTTGAAAGCCTCAAATGTGTTTTTGTTAGAATGATTTAAAAAAGCCTTTGGGGCTGGGAAGCTGGCTCAGTGGTAGAGGCTTGTCTCACATGCATGAGGCCCTAGGTTCAATTCCTCAGCACCACATATAAACAGAAAAAGCTGGAAGTGGTGCTGTGGCTCAAGTAGAGTGCTAGCCTTGAGCTGAAGAGCTCAGAGACAGCGCCTAGGCCCAGAGTTCAAGCCCTATGACTGTCCAAAAAAAAAGCCTCTGTAAATGTACCAAGAGGTTTACTTCAAAATCTCTCCATTTAAAATGTCTCATCTGTTTAAGCTTTTTTTAATAGAAATATAAAAAGTAGTACTTACTAATTACAAAAAGAACAAAGAAACGGAAAAAAAAAGAACATTCAAAATTCTGTGATCTGCCGGGCGCTAGATCTGCCAGGCTAATGCCTATAATCCTAGCTACTCAGGAGTCTGAGATCTGAGGATCATGGTTCAAAGCCACTCGGGCAGGAAAGTCCATGAAACTCTTATCTCCAGTAAACCACTAGAAAACTGGAAGTGGTGCTGTGGCTCAAGTGATAGAGCGCTTGCCTTGAGCTGAAGAGCTGAGGGACAGCGCCCAAGCCCAGAGTTCAAGCCCCACAATCGATCCCCCCCCCAAAAAAAATTCTGTGATCTGAAATACAACCACAGGTAGTCTTTTGTCACTCTCCTCCTTGTTTTTGGCTATTTCGCTTCAAAGATATAGTCAGGTGCTTGAGACACTGATGTACTGTAGAATTAAAAACAAGGAATTTGACAACTTTTTAAAAATAATAATAAAAAGAACAATTAGAATAGGAACACTGCTTTTGTTTTTTAGGTCCTAGCCTAATGATATGTGCCACTTGATAATGGTATGAGCTATGTTCCATTTACCTGTGGAGTTAGCATTTTTTATTGTGTATGTTCTATATCCTAAGTATTTATAGCCATTTTCTCATTTTTATCTTAACAGCTATGAGATTTATTTATTTATTTATTTTTTTGGGTCCAGTCGTGGGGCCTGAACTCTGGGCCTGGGCGCTGTCCCTCAGCTCTTCAACTCAAGGCTAGTGCTCTACCACTTGAGCCACAACAGCACTTCCGGCTTTTTTCTTTTTGCTTATGTGGTGCTGAGGAATCGAACCCAGGGCCTCATGCATGCAAGGCAAGTGCTCTACCACTGAGCCACCTTCCCAGCCCCAGCTATGAGATTTTTATGTAGATGAAATCACTGAAATTTAAAGGGATCAGTTAAATTTGCCACCTTATTTAAAATATGTAGGACTTTGCCGAGGTTTGTTGACAACTATGTTTTTAAGCTTTACTCTGTACAATGGTTATAAATAGCTACTGCATCTGATTGGTTATGTATCTGTCCATCTATACGGAATAGAGGAATAGGAGCTGGAGAATAAAGGGAATCCCAGAAATGCTGAGGGAAATTATAATAGGCTAACTCAGAGAAAGATCAGTGGAAACCAGCTTTCCTAAAGTAACATGTTACTGGGGTACTTTGTAACATCACTGCTAATGAATTTTAAAGGTACAGTGTAGACATTTGGCATGAATAAGACTATTGCCCCTTAGTGTTTGCTCTGCACATTAAATTATGTCAAAGACCACAAGCTGTGGTTTTCATATCTTGTGTTATGAGCCAGTAGGTGTCCTATCAATGTAAATGGCATTCAGTTCTTATGAATTAGAACATCTAGGCATTATTCAATACCATGCAGATACAGATAATGATTTGTTGAATGTACAACTCACCATTGTGCCAACCACTAGGCAGTCTAACAATGAAGAAGTTCTTTTCTATTCCTAAAGGAGCTTTTGGAACACACAATGCATTTATTAGATGATTGTAGGTACTGTGCAAAGTGGGGAGCTGTTTGTATCACGAAAAGGAAATCAAAAACATTTTCTTCATTCTGAAAGAATTTTATGGCCAAGTAATTTACGCCATTTTATGCCATAATTTTTTTGTTTATTTTGGTGCATGGCTGTGTCCTTGTAGATTTGTTTACTTATGTATAAATGTTTTGGCTTAAATGATATTTACACATAAGCAAACCAGTAAAAGCATCTGGTAGTTTTCAGGTATCTTTGTGCTTCTATTCAGTGCTGTGCTTCATAAAACTTTAAAAAACTTTTTATAATGGTCTGAGTCAAGCATGCATAAATTGATTGACTAGTATAGATTGTTTTCTCTAATGGAGACATCAAACTTGGATTTTTTTCAAATGAGTGAATAGTGAGTGGAGATTTGGGTATGCTAAACATCTCAGCAGCTTCTTTTAACTTGTTAACAGGAGATGATTCAGTAGTTTAGCACAAGTCAGTTAAAATCTAGTCTGTTGCCTGGCGCCAGTGGCTCATACCTGTAATCCTAGCTACTCAGGAGGCTGAGATCTGAGGATCATGGTTCAAAGCCAGCTTGGGCAGGAAAGTCCCTAAGACTGTTGGTTTTTTGTCAGTCATGGTACCTGAACTCAGCCTGAGTCCTTGTCCCTCAGCTTTTCAGCTGAAGGCTAGCACTTTATCACTTGAGCCACAGCACCACTTCCTGTTTTCCGGCTTATAGTGGTGCTGAGGAATCGAACCCAGGGCCTCATGCATGCAAGACAAGCACTCTACCACTCTACCAATGAGCCACCTTCCTAGGCTCTCCCCCACCCCCACCCCCCCACCAAGACTCTTACCTCCAGTTGATGACTAGAAAACCAGAAGTGGTGCTGTGGTTCAAGTGGTAGAGCACTTGCCTTCAGCTGAATAGCTCAGGGACAGTGCCCAGAAACCCCCCCCCCCCCACAAAAAAAAATCTAGTCTGCTTTGGTAGGGATTTGTAGTTTTTAAGCCTACCATCATTTGTCTTTTAATCTTTTACTTCTCTCCAGTATCTTCATATTGCTTTATCGTGCATTTATTATTATTTTTTTAGCATTTTGTAAATTTTCTAATACTATGAACCAAGGAGATTGTTGTTCCAGCCTGGTAACTTAATATAGAAAATGGATATAAGTATAGTTGGATGGATATAAGCTGTAGCTATCACCATAACTGGCTCTTTGCATTTAAGACTTTTTGTTACAGTGTATCAAAATACTTCAAATTTTAAAATGTTTAAAAATAAATTATATAACCTCAATATAGTAAACATTGTGACTAAAATTTGATTAAACAGTTTTCATTTTAACGTATACTACCTATTCTATCAAGTACTGAGATGGGGTATAAAATTTTCAATTAAAAATATGGATTTGTCTTTTTCTTTAGGTTTTGCTTCATAAGTTTTTATTTTGTTGGTGGTGGTCATAGGCCTTGAACTCTGGGCCTGAGCTGTCCCTCAGCTCTTCAGCTCAAGGTTAGCGCTCTACCACTTGAGCCACAGTGCCACTTCCAGTTCTCTGGTAGTTTATTGGAGATAAGAGTCTCATGAACTTTCCTGCACAGGCTGGCTTTGAACTGCGATCTTCAGATCTCAGCCTCTTTAGTAGCTAGGATTTTAGGCGTGAGCTACTGGCACCTGGTATGTTTCATGAATTTTGAAGCTAATTTATTAACAATACGTATGTATCTAGAATTGTATGCCTTCCTGAAGTAATCCCTTTTCTTTCCAAATTATAATCCTTGTAATTTCTCTTGTGCAATTCTCTTGTAATACTCTGCCTTGAAGTCTACCTTAATTAGATTCTCGTGCCAACATCTTACCTTTATCTTTGCTTTTTGCATGGTAATATCTTCTGATTATTTTCAACCTATCTGGTCTTACATTAAAACATAAAACTTAAGTCCTGCTTTTTAATTAACTTTGATAACTTTTGTTTATCCATTGCCGTATTTATTGGTCCAGTTCTACTATATATATTTCGTTTTTTGGTTTTTTTTGGTGGGGTCCAGACATGGGGCCTGAACTCTGGGCCTGGGCGCTGTCCCTCAGCTCTTCAGCTCAAGGCTAGCTCTCTACCACTTGAGCCACAGAGCCACTTCCAGCTTGTTTTTTCTTTTTTCTTATGTGGTGCTGAGGAATCGAACCCAGGGCCTCATGCATGCAAGGCAAGCATTCTACCACTGAGCCACCTTCCCAGCCATATATATATTTTAGACTGGTTAGAATTGCTTTGTAGGCCCCCAAGTCTCGTACATGTTTATATATTCAGTTTGTCTTTGTTCTTCAGATATTTGTGCTCCATTTCACTGACTTCCTTTCTGTTTTCTCTGTAAAACCATTGTAGTGGAATGTTTATCTCATTTACCCTGCTTTTCAGTTATATTATTTTTGAGTTTCTAATTGAACATACACGGAGGAGCTTTTCCTATTTATGTACTTAGTATGAACACCTAGTGTTTATATTCTTACGTAAGTACTTTAGAATTCATATTTATGAGTATTTTAAAGCAGAATTCTATGTCTTTGGGGACATTTTCTATTAATTGTCTTTGTCTTAATAAAATACATTTTCCTTTGCCTCTGTATTAGTTTTTAAATTATGTAACAGACCTTTTTGGCTAAAATGGTAAATAATTTGACTTTTGATATTTGTCTTTGAATGGTGTTGATTTTCATTTTAGTAGCTTATTCAGTTTCTTGCCTAATTAGTGCAGGCTTAGTTTTACACTTTCTAAAAGTATAAAAATGTGTTGGAAAGATCAAAGTGTTTCCCAGGTCCTTTTAACTCAGCCTCCAAATTCTGCTCTTTTGATCTTTTAAAGTTTGTCATTAGCTTTTGTAAGTAGGATAGAATAGGACTTTGTTTGGAGTGTAATTGTTTCTTGTAAGATGTCAAATAGATGCCCAGGAATTTAAGCAAGATTTCTTCACTTTTGCTTTACTGGGAATCCAGTGTCCTTCCACTGTGGCTTAATGTCGGGGGTTTCTGTTTGGCTATCAGTCTCATTGCAGTTTCTCCCTAGTAACCTGGGATATTTGATGTTTGGTAGCTCAGCCTTTAGCCAGTCACTCCTTTGCAATTTCTAGGGATCCCATTTGTACTTTCCATGTGCCTTTCATCATCCAGCTGCCTTATTCACCTTGAACTCTAGTGTCTGCCTCCTCAACTCAGCCAGACCACTGTGCTTTGTGCTAGATAACCACTTGCTCTACACTGGTTGAGATGCTGATTTCAAGCTGTTTCTGGGTCATTATGGGAATTACTTGATAATGTTCTCCTCTCTCAGGATTATAGTCTTGTGCTGTTTATTTTCCAAAACTTGTCAAAACCATTGCTTCATGTTTTATTTTGTTTTGTTTTTTGGTCAGTTGTGGGGCTTTAACTCTGGACCTGGGTGCTGTTCCTCAGCTCAAGGCAAGCACTCTACCACTTGAGCCACATTCTGGTTTTCTGGTTGTTAATTGGGGATAAGAGTCTCATGGACTTTTTCTGCCCGGGCTGGCTTTGAACCGTGATCCTTAGATCTCAGCCTCCTGAGTAGCTAGACTTATGGGCATGAGCCACTTGCACCTGGAAACTGTTGCATATTTTCTCCTTGTTTCTCCTATTTATATAGTATTATGCTTTTACTTTTTATTCATTAGGTAAGAATAATTTTCTTTTGCAACTGAAGTTTTTAATAATATAATTCTTTAAAATTAAAGTATTAATTTTTCTGCTTTAAAAAATTCACAGGTTCGTCATAAGGCATCACAGAAGGTTTATGCTATGAAGCTTCTTAGTAAATTTGAAATGATAAAAAGATCAGATTCTGCTTTTTTCTGGGAAGAAAGAGATATTATGGCCTTTGCCAACAGTCCTTGGGTGGTTCAGGTAAGCATACCAATTTTCATAAACTTATAAACTTACATTCTTTTTTTTAAAGTATTGGTTATTCATAAGAGTTTGCTTTGAACATCCTCTGCCTCGTTCACATAGTAATAATGTTGTTTTTCATAAGATCTTTTTCATTATGCTTGTTTAATGTTCCTAAATAATACTTGCATAAACATGACATGTAATAATTAAATTCATTATGGAAACAACTTGTAGTGTGTGGGTGTGTGTGGGTGTGGGTGCTTTGTGCTGTGTGCTTTTCTTTTAACTTTTTTTCCTCAATGTTGGCACTCTACCACTTCATCCACAACTCCATTTCCATCTTTTTGATGGTTATTTGGCCATGAGAGTCTCACAGATTTTCCTGCTTAGTCTGGCTTTGAACTGTGATCTTCACATCTCAGCCTCCTGAGTAGCTGCGATTACAGGCATGAATCCCTGGCACCTGGCTATGTCTTTAAGTTTGCTGATCATTTCTTTAGTGTCTAACTTCATCCCATTCTATTTTTACTCAGCAAAACTGTTATTTTATTAATAGTTCATTACTGGGTAGTATTTCATTGTATTTCATTCATAAATAACAGTTCATTCATCTTTTAACTAATTAGGCTGCTTTCAGTTTTCCTCTTTAAAAAATAAAGTTGCATTATTATTTGAGTCAATTGTAAATAAGTTGTTTCTTTGAAGACCTACTTCTTTAAGTTTTGTTAGGGTTAATTTATAGTTACCGTTGATGGAAAAATATATAACTTTTTATTGTCATTCTATTGGCTGTATCTGCCCTTATAACTTGTATTAATTATATTGAGGAATATCTTGCATAACATAAAGTTAATTTTTTTATGTATACAACTTAATGCTGTTCAGGAAATTTACAGGGATGTATATCCATTATTACAATCAAGATTTCAGAGTATTTCCATCATTTCAAAATTATTTGCTCATTTCCTGTTATCCTTTTAGCTTCAGACAACCACTAATTTATTCTCTGTCTTTATAGAGTTGCCATTTCTAGACATTTCATATATAAGGAATCATAAATATGCTATCTTTTGCATCTGGTATCTTTAGCATACTATTTTTAAAGTACATTTACATTCTACATCTATCATACTTAATTGTCTTTTCTTTTTCTTTTTTGGTGGGTCATGGGGCTTGAACCCTGGGCCTGGGCGCTGTCCCTGCGCTCTCTTCAGCTCCAGGCAAGCGCTCTACTTCTTGAGCTACAGCACCACTTCTAGTGGTTTATTGGAGACCAGTCTCATGGACTTTTCTGCCCAGGCTGGCTTTGAACCGTGATCCTCATATCTCAGCCTCCTGAGTAGCTAGGATTACAGGCGTGAGCCACCAGTGCCCGGCTTTAATTTTCTTTTGATGCTAGATAATATTCTGTTGCATGATGAGGTATAATAAGGAATGTATCTGGTCTTTTCCCCACTTTCTGGTGGATAGCTTTAGAAACCTGAAGTTGGTTGTTTAGTGGGGTTTTTTTTTTTTTTTTTTGGTCGGTTGTGGGGCTTGAACTCTGGGCCTAGGCACTGTTCCTTAGCTCTTAGACGAGCTGTACCCTACCACTTGAGCCAAAGTGCCACTTGTGGTTTTCCGAGTGGTTTATTGGAGGTAAGAGTCTCCACGACTTTCCAACCCGGGCTGACTTTCCTGCTGGCTGAAGTTGAACTGTGATCCTCAGATCTCAGCCTTCTGAGTAGCTCAGATTACAGGCGGGGGCTCAAAGTTTTTTGAATGATAGGAATGTTTTGTGGCCTGAGGATTAGAGCTTTCAGCTACCAGACCTTCAGTGAATATAATGGGGGTTGGTAATTGACTTTAATGTCTTGGCCCATGATTTGTTTAATCATCATGCCTGTAATGGGTCTGGACATTGACCTGGTTTGGAGCATACTTCGTGGAGCTGCTCAGAGAGCAGTGCATCCTGATTTCACAGGGAGAGAACCCAAAAATCAGGCAGCTGCCAGACTTAGCCCTCAGTGGATCATTTGGGGTTTTTTTGGTTCAAGGCCAGGACTCGAACTCAGTATCTGATGCTTACTTTTGCTCTTTGGCTGACACTCTACCTTCTAAGCTACATCTCCAACCCGCTCTGTGTATCCTTTATAATGAAACTGTAACAGTGCTTTTCTGAATTCTGTGAGTCATCTTAGTGAATTGTGGGAGCCTGAAGAGGTTGTAGGAACCCTTTAGGATGTAGTTAGTCTGTCAGTCAGGAATGGAGATGGGATTCCTGAAGGGCTGATTTCATAAATTTTAACTATTTTAGTTGTAATTTGTCTTTTTCATTGTTAATTATACTTTTGGTTTTGGTTTATTAATAGGACATTTGGGTTTTGTTCTGTTTGTTGTTTTGTTCTTTGGTTTTTTACTTTTTCCCCTTTTATTTTTGTTTTTCAGCTCTTTTGTGCTTTTCAAGATGATAGGTATCTTTACATGGTAATGGAATACATGCCCGGTGGAGACCTTGTAAACCTTATGAGTAATTATGATGTGCCTGAAAAATGGGCCAAATTTTATACTGCTGAAGTTGTTCTGGCTCTGGATGCAATACACTCCATGGGTTTAATCCACAGAGATGTGAAGCCTGACAACATGCTCTTGGATAAACATGGTCATCTAAAATTAGCAGACTTTGGCACGTGTATGAAGATGGATGAAGTAAGTAAGCAAATAAAATAATACTAGTGTTTTGTTTTTGTCTTTTTTTTTTTTTTTTATCGGTCATGGGGCTTGAACTCTGTGCCTGGGCCCTGTCCCTGAGCTCTTCAGCTCAAGGCTAGTGCTCTACCACTTGAGCCACAGTGCCACTTCCGGTTTTATGGTGGTTAATTGGAGTCTCATGGACTTTCCTGCCTGGGCGGGCTTTGAACTGTGATCCTCAGATCTCAGCCTCCTGAGTAGCTAGGATTACAGGCGTGAGCTACCAACACCTGGCTCACAATGCTGTTTTTTTAGAAGCAAGTAAATGCAAATTAGGATTTTGTAGCTTGAATACAAATAAAACCAAATTTAAAAAATTACAGCAATCATTTATTCAGCTGTAAAATATTTTATAAGCAGATTTGGCAAATATCAAAGAGATGTAACTTACCTTCCTTATACTATGTAGATAAGAATTTGCTGCCAATCACAACTGATTCATGAACTAAGCATAGAATTAGAGCACAAAATCTAAAATGTAGCTATTGCCACTACCATTAAAGGAGATAAATGGAAGGAAAGAAATTTATTCTTCCACTTCTCATTCCCTTTGCTTAAACTATAAAGAATATATTTGGAGGCATAATCTTATGTGATACCTTCACTTATAAAATAATTCATGTTATTAGTAGCTTCAGTAACATTAACCTTATAGCTAATTGTAATAGTTTTGCTTTGATCGTAAAATTTGTTATCATTTTTTGCAAATACTGTAATTCCTAATGGAACAGGATCATTAAAAAAAGTTTTTGGCTTTTTATTTCCTTATTGGATCTAAAAATGACTATATTACAACAGACTAGATATCATTTTTGGTATGGTATTCATAACTTCCAGGATGCTTACACACACACACACACACACACACACACACACACTATTCATAACTTCCAGGATGCTTACACACACACACACACACTTGTTTAGTCAAGCCAAGTATTTTGCATTAAGATAATTTTCTTCTGGCCACATAATTTATGTCATACTTTGGCATCTACTTTTATTGTTTTATCAGCAGTCTATTGTTTCTCAAAATCAGCTCAGATTTTGTTTTATCTGGAAAGTTCTCCCTGATAGCCTTCTACTGACCTCTTCTACTCACTCTCCTAAGTCATAATGCCCTGGAGAATTTGGAATGCATGGAGTATTCAGAAAGTATGCCTAGAAAGCCATACTTTCTAGGTAATGTGTTTCTAACTTAAAACTTCAAATTCCTTTCCTTTTTGGTGTTCTTCCTGGAGTATGGTATTATGTATTATAACCAGTAATCAATTAGTGTTTGATAAATTGAGGTTTCTTTATTGTTTCCAAAACTCCCTTTTATTGTATGTAGTATAATGTAGTATGGAATGATTAATAGTGAAAATTACCAATAATGAAAATAAAGTTTGAAATCATTTTCTGATAGAATGCTCAAATTTCCTGTCTGGTATACATAATCTGTGATGCTTATATACTGCACTTCCATGAGTGTATCCTGACTTTAATTAAGCCGGTAGCTTTTGGGATAAGGGTGCAAAAAAAAAAAAATATATATATATATACACACATGTTTTTTGTGTTTTTTTTTTTTGTCGATCGTGGGGCTTGAACTCTGGGCTTAGGTGTGCTCCTTGCACTCTTCAGCTCAAGGGGATCACTCTACTGCTTGAGCCACAGCACCATTTCCAGAAGCAAATATTAAAACCAGCAATTGAGACATCTCAGGTTGTCTCTAAAAACAAAATATGGCTTATTAAATTTATTTCTGATTTTTAAAAATTCAAGTAAAGAAATTGAATTAATTATTTTCCTTGGCTTATAATTTATTGTTGTATCTACACAAAGTCCCCAACTATTTTTATTTTCTTCTGTTCAGTTTCTAATTGTCTTTGTAGTCCTTGAAATCCACCAATACATCATGTTTACTATTCCCTTTCACAGAGTATTAGCTTAGTATGCATGTATATTCTTGGTTTATATATATATATATAGTTTATTAAAATACATAGCATATTGTTTTTATGTCCCTAATAAATGAAAAGTAGTTTATTGCATCATATTGCTGCTTAGCACTCCACAGTATTTTCCTTAGTTTACTTCTTTATTCCCCTGGCATAATACGTCTTTATTCCTCTGGCATAAACCCCTAAGTCACTCCAACTCCCTGCTTTAGTAATACTGTCTTGAACAACATCATACAAATTCTGTGTGTGTCCTGGTGAAGGTTTTTCTAAGTTAAACCTAGTACTGAGAGGCTGGGCACATGGCTAATACCTAGCTACCTACTCAGGAAGCTGAGATTTGATGATTGTGGCTCAAAACCAGCCTAATCCATGAGACAGAAAATCCATCTCTAAAAGCACCAGTATAAGGCCAGTCTAGAGGCATGGCTCAATTGGTAAAGGGCACGTGAGACCATTAGTCATACCCTAGTGCCCTCAGAAATAAAGCAAGCAAGAAACAAATGCTACTGCTGTAGCGAGTATTGCTTCTGGTATTCCACAATGGCCTCGGTCATTTAGAACCTCTTCTGGTAGTTCATGAGAGGTCTTTTCTCTCCATGTCTGCAGTAGCTTTCCTACTCTCATATCCAAATGTTACCAAATCCATTTGGTGGAACTTTTTAAAAAACTTCATAAGTAATGATAATTAATAAGTAATGATGTTTATAAATAATGATAATTTCTTCACAGATACTTGTCAGCCATATCACTTTGTTAATTGCTTGTACATCTTTTGATCTTTTTAAGATTGGCTTCTTAAAACTTTTTTTATTATCTTTAAGTGGTTATACAAAGAAGTTCCCATTCTACAAAACGGTATATGAATACAAAAGTGTCTTAAGATTGGCTTCTGATAGGTGGCTTTCTTATATGATCTATGTATAATTCCACATACTGTGGTATTTTCCAGCCTGCCACCCATCTGTCACTGAAAAAGGAATTAACAGTAAGAGAGAAACGTGTAATTTGATGTAGGCAAATGCTTTTAAAATATTGAACTTTAATTAAGTTGTCTTAGTCCATACCTCTATTCCTCAAATAATACTAATAAAAATGATGAGCCGGGTGCCGGTGGCTCACGCCTGTAATCCTAGCACAAGAGGCTGAGATCTGAGGATCATGGTTCAAAGCCAGCCTGGGCAGGAAAGTCCCTGAGACTCTTATCTCCAGTTAACTAACAGAAAACTGGAAGTGGCACTGTGGCTCAAATGATAGAGCACTGGTCTTAAGCTAAAGAGCTGAGGGACAGCACCCAGGCCCAGAGTTCAAGCCCCACGACCGACAAAAAAAAATTATGACTCCATAATGTTGAAGGATAAGGAAGTTTGTTTCAAAAACTATCACATAGAACTTAAAATTTTAATATTGTTAGTATGAATAATGTCATTGTAGATTTTAGGTTTATCACATTGTTTATTGAAGTCACTACAGCAGGGAAGGCTCCAGAAATGTTATAATTTCATTTTCTTCACCTGTGGATAGAATTGGCAGACGAGAGCCTTAGGCCCATATGATGGCGTATGGTTTGGTTTTGTGTAGCCTATGTGGTAAAAGTGATTTTTGCATTTTACATTTTCAAATTTTTACATTTACTTAAGGTAAAATATGACAGGAGCCCTTTGTAGCTCACAAAGCCTACAGTATTTATTTTTTTGCCAGTCATGGGGCCTGAACTCTGGGCCTGGGCACTCTCCCTCAGCTCTTCAGCTCAAGGCTAGGGCTCTGCTACTTGAGCCACAGCATCATTCCGGCTTTTTTTGCTTATGTGGTCCTGAGGAATCGAACCTAGGGCCTCATGCATGCAAGGAAAGCACTCTACCACTGAGCCACCTTCCCAGCCCCACTACAGTATTTATGTTCAGGCCTTTTATAGGAAAAGTGTGGTAGCCTCTTATCTGTAAATAGGTGCTCAAATAGTTTTTCAGCTATCCTGGCTCCCTATAAAATATTATGTCATGCATAACAGCAAAAAAAAAATACAGCTATAAAATTTTCAATTAGAGGGCTAGGAAGGTGGCCCAGTGGTAGAGTGCTTGCCTTGCATTCATGAGGCCCTGGGTTCAATTCCTCAGCACCACATAGCAGAAAAAGCCAGAAGTGGTACTGTGGCTCAAGTGGTAGACCACTAGCCTTGAGCTGAAGAGCTGAGGGACAGTGTCCAGGCCCAGAGTTCAGGCCCCACGACCAACAACAACAACAACAAAAAATTCAAGTAGAGCCATGCACCGGTGGCTCACACCTGTAATTCTAGCTACTCAGGAGGCTGGGATCCAAAGATCACGGTTCTAAGCCAGCCTAGGCAGAAAAGTCCATAAGATTCTTAGCTTCAATTAACTACCAGAAAACAGGAAGTGGCACTGTGGCTCAAATGGTAGAGCGCTAGGAGTGTTGAGCATAAAAGCCAAGGGACAGTGCCCAGGCCCTAAGTTCAAGCCCCACACTGACAAAACAGCAAAACAACAACTTTAAATTAGAAGGACTAAAATAATTTGTTACTGTTATTATTAATCATAAAGATATCTTACTAAGTTCTGTCTAATAAATTGTTTTCTGAATGTTCTTCCTTTTTCTCAAAAAATAAAAAATTTTTGAATGTGAGTTATATTGTATATCTCAATGTGTCTCAGTTACTGCTGAGAAATGACTTGAATGCAAATAAATGGACATGTTAAATTGAACCCCCTTGTACAACCACGTGAAGTTAAAAAAAATCCAAAGTAACATTTAGTTGTTGTCAGTGGTGGTGCTTGAACTCAGGGCCTGAGTGCTGTCCCTGAGTGCTTTTGCTCAAGGCTAGCTCTCTACCACTTTGAGCCACAGCACCATTTACAGTTTTTGAGTGGTTAATGGAGATGAGTCTCATGGGGACTTTTCTGCCCAGGCTGGCTTCGAATGGCAGTCCTCAGATCTCAGCCTCCTGAGTAGCTAGGATTACAGACATTAGCCACTGGCACTCGGCCAAAAAACAAAATAAACCTTCCCAAAATAAGAAATAAAATGGCTTAAATCAGATTTTTAATTTACTGTTGCCATGTATTTCTCAGCAGCCCTTTCCACTGCTGAGGCCACATTATTATTCTAAACTAGCTGAAGACAGGGTGTGCTTAATCCACTAATACTCCAGCGTACAGCACCTGACTAAATTGAGGCTATAGTTTTTTTTGTTTGTTTTTTATTTTTTATTGTGAATATACTGTACAGAGGGGTTGCAATTACATGGACAAGATAATGAGTACATTTCTTATCAAGCATTGTAGCCTCCTCCTTTGTTTACCCTTCACATCCCTTCCCAGCCTCCCCTGTCCCCCCACCCAATCCTCCCCCCTAGTTTTTTTTTCTTAACTAATTGTAAATAACTAATTGGTAAATTAATCGTCCACAATTGGTACCAATTTTTTAAATGTAGGTACTTCTACTCATTTTTGGGGGGAAAACACTATTTCCTTCAAAGTTGTACATTAAAAAGAAAGGAAATGAGAGCAGTTGGTGCACTGTAGGAGCAGTGCAGGTGTCCATTGCTTATCAGAGGTCAAATGAAAATAGTTGGTAGGTAGGGGAAGCGGGATGGGTAATGGGGTAATCCAAGGAAGCAGCTTTGTGTAGCTCTGGGAAGTAGTGATACAGACACAGACGGGGTTCTGAGCTGTTTGTGCTGAGTGGCTGTTTAGTCAGAATGCAAGAATAGGTAGCATCTGCATCGTTCAATCCCTCAGGTTTCACTATCTCGGGATTCCTGGCCTTCACATATGCTGCTTAATTACTTGCCTGGAAAATGGCTACTCATGCATTAAAACTTGGGCTGAAGTTGCCTGGTCCAAACTTTGTGAAGACTCTTTTGGAAGTTGGCTTTGGTGATCTTTAAACATTTTCCTTTCCAGCCTCTTCCCTTCCTACCCCGCCCCCTCCCCACCCCCCTCTACCCTCCCTTTCTCTGTACCACTACTGATGTTTGAACTCAGGGCCTCTTACTCTCAGTTGTCATGCCTAGCATTCTAACTTTTGAGCTAAACTCACTAGTCCAGCTTTTTGCTGATTAATTGGAAATGGAGTCTGTCCGACAGTTCTGCCTAGGCTGGCTTTGAACCTCAGTCCTCGGATCTCAAGTTTTCTGAGTAGCTAAAATTAGAGATGTGCATATGTACACCACTAGCACCTGGCCTATATTATTTTTTGGTACTACAAAATACTCAGTATATTTTTTCCCATTCTTGTTTATGTGGAGTCAGCCACTTCTCCAAGTTAGCACTTAGAAATCAGTGTTGGCTTCTAGATGTGCTCTTTGATCCTGGACTGTCAGGTCCTGTCAGTGGACTAGAGGTAAGAGAGATATATTATACACCAAGTGTACTAAGCAAAAATGCCCACATGTATTTATAGATTTCTGTCTGTCTTTGGTATGTTAAAGGTCATGAGTTCCTACCAATACCTCTGATTCAAGTTCACCACAACAGGACTGTTCCTTGTCTTAGTCCTTCTTTTTTATAACTTTGACAGTTTAACACACACACACACACACACACACACACACACACGGCTATTAGCTATAGTATATTTACCTATTCAACTCTGGTTTTACACCTAAAAGGATTTCATAATTGCTAGTCCCTGCCATTGTAATAAAACAGATTTGATCGTTTTGTTAATGTAGTATCCTGTAAATTAACTATTTTTGCCAGGTGTTAGGCTTATGTTTGTAATCCTAACTACTTAGGAGGCAGAGATTGAGGATCATGATTCAAAGCCAGTCCCAGGCAGGAAAGTGCATGAGACACTAATCTCTAATTAACTCCCAAAAAGCCAGAAGTGGTTCTGTGGCTCAAGTGGGTAGAGCACTAGTTTTGAGCAAAGCAGCTCAGGAACAGTACTTAGGCCCTGAGTTCAAGCTCTAGTACTGGCATGTGAGTGTGCATGTACGCATGTGCGCGCGCGCACACACACACACACACGCACGCACGCACACTCACACACACGCACACACACTCACTCACACTGAGTTTTCCAAAGCTGCTTGGAATATTTTATTTTTTCCCTACTGTCAGTGTGGTTATATTACTCATTTAGAAAACAATTTATTTTCATGCCCATGAGAGTAGGTTTATTCCTGTTATCCCAGCTTTTCAGGAAGCAGGGATCTGGAGGATTATAAAGGGCGTCCCAGGCAAAAGGTAGTGAGACCCCAATCTCAACTAATAAGACAAGTGTGGTGATCCATTCCTGTTAATCCATCTGTGTGGGAAGCTGTAAGAGCATTGCACACTGGAGCTGGCACTGAGCAAGGCACAAGTCCCCATCTGAAAAGTAACTAGAAGCAAAACTGCTGGGGATATAGCGCAAGTGGCAAAGTGCCTACTTAGAAAATACAGGGTCCTGAGTTCAAAACCAGTACTGAAAAAAGTTTACTTCTTTTTTTTTTTTTTGCTGGTCGTGGAGCTTGAACCTCTGGGCTGGGCACTGTTCTGAGCTCTTCAGCTCAAGGCTAGCACTCTACCACTTTAGCCATAGCACCACTTCTGGCTTTTTCTGTGTATGTGGTGCTGAGGAATCGAACCCAGGGCCTCATGCATGCAAGGCAAGCACTCTACCACTGAGCCACCTTCCCAGCCCCTACATCTTTTTTTACGTGCCATTTCCCCTGGTTGAAGAGTTAGAACTATGTAAAATGTGTCCTTGTTCCTGTTACTCCCTTCCCTCCTTACCCTCATAAACTATAGTGTCTTCAGTGTTTGATTTATCCTTACTGTATTTCTTTGAAACAGAATTAGAGACTGGCCATAATTGTAGGCTCTATATTCATACAAATTAGGAGCTTCTCCACACATTGGAAAATACCTTGTCTTTTTTCCCAAATGTTTAAAAAATTCACTGTGATAGTCAAAATTGTGGATACATTAATCTTTCAAACCGAGAGTTACAGTCTGATCAAAGAATTTTTCTGCAAGTAGTAACTGAAACAGATCCCCAGCATTTGCTTCCAGCCTCTTCATTCTGTGGAACTTTCATTTAGTTGATTTGGCCTTTACTACTTTTCTAAAGCATGTTTTATATATACTCCATCATGCTGCTTTATAACTCATTCCTGTGTGAGATGTCAGACCTCTCTCACTCCTTTATAGGCTAACTTGCCCCTCCTTTACAGCCTGTCTTTATATCAATGTTTTGTACCTTGCCTGTTCCTCTCCTTACTCTGACCTTTTTTTTTTCTGTTTATTTGGCACTGAGGAATTGAACCCAGGGCTTCATGCTTGCTAAGCAAGCACTCTACTGCTAAGCCACCTTCTCAGCCCCTTACTCTGAACTTTTAAGTTCTAAATATTTCTCCTCTGGTTGTATGTACATGTGCGTGGGGGTGTATGTGTCTGTCTGTCTAGTAATCACTTTCACTTGGGTTTATGTGAAATGTAGAGATTTTCCTTCACTGAATAAATCTCTTAATTTCCCCCCCAACAACAGAAGTGTGAATTATGGAGTTGTCCTGTATAAAAATTTTAAGGGCTAGGAATATAGCCCTTCCCCCATGATAGAGCAACACCATACATACAAAAAAATTATTGTAGATTCTGCCTTTCTCTTTTTATCCTGTGTAATAAGTGAAGCAAATTATTACTACCACTGTTTGTGCTGAATTCCCATAAAATAATAATTTATATTTAACCTATAATGACTTATTTCTATTTGCTATAAATAATAAAGTAATTGTTATCTCTCCCAGTTTGAAGATTAATAAAAAAAATTCTTTTTTTTTTTTTTTTTGGGTCTGGTCGTGGGGCCTGAACTCTGGGCCTGGGCGCTGTCCCTCAGCTCTTCAGCTCAAGGCTAGCGCTCTATCACTTGAGCCACAGCGCCACTTCCGGCTTTTTTTGTTTTGCTTATGTGGTGCTGAGGAATCGAACCCAGGGCCTCGAGCATGCAAGTCAAGCGCTCTACCACTGAGCCACCTTCCCAGCCCCTAATAAAAAATTTCTTAAGTATGTAAGTTTGAATTTGTTTTTTACATATTTAGTCATAGGTATTGAACTCAGAGCCTCATGCATGTCGCATGTACTCTACCACTGAGCTGCACTTCCAGCCCACATTTTATCTCATGTGTTGGGCAGCTTTTTTAAAATTAGGCATGTAAAAGAAATTATAAGCATTTAAATCAATCTGTAAATTTTTGCATGTTGGACAGAGCTTGAGGTAAAGGAATATACTTAGCTCTACAGTATACTACTGTAGAGGCTTGATTTTGTAGTATGTGTGCATGTGCACACTCCTAGGATGGCACTTACCCTTGTTTAAAAAAAAAAAAAAAGAAAAAACACCAAGTAGGGATTATCTTGTTACCATCTGAAATTGAGCATCGAGTGTTTTTGGATTTTTTTTTTTTGTCATCTTACAAGTAGTGATACCACAGCTCCATATTTAGAAAAAAATTAAATCTTAAGACCTTCAAGAATTTTTAATTTAAATGCTTAATGTATGTATTTTTTTCTTGATAAAATAAGAACTTTATCTAACTGGGGCACCTTGTCATCTTAAGTACTTGAGCTACTTTTGAAAACTCCCAAGCTTCCTTTTCTAATGATTCTTTTCTCTACATCAATGTCTTTTAGACTACATTCTATATTTCCCTTATAATTATTACATGGTGTAGGAAATAAGAAAAAGAGGGGCTGGGAAAGTGGCTCAGTGGTAGAGTGCTTGCCTTGCATGCATGAGGCCTTGGGTTCGATTCCTTAGCACCACATAAGCAAAAAGAAAAAAGCCAGAAGTGGGGCTGTGGCTCAAGTGGTAGAGCACTAGCCTTGAGCTGAAGAGCTGAGGGACAGTGCCCAGGCCCAGAGTTCAGGCCCTACAACTGCACCCCCCCCCCAAAAAAAAAAGAAATAAGAAAAAGAAAGAAAAGTTGTTGGTTTACATAGAATCTCAGGTGTTTGCCACCTTTACTTTCTTTCATTGATGAAACCTCGTATAGTTTAAAGCCCCTAATCTCCCATAATCTAGACATTTCATGTTGTAAAAAACCCCTGTAATATTGAAGCCATGTCAGCAGTGAAGTTCTTTATGTCTATACAGTATGAATTAATTGTGTCTATGTGTGTGTGTTTTAACACTGATCTGCTTTGTTATTGTGTTTATCAATCTCTGCTATTTATTCAGACAGGAATGGTGCACTGTGATACAGCAGTTGGAACACCTGACTATATATCACCTGAGGTTCTGAAATCGCAAGGAGGTGATGGTTACTATGGGCGAGAATGTGATTGGTGGTCTGTAGGTGTTTTCCTTTTTGAGATGCTAGTGGGTGAGTAAATATACTTGTTCTCTTTTTAAACCTTTCCTTAACACTTTTGGTTAGTCAAGAATTTGGGAAGATAAAGGAATTGTGTCCAAGGGAAGAATTAGAATTTCTGGAGATTTGTGTTAAAATCTGGTATGATACTGACCCAGTCACTGAAAGGAATTGAAAGGGTATTTTATCAGGCCCTAGTGGCTTAAGCCTAAAATCCTGGCTACTTGGGAGGTAGAGATCAAGACAATCAACATTCCAAGCCAACCTGAGCAAAAAAGTTCAGAAGACCCCATCTCAGCTGAAAAGGTTGGACATGGTGGTACACACCGTCATCCTGTGGTGACAAGCATAAATAGGAGGTTTGTGATCTAGACTAGCTAGGGCAAAAAAATTAAGAATCTGTGTTAAAAATAAGCAAAGCAAAAAAGGGTTGTAGAAATGACCCAAGCAGTAGAGTGCCTGCCTGGAAAGCATGGAGCCTTGAGTTCAAGCTCAGTACGCCCCTCCCCCAACAAGAAGTATATTGTAGGAAATAATTTTTCAGTAAACTTTGTTTGGGTGGTTTTTGTTTTTCGAAACAATATCTTGTTATGTAGCCCTGGTTGGCCTCAAACTTATAGTCATCCTTAATTTCCTGAGTACTAAAGTTACAAGCTTAGCCAAACCAAGAGTATGTTTACAGATTGGAGGCATGGCTGAAGTGGTAGAGAAAGTAAGGCTTTAAAGTCAATCTTTGGTTCCACCAAAAATAAAAAGAACAAATTTACAGCTTCCCATATGCCTCCACTCTTAGGTGTTTGATAATCATAATTTGTGTTTAAGTATTTTAAATATAGGACTGTTTTAATATTTTTTCCAATAGTAACCTAGAACTAGAAATATTCTTTAGTTTGAATACTTATATATGCAATTGAATACTTATTATGTAAACTGGACTCCTTTTATTTACTACTAGACTGTATTTTGTTCATAATTCAGAATTGAATCATAAATATTATAATTGACATTTTTTTATTTTTTTATTATTTGGGGGGGGTCTGGTTGGGGGGGTCTGAATTCTGAGCCTGGGCGCTGTCCCTCAGCTCTTCAGCTCAAGGCTAGCACTCTACCACTTGAGCCACAGCGCCACTTCTGGCTTTTTTCTTTTTGCTTACGTGGTGCTGAGGAATTGAACCCAGAGCCTCATGCATGCAAG
>NW_012267236.1:20630178-20646063 GCF_000151885.1 Dipodomys ordii
GCTGTCCCTCAGCTCTTCAGCTCAAGGCTAGCACTCTACCACTTGAGCCACAGCGCCACTTCTGGCTTTTTTCTTTTTGCTTATGTGGTGCTAGGGAATGGAACCCAGGGCCTCATGCATGCAAGGCAAGTGCTCTACCACTGAGCCATCTTCCCAGCCCGACAATTTTATTTTTAAGGCAAATATATTTTTGTTTTAGAAAATTCGGAAGGAAATTAAGTATCTTTGACCAAATAAAAAATTTGAAGTTTTCAAAACTGTCTCTGTATAGATTTTGTTGCTAAGTTGTCCCATTTCTACACTCTAGGGTCACAAAAACATCTTCTGACTGAGTTACCTGGCTTAGGGGTGAGGGAAAGTATAGCTAGATCTTCTTTCTAAGGCAAGTGTAAAAAGCCTAAGAGTGATGATAGAGTTGAAAATATTTGAAATTTATTTTGGAATTTATTTTCTAGAAGATGAGCTTAAAATATATTTGTACTGGGGTGGGATATTAATGGCAAAGGACTTGTCTAGCAGGTGTAATATTCTGGGTTCGATCCTCAGTACAAAAAAAGAAAAGATTTTTAAAAATGTTAAAAGAAATTGGTAAGCCGGATGCTGGTGGCTCATGCCTGTAATCCTAGCTACTCAAGAAGCTGAGATCTGAGGATTGCGGTTCAAAGCCAGCCAGGGCAGGAAAGACCATGAGACTCCTATCTCCAATAAACCACCAGAAAACTGGAAGTGGCGCTGTAGCTCAAGTGGTAGAGCGTTCGCCTTGAGCTGAAGAGTTGAGGGACAGTGCCCAGGCTCAGAGTTCAAGCCCCATGACAGACACACAAAAAAAAAAAAGAAAGAAAGAAAAAAATTGGTACTGCAAAATCTGTTTTATGATATATTATGACTGCTAAAAAAAAGTCCAATTTTTTAATAAATTATAAATATAAATAATGTAAATGTAAATAATAATGACATAATTCCCTTCTCTTAATGACAATTCAGTATATGTAGGATGGATTTTGTTAAGCATAGTGTCAGGTTATACTGTGACTCTATTTTGGGCCTTTGCCTTTGTGGTGAATCTCTGAACCCACCAAGTGGTGCCAAGAAGCTGTCTGTTCTCCATTTCTTCCACTTTGGCAAGTGATCTGAGGAGGCATTAAGATGGCTCTTGTAATCCTTTAAAAGAAGAATGTGTTCTCTTACTTGCCTTGCCACTGTTTCTAGGGATTTAGTACTTTAGAGGAGGTAATCTGGTTTATTTGAGAGCTGATAGTGAATTTGAATGGCAATGATTTTCTGTACTCTCAGACTGCTGTGATGCTCTGACATTGGCTTTCATTTAAAGTATTGCCCAAGAAAAAATATTAATTTAAGTGCTTAGCTCAAGCCCCTTTGAATTCAAATAAGGAACCATCTGAATATACCTTTTGAAGTTTTAGATTGCCTGATTTGGGAACATTTAACTTGTACCACCATACAGGTCTTTTTAATCTTGTGGCTCCTGATGAGTACCGGTATGGCTGTCATTAGTTACCAGGAACACTGCATTGAGAGATGATTATATTCTTCCTCTAGCTACTCATCATCTTAGGCAGATCCATTCAGCCTCTCTAAGACTGTAAGAGCAACATCATCCAGTCTGGCACGAACAATTCATATTGCACCTGTTAGTGTGATAGTTACTGACCACATGGAAAACTGGAAATGTGACTTTGTTTTTCATTTTATTTAATGTAAGTTCAGCTTTCAGTTGTCATAGACAGCTGGTGGCTGCTGAGTTGTGAAACAGCTATAGCAAGTCATCTCAAATGGCTGATCCAGCTCATTCTCACCTCTCCTAATGACCTTTTTCTTGAATTAATAAAGTATTTAACTTTTGTCTGTTAAAAGTAAAAACCCAGAGATAAAAGTAGGAAACCAAAGTTTGAAGTTATCTGAGCTATACCTGTCTCAAGCTAACATTGGTTATATTTTGCTTTTAGGGATGGAAGGATCATTGAAGTAGTTAAAAATTAAATATATTAGCTGAGTGCTGGTGGCTCATGCCTGTAATTCTAGCTACTCAGGAAGCTGAGATCTGAGGTTCAAAGCCCACCCAGAAAGTAAAGCCAGTGAGACACTTTATTTCCAGTTAACTACCAAAAAAGCCAGATTGGAGCTCTGGCTCAAGTGGTAGAGTGCCTTGAACCTAAAAACTCAGGGACAACATTCATGCTCAGAGTTCAAACCCCAGGACCACACATACATAACAAATATTAAATATATTATTTTGATATGTCTGCTTGTGTATGTATTTTAAGTATGACTTCTGGCTTAAAAATCATTTGTTCTTCCATTTATGTGGGTGGTTTTAACCTTAAAATATTTAAATGTTAGATGAAAAGCCTTTAATTCATATTTGCATTACATTTACTCTCTTCTTCCTTGGACTTTTAGGAGATACTCCATTTTATGCAGATTCACTTGTAGGAACTTACAGCAAAATTATGGATCACAAAAATTCTCTCTGTTTCCCTGAAGATGCAGAAATTTCTAGACATGCAAAGAGTCTCATCTGTGCCTTCTTAACAGACAGGTAATGTACACTGAATTTCTTTGTAGAGAAGCTCTTTTAAATTTGTAGAGATGAAAGAATATTTCGTTTACATATGAAATTAACATCTCTTATTAAGTTGCATTTAATTCATCTCTATTCTTTTCCTGCTGCTAAGCCTGTTCTAAATTACACTCATCTTTTTTTTGGGGGGGGGTAGGAGGGGGAGTGTCCAGTCGTGGGGCCTGAACTCTGGGCCTGGGTGCCATCCCTCAGCTCTTCAGCTCAAGGCTAGCGCTCTACCACTTGAGCCACAGCGCCACTTCTGGCTTTTTTCTTTTTGCTTATGTGCTGCTGAGGACTCGAACCCAGGGTCTCATGCATGCAAGGCAAGCGCTCTACCACTGAGCCACCTTCCCAGCCCCATACACTCATCTTTTTGTTTGTGCAGCTCATTTGTAATTTAATGCTTGTCTTAGTGTTTGCGTCTAATTTTAAAAAAACATAGTAAAAACAAAGCATTTGAAAGAGATAAAACTTTCCTGTTCACATCTTACCGATTAATCTAATAGATTAATAAGTTTTGAGAGGTAAGCAGTTTGTATAGATACAATATCTGCATAATCTTGAAAAGTACTTATGCTCAGCATATAGTACCTCCTTCCCAATCCTTTTTTATTTGCTCTTGAATAGACACAAGTCTGTGGAAATTCTAATTTTTTTTCTTTTATAGTGGTGGTTCTTTTCTAGCCATGGTGGTAGCAGTGGTGGGTAGTGGTTATGATGGAAATTCTTTATTTTAAGAAACAAATAGGGTGGTTCATACCTGTAATCAAAACTACTCAGGAGGCTGAGATCTAAAGATTTTGATTCAAAGTCTGCTGAGGCAAGATTTTTTTTTTATCAGTCATGGAGCTTGAACTCTGGGCCTGAACACTGTCCCTCAGCTCTTCAGCTCAAGGCTAACGCTCTACCACTTGAGCTAAAGCGCCACTTGTGGTTTTCTGGTGGTTTATTGGAGGTAAGAGTTTCATGGACTTTCCTGCCCGGACAGGCTTTGAACTGAGATCTTCAGATCTCAGCCTCCTGAGTAGCTAGGATTACAGGCGTGAGCCACCAGCATCTGGCAAGTCTGAGACTTTTATGTCCAAATAACCACCAGAAAACCTGAAGTGGAGCTGTGGCTCAGAGTGATAGAGTGCTAGCCTTGAGCAGAATAGCTCAAAACACCTAGGCCCCGCGTTCAAGCCCCATGACCAACTCAGAAAAGGAGAAGAAAACAAATAGCTAGACACTGGTTACACACACCTGTAATCCTAGCTACTCAGACTGAGATTTGAGGATTGTCATTTGAAGCCAAGCCCAGGCAGAAATTACCTTGAAATTCTTATCTGCAGTTAACCAGCAAAAAGCTGTAAGTAGAGTTGTGTCACAAGTGGTAGAATGTCAATCTTAGGTGGAAAAAGCTAAGTGAGAGTATCCTGGCCCTGCTATTGACACACCCCCCAAAAGAAATAGAGGAACAAGATATGAAAATCTGCCTCAGAAAGAGAAGATTTTTCTTCCTTGGTTTCTGTTTGCAATTTCCTGAAGTTCTGCTTTATACTGTGATAGAAGTCATCCTAGCAAAAGGCCAACACATACTTACAGTCTAATTTTCTGTTCATCAGTTTGTGATCTCCAGGAATTGGTTATCTTTTTGGGAAATTATTTTGCCCATCTGTAAAAGGAAGGGTTCAGATTCATAACAAAGGATATTTCTAGTTTTAATGTAGTACAGTTCCTAGTACAATACTATTGTAGCACAAGGCACAGTACTATGTTGAAGGTGCTGTTAGCACTGTAGTGACTTCATACCCATATCTTGGCATAATTTTTGTTGTATAAATATTTTTGTTCTTGGTTGTCACTGGGTTTTAGAGTGTGTGTGTGTGTGTGTGAGAGAGAGAGAGAGAGACACACACACACACACACACAGAGACACACACACACACACAGAGAAATACTGGTTGCCCGCTAGGCAAACGATCTACCTCTTGAGCCATTCCACCAGCCCCCCCCCTTTTTTTTTTTGTTGGTCGTGGGGCCTGAACTCTGGGCCTGGGCACTGTCTCTCAGCTCTTCTGCTGAAGACTAGCATTCTACCACTTGAGCCTTCAGCCCCACTTTCGTTTTTTTCTGCTTATATGGTGCTGAGGAATTGAACCCAGGGCCTCATGCATGCAAGGCAAGCACTCTACCACTGAACCACCTTCCCAGCCCATGCATTTATTTTTGAGGTAGGGTCTTACATTATGCCAGGTTGTGATCCTCCTGTCTGTGCTTCCCTTGTTGCTGGGATGACAAATTTGTGTTACTGCACCCAGCCTTCGTTGAGATGGTATCTTTCCAAATTTCATGCCCAAACCTTGATTTTGCCTCTTCTTACTAGTAGCTAGAACAGGCTTGACTCACCATGCACAACTTCTTATATAAAAAGTTAACAGTAGATGGGGTTGGGAAGGTGGCTCAGTGGAAGAGTGCTTGCCTTGCATGCATAAGGCCCTGGGTTCGATTCCTCAACACCACATAAGCAGGAAAAACTCAAGTGGTAGAGTGCTAGCCTTGAGCTGAAGAACTGAGGGACAGCGCCCAGGCCCAGAGTTCAGGTACCATGACCGGAAAAAAAAAAAAAATTAACAGTAGAATTCTGAGATTCATTTTAAAGCTGATTTTTCAGAGGTGTTAGTATATCAATTAACAATGATTGTTTTTCTCTCATAAAAACTGAACATTATAGCTGGGCGCAGGTGGCTCATGCCTGTAATCCTAGCTACCCAAGAGGCTGAGATCTGAGGATTGCAGTTCAAAGCCAGTCCTGGCAGGAAACTCCATGAGACTCTTAACTCAATAAACCACTAGAAAACTGGAAGTGGTGCTGTGGCTCAAGTGGTAGAGCACTCGCTTTGAGCTGAAGAGTGCAAGGACAGAGCCCTAGCCCAGAATTCAAGCCCCATGACCGACCAAAACAACAACAACAAAAAAAAAACCCTGAACATTATAAAAGTCCTTAAATTTTTTTCTACCAGAGGCCAGAAAGTTGATTTATATTTATCAGTCATTTATTGACTACAATTTTAAGATTTGTTAACTGTATGATTTGTGAGCAATCAATAATGATAAACTGAAAATAATATCCTGTATAGTGTTTTATTAGGGACTGGGTACAGCATATGTTAATGAAGAGTACTGTTCATGGAAAATTGACTTTAGCAGTTTTTTGGGAAGGGTACGTTCTAAGGAATGACTGTATGTGGAGAAAGATAATTTGAAAATAATGTAAAGCCGTAAATGTGGCTAGGAGCCATGTCCCTTTAAGCAGTTTCCTGCCCCAGGAACATACCTCAAGTAGATGCTACCTTTGTCCATACAGTCTTCATGAAAATGCAGAGGAGAAAGAACTTTAAAATAATACTTCTATTCAGGGAATTTGAAATACCTCTTCTTTGTCTAAATTTAATTTTTCTTATATCCTGAGGTTAGTCATGCTGTTTGGCATGTGTAGGGGGGATTCTGTTACTTAAAAGACTCAAGTACTTTATTTGACATGGGTACCAGTGGGAATTTTTACAGTCTTTTAAGACCATCCAGAGATCACATATTATAAAGTTGGATTGCTTATTTTTGGCAAACATTTAAGTTGAAGTTTTGATGTAAAAAAATCTGAAACTCATTTGTGATCTTTATTTTGTTAAAACTGTCTAGATAAACTAAAGCGTCAGTGTTTTTATTTTTTGATAATTATATTTTTATAATAGAATCTTTTACTGTATTGTTTAGGGAGGTACGACTTGGGAGGAATGGGGTAGAAGAAATCAAACAACATCCTTTCTTTAAGAATGATCAATGGAATTGGGATAACATAAGAGAGAGTAAGTTAATAAATCTTAAGTATTTCTATTCCATCGTATTTGAAATCTCATTGATTTCTTTTTTTATATATAGCAAATGTGTTTCATATACCTTATGGTAATTCATTTTTATATTAAGAAATTTCATTTTAGAGGTTTTTTTCCTTGCAGTATTTGTTACTAAATATATACTCCATATCTTAGCAGCTAACTAATATGTACTTATTTATTAGCAGTATTTCCTAATTTTCTTTATACATTTCTGAATATTCCGAGTAAGATTTTTATGGCTCTCAGTAATTTTCATAATGAAGGGAATGTAGTTTCTTAATTTGAATGCACGTGAGTGGATAAGATAATTATTTATGTAGATCATACTTTAGGAGAGCATAGTGTTCTGATTCTCTTTTACTTTATACATGGCATGAGTCATTTTAAGGGTAAGAATATTTGAACTAAAGAATGTAGAGAATTGAGGACCCTGAAAATACATGTAGAAGTTATTATTGCCTGTAATATTTATCACCTGTAATATTAGCACATTAAATAATTAAATGTACTAATCCATATTTAAAGCTGACCTAATAGAGTAAAAAATTTCTTGTAAAGTTTAATTCTAGGAAATAATAAAATGGAAGATACATTGCTAAATATCATATAGTAAATAAGGTATTTTATATAATTTAACATGATTTAATCTGTCATAAAAATAGAACTGGTTTGTATCTCCTATTTTAGCTGTGAATGAAATAAGTGATTTCTTTTCTTTAACAGCGGCGGCTCCTGTAGTGCCTGAACTCAGCAGCGATATAGACAGCAGCAATTTTGATGACATTGAAGATGATAAAGGAGACGTAGAAACCTTCCCAATTCCTAAAGCTTTTGTAGGAAATCAGCTGCCTTTTATAGGATTTACCTACTATAGAGAAAATTTGTATGTGATTTGTTCAGTTTTGTTTTCATAACCTCACTCTTCAGAGGATATCTTGAGACCGAATAATAGAGATTATTGTTAATTTGTTTTTAACTTTGATTTTTTCAAAGGACTATAAGAATGTTCTTAATTTTATTCCACCATTGACATTGAATGCTACATTTATTTATGACAAGGCAGTTTTCTCTATTCTTTTGAAGATTTAGAATAAGAACAAATAATTGCTTTTGATGGAGCTGTAGTAATAAAGAAGGGTAGAATGTGATATGTGCCTTTAAAAAGGTACCAAAAGAATTAAAAGGGGAAAAGGGTCACATTTCTTTTGAATGGAAGTAGAGAGAAGTCAGCTAAGTGAAGGAAGAGGAAGCATTTTAGCTGTGTAATGATAGTGAAGGATTTCGAGTGAGGAGACTAGGGTCGAGGTGTAGGGAGAGAGCAGAGCATTATGGTGAAGGAAAGGGTGGAAGAAGAAATTTGGATGTACACATACATTGGGAGTAGTAGTATAGTCCAGTAGGATGCTAAGGACAACCCAAGGAAACTGTGGTTTTCTGACCTGTAATGTGTGCAGTTACAACAGACCCTGGTACATGGTCATCAAGTAAATATTAGTTGACTGAAGTCAACATAAATTGAATGTAAAGTAGAAAATAGATTGGAGTTGGAATTTAGGGAAAGAATCACAGTGATTGCTGTGTAACTTGTCTAAGGAAATTGTGACTGACAGGCAGTGAGGAGCCTCTGAAGACTGATAAAGACAGTTGAGGCTTGTATGTGACAATTGGAGTGACCAAGTGTCACTATTTGCCCAGGCCTGTTTCCTCAGATGAGACATGGGATTTTTATGATAAAACTAGAAACCTGTCAACCAATCTAGCGTGCTTGGTCATCCTCCTAATGTTTTTTAGTCATCAGAATGCTGAGCAAAATGAGATATCAGTGCCAGGAGCAACGTCGTCAGGTTGGTTGATAGTAGGAAAGATCTAGAAGATGGAGAAGTTGACAGTACAACAGAGTGACAATTTTTGTCTAAGATCTGCAGATCATGGATATTAACTGTGAGAAAAGAGTCTCTTTGTAGAATATGGGGTAGACTGTAATGCTCAGAGAAATTCAAATGAGATGAGAAGAGGGAAGAGTTGTAGGTAGTAATCCCAGACCCAGCAATATATTTAAGTAAAAAGAGTAAGATATCATTGCGATTGATATTTAATGCTGAAAATAACTTGTTACTTAGATATTTAGATTTAAATTAGATTTAAAATGAAGTGCAACTTTTCTCCATTCTTTTTAGGTTATTAAGTGACTCTCCATCTTGTAGAGAAAATGATTCAATACAATCAAGGAAAAATGAAGTATGTATACATTTTTAACCACACTAGCTATTTTATAATAATAAACTTTAATAATAATGATGAGTTTTTAAAAAAAAGTTTACTTGAAGCCAGACCATTGGCCTCATGCCTTTAATCCTAGCTACTCAGATGGCTGGAATCAAAAAATAGGATTTGAACCCAGCTCGGGCAGGAAAGTCTTCAGTACTATCTCCAACTAGCCAGCAGAAATACTGGACTGGATTTGTTAGCTAACATGCTAGAGTACCAGTTGTGAGCAACAAACCAAGTAAGAATACTCAAGGCTCTGAGTCCAGCCCTGTTATCTCCACACGTGTGTGTGTGTGTGTGTGTGTGTGTGTGTGTGTGTGTCAACAAAATGAAGCAAAATTACTGGATCCTACTTTTTACGACAGGATCCTGTTGCAAGTTGGCCACAAACTTGTGATCCTATTGCTTCAGCCTACTGAGAGCTGGGATTCCAGGCCTGTACCACTGTACTACACCTGGATTCATGATGCTACTTTTTAAATCATGAGGTGGCATTTGTTGTTTGATACATTTTGTCATAATATTGAAATTATTATTTATGTGCATAGCTTCATTGTTTGAAACATGATAGCTAGTAAAGAGATGGATTGTACATGCTTTCAAGCTATAATACCACTTAGAAAATTTTATAGTCTTGATGTAAAAGCACAGCTACTAAGGTACAAGGTACAATAAGTCAGGGAGGGATTCAAATTCTGAGTTTCTATATAAGAATGTATTTCTATAAAGGATATTTTTATCAGCTATAGTATTTTATGACTACTATGATTTATTACTGCATACAAAGGTAAATCACACACAATGTTCAAATATTTTCTTTAAATTCAGGATAAGATAGAAAATGGAATGGATAATTTTGGTCTGACTTGGTGTTTTAAGACTTTTATTAGGCATAGTAAACATTTTATTGTTTTCTTTTTTTTTTTCCATAGGAAAGTCAAGAGGTATGTTGTCAAATGTATTGAAAAACTTCCAGTCTAGCATGATTTAATATAGTCACTGTCTGCCTTTTATTTGGAGTGCCACATCTACCTGAGAGCGAAGTGCCCAACCTTTATTATGTCAAGTATCCCTCTTAATCTTTTCCTTGTTGTTTTAAGTATGTTATGTAGTTTACTTTGTTGAATATATACTGATAGAACTTCTGACTAGCTTGTAATAACTGATATGCTCAAATTAATGTACTGTCAGTCCAGAACAGTTAAACTTGATTAGTTTGTTAGCATACATCTTATTTTGGAACCAGAGTATTGTTTTCGTAAGGTACATGAGGTATTTATTTGAGACACCAGGGAAAACACAGCCACTGGTCAGACAATGGGAATACTGCGTATTAGTCATATTGCCATGGCATGAGACAAAACTTGAAAAGCACCTAACATTGTACCCAGTGCACTAAAGGAACTTAAAAAGTTAAATCCTTTGAAAAGGAAATCACATTTTGAAACACGAATTACTTAGTAGTTTTAAAGTTCAGTCTGTTTGAAGACTAACATATCTATGGAAAGCTAATGAAGAAAGAACTTATAAAGTAATTAGCTGTCATTTATTCAGGATTCATTAATAACTCTTCATAGTAGTGTGCCCAACACTGGAGGAAAATACAAAAGAAGAGCTAATTGCTCACATTTAAGCAGCAATACATTTCTGTGTATACTTAGAGGATATTCTGTATATTTATTTCACATGTAGATCTTACATCTTCATCTCATGAGCACAGTCAGTCACAGTATTTTCAAATAAAGAAGAATCTGTAGAAGAACATTTGAGACTACTGAGACCTGGGTCCTTTCTTTATACTGAATTTGAATATACTGAGTTGTGTCATAGCACAACTCAGCCTAAGTGGGAGCTTCTTCATTCCTGGTTGTGTGTGTGTGCTCCTGTGTGAAGTGATAGTAGATGTCCTCTTTGCCTGTAAAAGTCGCAGAATGCAGGGACAAATATGGTGGTTGGAGACCGTATTAAGTAGAAAAGCAAAGTAATGATTATCTTTAAGCCTCGTCTTTAAATAGGACCAAATCTTATTTCTTATTCTTTGACAGATTCAGAAAAAACTATATATATTAGAAGAACAACTTAACACTGAGACTCAAGCCAAAGAAGAGTTAGAACAAAAGTGCAAGTATGTCTTGTACACAAATAGTAGATTTTAAAACTTTTATATTTGTAGACTGCTTATGTCATAAATTTGAATTATTTTGTTTACTGTTTCTTTTTAATTTTTTAGATGCATTAATACTCGACTAGAAAAAACAGCAAAAGAGCTGGAAGAAGAGGTAAAAATTACCTTATCCTTTTTGCAATACTGGGTATCTTGGTAGATGGTAAAATACGCCTTTGTAACAATGAAGTATGAAATTGTATGGTAACTTCTATTACCTGCATGTCATTCTGTTTTTATAGACTTAATTTAGTATATATACATATTTCAAGTTTAAAAATGATGTTTTTATTTTGGTTATTTTGGTTTAAAAACCAAGTGACTTTTCTTTTTTTTTTTATTGGTCATGGGGCTTGAACTCTGGGCCTGGGATTCTTTTTCTCCAATTAACCACCAGAAAACCAGAAGTGGCACTATGGCTCACATGTAGAGTGCTCACCTTGAGCTAAAGAGCTGAAGGACAGTGCCCAAGCCCCATGACCAACAAAAATGATGATGACGACGACGGTGGTGGTGGTGGTTGTGGTTCAAGAAAATTACAGAAAATTGTGCTTTCAATAGTGACTAAAATATGGTCTTATTTAAGAATAGTGTGCTATTTTATAAAAATGAGAAATGATCATTTTAGCAATAATGTAAGTTTTTTGCCGGGGAAGTACTGGGATTTGAACTCAGGGATCAGTACTTGCTAGTCTGGCACTCTCTTGCTTAAATCATACCTCTAGTCTATTTTGCACTGTTAATTTTGAGATAGGGTCTCACTGTTTATCTTGAGTCAGTCTGAGCTTCAGTCCTATTTATTCTTTCCATTATAGCAGAGAAAAGGGGTACACACCATCATTCCCTGATTTTTTTTGTTTTTGTTTTTTTGCCAGTCCTGGGGCTTGAACTTGGGGCTTGGGCGCTGTCCCTGAGCTTCTTTTGCTCAAGGCTAACACTCTACCACTTGAGCCGCAACCCCAGTTTTAGCCTTTTCTGTTGTATGTGGTACTGAGGAATCAAACTCATATGCGATGTTCCCAGCCCACCCACCCAGATTTTTTTGTTAAGATGGAGTCTTATAAACTTGGCTAGGCTAGCCTTGAATCCCAGTCCTCCAGATCTCAACTTCCCATGAAGATAGGATGACAGATACATACCAACTAAGATGGTGTCCCATGTTTTTTATACTTGCAGTGGCCTTGAGCCAGGATCCTCCTGGTTCTAGTCTTTGGCTCAGTGACAGCTCTATTTTTGGAGGCCCCTTCACTGAAGTTTTGCTTTTTTTTTTTTATGCATATCTCCTTTTGGTGATAACAGTAAGCATTATTTCAGATTACATTACGGAAAAATGTGGAATCAGCATTAAGACAATTGGAAAGAGAAAAGGCCCTACTTCAGCACAAAAACGCAGAATATCAACGGAAAGCTGATCATGAAGCTGACAAGAAACGGAATTTAGAAAATGATGGTTTGTAATGTAGAATATTAAATATTTGTCAAGAAAAATATTCTGTATGTGTGTTGTTGGAAATTGCCACTAAAATATTTTTTATCATAGTTAACAGCCTAAAAGATCAACTTGAAGATTTGAAAAAAAGAAATCAGAACTCTCAGATATCCACTGAGAAAGTAAATCAACTCCAGAAACAAGTAGGTTTATCTCTGTTGATACAGATAATGAGTTTTACTTACGATGGCTGGTTAACATGAATTGAAATTGGCAGTGTTGCAGAAGGCTTAGCCTCTGTCCTTAGGAAAATACTTGTAGGTTATTATTTACTTTGAGTATTTTATAATGAGGTAATAAATTAATGTGTTTTCATTATATATACCTGAGTGTTTTTGCTTTTGAATGGGATAACAGCTGGATGAAACGCATGCTTTGCTGAGAACAGAATCTGATACTGCAGCTCGGTTAAGAAAAACCCAGGCAGAAAGTTCAAAACAGATTCAACAGCTGGAGTCTAACAATAGAGATCTGCAAGATAAAAACTGCCTGCTCGAAACTGCCAAGTTAAAACTTGAGAAAGAATTTATCAATCTTCAGTCAGCTCTAGAATCTGAAAGGAGGGACCGGACCCATGGATCAGAGATAATTAATGATTTGCAAGGTATGATAGTAGAATGTGCACTTGAATTAATTTTGATTATCTTCAATTTGGAAATAACTTCAGGTAATGGATAATGCTCTAGAATACCACTCTAGAATATTGTACTGTTATATAAAGTTAGAACATTAGAAATACGTAAATAAAAAAGTTTATGAACAAGAGATTTATTTTAAATTTCAGACTACCAATATCTGCAATATTGAGTTCTAGTTGATGGTGGTCAATTGAATTTAGTTGAATTAACTGTAAACCATTTTGCCAGCAAGTATAAAACTTGCTCACCATTAATAGCTACAAAATAGGAGGCAGCTTCCAAATATTTTACTCTTAATTGATGCATATAACTTGTCGGTACATTGTTTTTAAAAAGTTGCAATTTTTAGGCAGAATATCTGGCCTAGAAGAAGATTTAAAGAATGGCAAAATCTTACTAGCAAAAATAGAGCTGGAGAAGAGACAACTACAGGAAAAGTTCACTGATTTGGAAAAGGTAAAATATGTTCAGCTATTCTTTTTTGGTAGAAAAATCATTCTAGGATTTCAGATGATAAAATACAGGAAATAACTCACAGGAGTATTTTTAGTCTTAAATTTAGGCTTGGTTGTGTAGGGGAAGATATATGTTTTAAGACTTACTGTAGAAGCAGACACCATACATGTAGCTCTCAGTGTCCTGGAAGTTCATGAAGAAATTCCTTCTTGAGTGTTTATAATTAAGATACTTTAGAGATCCCAGAAAAATTACATAATAAAACAATTATCATGACATGACTTTTGTCACCTAGAAGTTTCCATGAAAAATACTGTAGGCCAGGGATGATTTCTAAGAACCTGTGCTGTTAGTATTTTATTTTTACTTATTTATTCTCTTAAATACTTAGTATGTCTTCTGTGAAGTGTTAATATACAGTTTGTGCATTTAGTAATATCATAGTCCAATAGGTGATGCTATTTAAAAGTATAAGAACTGGCAGAGTTGCTCAAGTGGTAGAGTACTATCTGTGAGAGAAAATGCTGAGTGAGTTCAAGCCCTAGTACAAACACACATACACACTAATAAAAGCCACAGATAATTGTAATGCAGTTTGTAATTGAATGACAGACGTCTGGATAGGGAATGTAGTCTATTGGTTAAAAACTCATTTTACCTTTGACAGGGTCAGATAGGTAGATGGGTAAAGGCATACTCTTAGGTGAGGATGGTCTAATCAAAGGATGGAAAAATAACAAAGGCATTGTTGGTTTATCTAGATATAGTCTGCTCAATATTTCTGGTAGAGAGCAAAGGGTCAGCAAACCTTACTCTTTGAAAGCAAGATAGTAAATATTTTAGGTTTTGTGGGCCATATGGTCGCTTGCAACTGTTCAGCCAAGTGCAATTTGTAAAGAATGAAGGATGGCAGTGTTCCAGGAAAACTCAAATGAAAAATAGACATCAGGCCAAAATCAACCTGATAATCACAACATGAGCTCCCTCCCTAATAATGTGCTAATAAGCAGGTGCTCTGAGCTACATCCGCAACCCTATACAAAATGGCCTTTTTTCAAGAATAGTAGAAACTCAGTGGCAAGTGTTTGGTATAGAAGTAGGTATGAGCTGGATTGCGTAAGGTTTTGAATTCGAATTGTGTAATGGACCATCACTGAAGGGCTAAATTGCATGGTCTTTAGAGACATATGTAGATTGGTTGGTAGATGGTTGTGATATGGAGAGAAAAGATGGAGGATGACCAGAGTCATGGAGACTACTTTAGATACTTTTTTTTTTAAAGTAATTACAATAAAGGATGATGGAGTGGTAGAGAAGCCATTTCAAGGATAGGAATATCCTGACTCAGAATCCTCCAGGGAGGAGTATTTGGCAGCACTTAGTAATCATTTAGGTACAATTTAAGAGTATGTAGTGGTCAAGAATGAGCCCTCAGCTCATGAGCTCTTGTAGGCTATAATAAGATACACAATTGTACCATTAATTAATAAAGACAATGAAATGGCACCTCATTTAGAGGCATTAATAAATAACTCCATTTTAGACCTCTTTAAAAATTGTCTCATTTAGCCAGACACTGGTAGCTCACACCTGTAATTCTAACTGCTCAAGAGGCTTAGATATGAGGATCTCAGTTTGAAGCCAGCCCAGGTAGCAAAGTCCATGAGACTCTTACCTCTGATTAACAGAAAAAAGCCACTGTGGAGCTGTATCAAGTGATAGAGTACCAGCATTGAGTGAAAAGAATTTCAGTGATACTGCTCAGGCCCTAAGTTCAAGCCCCAAAACCAGCACTACCTCCCCCCATACACACCAAAAAAAAGTCATTTAGAGATAATGACAAATCCTACTGTAGACCTCTTTAAATTTGATGTATTTCTATGCCAGCCAAATTAAGTAGTAAGTCTGCTAATAGAAGCTAGGAATATTTGAGTCTTTGGTGTGTAAGTTGCTGAAATCATGTGGATAGGAGAGCTAGCTCATCTGTAAAGAAACTGTCAAATTATAATTACTCATAGCAGCATAGATTATTCTGTGTATATATTATGTAGCTTGAAAAGTCATTTTTAGTATTAAAGATTTTATTTGAAAAAGTAAGTATCTTAACCTCTGATGCAAGCTATAGAAATCAAAGAAGTAGAAGTCTCCTTGGCATATATAGAAAAGAGTCTGACTTACCTATTAAAGATTTTTGCTGGGTGTGGTAATTCACACCTGTAATCCTGGCTAATCAAAAGGTTCGGATCTGAAGATTGTGGTTTACGGTCAGCTTGAGCAGGAAAGTCTTTGAGACTCTTATCCTCAATTAAGTAGCAAAATGCTGGAAGTAGAGCTGGAAGTTGTGGAACACTAGCCTTCAGCAAAAAAAGCTCACGAGCAGTGCCCAGTTCCTGAGTTCAAGCCCCAGGACC